>NC_057796.1:402979530-403296102 GCF_018294505.1 Triticum aestivum | reverse complement strand
GGACGAGAACTCATCTGTTACACGGTTACTTCATTTTTTTTAACTTATTTGAACTCCAGACTTTTTTGCGTTCAGTATGCAGCATTCAAAGCGACGTCATCAATTTTCAACCCTTTCTGACATCATTTGCTCTTTTTCAGTCATTTACCGATTTGTTTAGAGAGCTAAAAGACCGTGAAATTGAAAATCACTGCAAAATGAACTCTGAAAATGTTGAAAATTGGCATGGTAGCATCATTTCACCCACATAGCATGTGCAAAAAGTAGAGAGGTTCACGGCAAAAACCGGATGCACTTCGTGTACAAACTGGACAATCTCTTTCGAAGTATCAGGGTTTCGGACGAGAACTCATCTGTTACACCGGCAATTCAAAATTTTAATAACTTATTACAACTCCGGACTTTTTTGCGTCCAGCAGGCGCCATTGAAAGCCACGTCATCTACTTTCAACCCTTGCTGACATAATTTGCTATTTTTAATGCATTTACTGATTTGTTTTGAGCTAAATGGCCCTGAAATTGAAAAGCACTATAAATGAACTCTGAAAAGCACTACAAATAGAAGAAAATAAATAAAGCAGAAAAGAAAAAAACTATATAAAAAAACTACTCAGAAATAAATACAAGAAAATAAATAAAGCAGAAAAGAAAAAAATATAAAAAACTACTCATAAATAAATAGAAGAAAATAAATAAAGCAGAAAAGAAAAAAACTATATAAAAAAATTACTCAGAAATAAATAGAAGAAAATGAATAATGCAGAAAAGAAAAAACTATATAAAAAATTGTTGGGGCGCTGTCCAGTGGGCCTGCCAGACCTCTGGTGTGCAAATTAAGGCCCAGCAGGCTCACAGGGCAGCACGCCATAGTTAGGCCCAGAAGCCTGCTATACAGAGGATTCGAGGGACCAGCCGCGGCTAGGTTTATAAACCAGTGCGGCAGCCCTTCGCCCGGCGAGGTGGGACTAAAACTTTGCGCCCCTCGCCTGGCAGCGCACCACCTTTAGTACTGGGTCGTGGCTCCAACCAGTACTAAAGGTGGGGTCTTTAGTACCGGTTGGAGCCACCACCCGGTACTAAAAGGGGTGCGCTTCCCGCCGCTTCGCCTGGCCAAAACAGACCTTTAGTACCGGTTGGTGGCTCCAACCGGTACTAAAGGTGGGTTCTATATAAGAAAACACTTCAAAAAAATTCGTCAGTTTGTTCTTCCTCTGCTTCTTCTCCTCTGCCCCGTCGCCGCCGCCCCTCGTCGCCGTCCCCGTCACCGTCCGTCGCCGTCGCTGCCGCCCCCGTCGCCGTCCCCTCTACCTCGTCGTCCCGTCGCCTCGCCATACGTCCCGTCGCCGTGGCCGTCGCCCGCGCTGTGAGCCCCTCTCCCCGGCCCCTCTCCTCCCTCCAATCGAAGCCGCCGCGCCGCCGGCACCGTAGGTGCACACGCGCACGCGCGCGCGCGCACACACACACACGCGCGCGCGCGCGCACACACACACACGATTCTGTTTTTAGTTTTCTTTGTTTTTTCTGTTTTTTATACAAATGTTTTAGATGAATTAATTAATTAGATTAGATTAATGTCAAATAATATATAGAAATGTTATAGAAATGTTAGAAATTTTAGAAATGTTAGTTTTAGCTAGATGAATTAGATTAATTTCAAATTATTATAGAAATGTTATAGAAATGTTAGTTTTTAGTTTCTTATAATTTTAGTTATAAATTTAGAATTTGCATATAAGTCACAATCCAATCATTTAAAAATGTTACTTTTGCGGCGTATAGTATTTTTTCTCGACGATGCTCGGCCCGCATCCTCGCCATCGACCCGTTTGCGACGACGTCCTGCTTCAGAGGACCCATGTCCGGGACTAGGCTCCGCCGGGCTGGCACTGGGAGGTGCTACCTTCAGGGGCGCGCCGCTTGGTGAGGAACCCGGCCCCGGGTCCCGTCGTCGACCCTGATCTCCTTTGGTGGTGTTCGCGTGGGCCACATTCGGTGCAGAGGGAGCCGGCCCCGCCGGAGGTGGTGCGTCGCCGTGTCAGGGAGGAGGACGAGCACGTCCGTCCCTACATGGCTGTTATGGACGTCAGGTTCTCCAATACCTGGCGGGTTGTTTGGGCAGATGATCGGAGATATGATCCTGTGATGGTTCCTTCTCTTTGGGTGTCCACCGCCCGCGCCTTAGGAACCGCGAGTGGCCTAGATTCTTCTGTAGTATTCGATCTTTATTAGCTACCTAGCTAGTGATGTATTCGATATATAATATTCGAGATGATGTATTCGAGATCATATATATTATTAGAGAGGATGTATTCGAGATTATATATTATTTGAGACGATGTATTCGAGATTATATATTATTCGAGACAATGCATATTATGTACTATGATTCAGTTTTTCCTTATTGATTGCATCCATGCATTGTAATTTGAATACTACTAGCTACATGCCCATGCGTTGCAACGGGGAAACATCAATTATGTGAAACATCATTCACATCCGATGGTAAGTATTATTTTAAACAACGTAGTCGATTCTTTTTTACCGAAAAGATAAATTCACTCTTCTTTTTGTCCATCATCCACTATAATACGTGTGTGTTGCTACAATTTTTTTAAAAATTATCCAATATGTCATATAATTTTCATGCTCCAACGCAATCATTGATTTTGTATTGGTGGTCGGCTGAGCTAGAAGTCGAGAACAGTTGAGTAAGCAAACTTTACTCTCCTTCTTTGCAAGAAACACATCGCCGAAGTTCTATGGAAATTTTACTCTCCTATTTGTAAACGGGAGGATTAGTGCCATAGTCTAATTAGAGAAGAAGTGATGGCATCACAATAATTACTGTTAAGTAGGAACTGCATGTGATGGTGAAAGTCTAATAAGAAGGTGCAGCCCTGCATTCTTTTGGTCAACAGTGTCATATTTTTGCAATTATTCATCTATCCATAAAGCACTTGCATTGGTAAGTGATTTGCGGTTTTAATATTTGATAAAGAAATTCTGGAGGAAAACTCTTCTATAGATTTTAAGTCTTGGCGTATTAACAATTAACGAAACACTTGAATGCATTGCGGGATAGCAAGAAACAAGCTAGCATTCAGAGTCACATAAGAAAGTGGAATGATTGAACCTGAGAGAAAGGTCTTTTTAGCTGGATAGAGTACTGCTCATTGTCGATGTCATTGATGGATATGCCTAGGTCCGGTCAGAACTGCAGGAGATTTGCATGGCGTGTGTGTCTCGCTGTGTCTATCTCTTGCATTGCATACGCACAAAATGAATCACTCATACTTAAAAACACACAATTAAGGATCAACAACAGTGTAATAGCGTTCATGGTGATCATCAGGGCACAAAAAAGCTGATATCTCTGCCGCTCACCTTCTGAAAGGGTCTTGCATTCATCTCAAAGCCCTACACATAGTAAAAACAAACAAATATATGCACTCTGCTTTCTTGAAAAAGATTGGAAACGAACAAATGAAACTCCGGCTGCAGATCGCCCCCGGACTCCTCGACCTGCAGCAATGGCCGAGCGTGCGGGAGATGGAGGAGGCGGCGACCATGGTGACACTGTTCTTCGAAGGGATGGTGATGACGACCTACATCATCGGCTGGGAGTGCTGGGGATGGAGGCGCCGATGACCAGCGAGGGGATGTGCTTCGGAGGGATGGAGACGTGCGTCAATCGGTGGGGAATTCCGTGCGTGGAGCCACCGAGGAGGGAAGGGCTGGACAAAAGAAGGAGTAGTGCACGTGATTACCAAAAATAGCTTTGAAAGATCGTGGATGTCGCCTAGAGGGGGGGTGAATAGGCGTTTTAAAATAATTACGGTTTAGGCTTGAACAAATGCAGAATAAACCTAGCGGTTAATTTGACAAGCACAAAACCTACAACGACTAGGCTCACCTATGTGCACCAACAACTTATGCTAAGCAAGATGAACAACTAAGAGATAGCAAGATGTATGACAAGAAACAATATGGCTATCACAAAGTAAAGTGCATAAGTAAGGGTTCGGGTAAGAGATAACCGAGGCACGCGGAGACGACGATGTATCCCGAAGTTCACACCCTTGCGGATGCTAATCTCCGTTTGGAGCGGTGTGGAGGAACAATGCTCCCCAAGAAGCCACTAGGGCCACCGTAATCTCCTCACGCCCTCGCACAATGCAAGATGCCGTGATTCCACTAAGGGACCCTTGAGGGCGGTCACCGAACCCGTACAAATGGCAACCCTTGGGGGCGGTCACCGAACCCGTACACTTTGGCAACCCTTGGGGGCGGTCACCGGTACCCGTCAAATTGCTCGGGGCGATCTCCACAACCTAATTGGAGACCCCGACGCTTGCCCGGAGCTTTACACCACAATGATTGAGCTCCGAACACCACCAACCGTCTAGGGCGCCCAAGCACCCAAGAGGAACAAGCTCAAGGGTACCAAGCACCCAAGAGGAACAAGCTCAAGGGTACCAAGCACCCAAGAGTAATAAGCTTCTCAACTTGTAACTTCCACGTATCACCGTGGAGAACTCAAACCGATGCACCAAATGCAATGGCAAGGGCACACGGAGTGCCCAAGTCCTTCTCTCTCAAATCCCACCGAAGCAACTAATGCTAGGGAGGAAAATGAGAGGAAGAATAAGAAGGAGAAAACCAAGAACTCCAAGATCTAGATCCAAGGGGTTCCCCTCACAAAGAGGAGAAAATGATTGGTGGAAATGTGGATCTAGATCTCCTCTCTCTTTTCCCTCAAAAACTAGCAAGAATCCATGGAGGGATTGAGAGTTAGCAAGCTCGAAGGAGGTCAACAATGGGGGAAGAACACGAGCTCAAGAGATAAGGTTCAATGGGGAAGAAGACCCCCTTTTATAGAAAGGGAAAAATCCAACCGTTATGTGCTCAGCCCGCACACGAGCGGTACTACCGCTCCACGAGCGGTACTACCGCTCTGGCGGAAGAAGCAGGGAAAAGGAGCAACCAAACATGAACCTTGGGGCGGTAGTACCGCTTATAAGCGGTACTACCGCGCACCCCAGTGGTACTACCGCTGGAGGAGCAGAACACGGGACCAAAAATGCAGTAGCGGTACTACCGCCCGACCGGAGCGGTACTACCGCTTATAGGTGGAACTGCCGTGCCTTACTGCCGTGCAACTACTGCAAAACTCGACACGAAAAATGCAAGACCCAAAATCGAGGCGGTACCAGCGCGGAACCGTAACCGTACTACCGCTTATGGCCATAGGCGGTACTACCGCTTTGGACAGCGGTACTACCGCTTGGGGCGATAAGCGGTACTGCCGCTCTGGCCGCGGTACTACCGCTAGGAAGCCAAAACTGCCATAACTTCTGCATATGAGCTCCGAATTGAGCAAACTCAAGCTTGTTGGATTGAGCTCCGAATTGAGCAAACTCAAGCTTGGGAGTTGATTCACTCTTGACTTAGTCTTGATCAACCTTGACTCTTTCCAACTCTCTTCATTTGGATGATGTCTTGAAGGTAAACATGAATGATCGCACAATCTTCTTCTTCAAGACATGCTTGCAATAAGCTCAACTCTCACATGAACAATCTTTGGATAATTCCTTAATAACACCTTGGTCACCACATAAACTCCTTGAAACCAACACATGGACTTCAAGAAATGCCTATGGACAAATCCTTCAAATATAACTCAAGGCAACCATTAGTCCATAGAGATTGTCATCAATTACCAAAACCAAACATGGGGGCACCGCATGTTCTTTCAAGCTTCTTCTGTATTGATTTGATATTGATTACGATCGTATGATTCCTTTCCTTAAATTTATAGTCTATTACCAAATACTAACTTGATTGATTCCTTCCTTTTTGATAGATTCCTTTCTTCGTTTTGAACGTGATTGCGTTACCATGATTGTGTTACCAATACCAAAGATGGAAAACCGGTTTAAATAGAAAACCAGATGGGTGGGGAGATATACTGTATCTATGAAAATCAGTGTGACAGTGAGAAACATACGCGGGAGGTCTTGACGAGGAGGTTGGACGAAACGTAAGAGGGGAGAGGGAACCTTACGTTTCTTTTAGGTAGTAGAGAAATTGTTTTATATTTCTTCCGGATTAGTTAAATAAAAGCTATGGTGGACAATACCGGCATAGAGGGAGAAGATGCCCTATTCGAGATCATACGCAGCCCTCGCAGGCCAGATGATCTGAATGAAGCATATGACGGCTCCCAATATCTGAACAATACCAGGGAGGGTGATGATAAGATATTCGATCTCGACGACCGAATGGATGAAGTCATGAACTATGATTATGATTATGATGACGCAGACAATGTTGATTCGAAATAACAAAGACCGGCGAGGTATATTTATATAAGCAGGCATCTGGTGATCATCACATTTTTTTGATTTGAAGATATATTAACGAATCGATCTTTCTTCTTTCAGCCCTCCGGATTGAGCAAATCTGCTTCTACAGACCGCAGGACCAAGCGAGGCCCGGGCAAAAAGTTGAAGGAGGGTGTAAAGTACAACATCGATTCCATCAAAGCTAATGGCGAACCCCTCATGCCTAAGAACATTGCGAACAAGTTCGTTCGTCAGTGCGGAGTTCTTGTGAAGGACCAACTCCCAATCTCCATTCAAGAATGGAAAGAGCAAAAAAATAAACATCCAGATGTTACTTGGGTCGACGATAGAGCAAAACAAACGCTTTGGGAATCTCTCATGGAACATTTCACCCTACCAGATCATTTCACTGATGCAGATGTGCAGAAAGTCAAGGACGCTGCACTTAGGAAGATGGCTATTGCATTCAACACCCACAAGAAAACTGTATGGGCCGACTACGTCGAATGAGAAAAGAAGACTCCAGAATTCAAGGGAACACTAGAGAAGCAAAGAGAACACTGGCCTGCTTTCGTGAAATTCAAGGAATCCGAATTAGCTAAGGAACGGTCGAGAAAAAACAAGGCCAATGCGGCAAAAAAGACGCAGTTCCATAGGCTGGGGCCAGGTGGCTACGCGGTGGCAATGCCTAAGTGGGATAAGTCTGAGGAAGAGATGCTGGATGCAGGGGTCACTCCAGTTACTAGGAGCTGGCCCCCCAGGTGCAGAACTTGGTTCTATGCGCATGGGGGGCGTTGGACCCGAAGACAGGCCTGGTTTCCAAGAAGGCAAGTCTAAAAGGAGCCGAAGAGAAGTTACTTAAAGCAATAGAAGATGCTCGAACGGGGTGTTCACGCCCAACAGAGAGAACGACGAGCTTACGCGCGCCCTGGGAAATCCTGAACACCCGGGAAGAACACGAGGCAAGGGCGTTATTCCCTAGTATGAGGGCTTTTCGGAATGGAGCGTCGACTGCAGGACCCGTGCAAGAAGGAAGATGGAGGAGGAGAAGAAGAGGAAGATGGAGGAGGAGTAGAGGAAGCAGGACTATGAACGCCTTCAAGGCCTAGAATCAGCGCACGCGGACTTGGCACTCAAATTCCAGCGGCAGAAGTAGCAGATCGACTCACTTAGCCAGGAAAGGGGGTCTCAGCAGCGGCATCAGCTAGCGGATGATCCAGCATTGGATAGCACCGTCCCATCTATGCCGAGAAGCAGCGTTGGTTCCGCCCCGGGGGACGCACTGCTGGATAGATACCCTGTGGATGACATCATGGAGAACACCAACTGTGAGCTACACTTCAAAATGAAGAACATATCCATGAAGGTGGCGGATGTCGTTGCTTATACAAATCCCCCCGAAGCAACCTTCCATTGCAACCCGATTCCAGCCGGCTATGCTCGTGTCGTGGTTGATAAGGTGGTGGACCAATATTCGGGGCTAGAGCTTGACATTCCTGGACAGCACGAGGAGCACACACTGGGAGAGGCCATACATCGTATCATCCTATGGAGAAAGGATTGCATCATCTTTCGAAGGCCACCGACACCGCGTCGTCATCCGACTCCTCATCGATGTGAGGCCACTCCTCCTCCTCCAAGTCCAGCACAACTGCAGGCCACTCCTCCTGCTTCAAGTCCGGCACAGCGTGAGGCCACTCCTCCTTCTTCAAGTCCAACACCGCGTGAGGCCACTCCTCCTGCTTCAAGTCCGGTACAGCGTCAGGCCACTCCTCCTGCTCCAACTCAGCCACGTCAGCCGTCTCCGCCGCCTCAGCAATCGGGGAAGAGAGCCGCCACAGCTATGGTGCGTAGCACTACGAGTCGAGGTAGTACAGGAGGTACAGGCGGAGGCAAGCGATATAAATATGGTCCAAGCCTCACTCCTCTTCCTCAGAGGCCTTACGACATGGCCGAGGAGCAAAACAAAGCCATAGTGAAGGCCCAAGTGGACGCCCATTTTGGACCGAAACCGGCACCGCCGCCAAGGGAGAAAGTGCCTGAGGAAACGATTGACCACTTTATTCGTATGGCTAGACCACCAGCTCCCAAGCCTGTTGACTCAGACTATGAGCGCCAAATCAGGAAGGCACATCGAGCACGAGTACAGAAGGAGTCGAGCTCGAGCTCGAGCCAAGCAACTGGCAAAAAATGTGGGAAAACCGTTCCCCAGCTGGGAGAACAGGCGACGCAATCGATCCCCCCGCTTGTTGTGCCAACAACACATAAGAGTACCGGCGCCCTATATATATATGTGGGCAAATCGTTAACGTTCCCCAGCTGGGCAATCTGGTAATAACCGAGGAGCATGTAATGCAGGCTGAAATGCTCGGTATGACTGTTGGACAATTCCTCGAGATCGAGCCCATGTCTCCGCTTAGAGAGGAGGAAATAAAACGGAAATATGTCCGCGGCGAACCTTTGGTCAAGCCCGAGGAGGTCAAGAACCTCCCAACGAGAATGTATGAATTGCATCAATGGTACATGGAAATTTGCAAGACCCACAATCTACAGTCCCTCATGGTGAAAGTCAAGGAAGAGGATTACTTCCATAAGCTAGCTCTGTCTATTGAGTATACAGAACTGTTTCAGTTATTCAATTATGACGCACTCGACAAATCTATCGTCAGTTGCTATTGTCTGTAAGTGATTTCTTTCTGTAATTTAAGTCTCAAGCTAGCTGTAGTGCTCTCGTTGATCATTACCTGTAATTATCCTCACTGTATTCTTTTATGTGGTATTATGCAAGATGAAGATGTCCGAAATGAGAAAAGCTGGACGCCATGGCATTGGGTTCATTGACCCAAATACCATTAATGAAGAGCCATGGTCATATGAACATTATAAACAAGAAGTAGAGAATAACATGCTAGAGTTCTTGAAGCGCCTCAATACCAATGCAGATATACTACTTCTTTACAACTTCCAGTGAGTCCACACTGTCTTGTACTATAAATTCTGTTTTTGTTACTAGCTAGATACCACTTGATCTTGGTAGACATTAAAGTGCGCATGCAGGTTCCACTGGATCTTGGTAGACATTAAAGTTAAAGAAGGAAAAGTTAAAGTACTGGACTCACTGCTTAAAGAACCTAAAGAGTACTCAATCGTGAAGGGGATAGTCAACAGGTAATTTCAATCTTATTATATATATATATATATATGTGTGTCCTGATATCAACTAATTAATAACTCCTTTATTCATTTTCTTTGCCGACGGGCCGGCAGGGCTTGGCAAAAGTTCATCGAAGATGTTCCAGGCCCGTTCAGAGATAAACTATATTGGTATCGACCCACGATAATTAATTAAGTAGTACTATAGCTAGCTACCATGCAATCTCTTTAATTCTATAGTTTCAATAACATTAATTATCAGGCTTGATTAATTATTATCTGATTGAACTCTATTCTCGTACAGGCTATGAAGCAGGAGCCGGGGAATGATTTATGTGCATACTACGTTTGCGAGAACATTCACATGATGACGTCCGAAAGGAGCACATCTAATAGGCAGATATGAGTATGTTTGCCAGAACACACTATACACAATTTTTACATCATTATCGATATCTAGTCACACAACTAATACATGCATATTGATCTCCTTCTTAACAGTTCAATGAGGTGCGGCAAAAGCTCCTACCAATGGATCGCGTACGAGCAATTGCAAAGGAAATAGCGGGATTTTTGCTCGACCAAGTCATAGATTCTAGAGGAGAATTCCATTACCCGCTACCGCACTAATGCCTCCATGTAGGAGAAATTGTATATACCAAATTGTATATATATATACGTACATGCATGTGTATGTGTGAATATGGTGGTGCGAGACATTCGATGATATGTATATATATATATGTGATCGGTTCTACGAGAAATTCTATTTATATATATATGCATAACGTGTACAATATGTAGTATCGTAAACTACCAGCAAACGAAAAAGAATTAAATGGAAAACACAAAATTAAAGGAAAAATAAAAATAAAACCAAAACCCCCCAAACATTTAGTACCAGTTGGTGTTACCAACCGGTACTAATGGTCTACCCGCACCCGGGCCTGGCTCGTGCCACGTGGTGGCACTTTAGCGCCGGTTCGTGACGAACCGGTAGTAAAGGGGGGCTTTAGTCCCCACTCTTTAGTGCCGGTTGTAGAACCGGCACTAAAGGCCCTTACGAACCGGCGCTAAAGCCCGGTTCTGCACTAGTGAGCTCCACCTTTAACATGACTCCATGTAGCTAGCCATGCTACCTTGTGTCGCCGTTGACTTCAAACTCCCTTGTGCATACACCGCCTTGAATCAACCCCACGCCATAGTCTTGTGGAAGCCGCACAAGTCCTTAGACATGTGCCACGTGTTTCCATGCCCCAGAAGTCGGCCACCATCAGCATCACGCTCCTATGTCGTCGTCGCTGAAATCACCGTCGTCTTCTGCTTTGACCAACATCCCTGTCGATCCATCAGACTGTGCAGTCTGGCCCAGTCGAACTTGTCTGACTACAACCATGCTCGGCACTGCATCATGTCTGTCCCACACATCTCTGTGCACTGCTGGACGCCCTGCGTATGCATGATCCTACCACGACGCACTCCAGACTCCTCCAAGCCTTATGCGCACGTCCCGCTACCCTCCTGGTAGAACCCCCGTGTGCAATTAACAATGCATCAAAAATAAAATTGCTTTCATGGGAGCTCCCGTCGTTGCACCAAGTACGTGCCTCCACAACTCTCAATGCACTTTTCCTTTGTCTTATTGCTGTTCATGCCACGTCAATACCATATGTGCAGATTGTCTTTTTTCTTTAAACAAACCTCTCTACGTACATGACCTCCACGTCCCAGCATAGCTTGTCCACGCGTAGACCATGGCAGCGCACGCAAGAGCCTCAAGCGCCATCGGCCTTCTGTAACGCTTGATCCTCTCCTGCTTTTGGGCCTTGACATCGGCTCCACAGAGCACACCTGGCCTTGGGCCCGCCTGCCCCAGCTGAGCCTTTGATCGTCCCGCGTGCGACCACAACCAGCACGCTCGCCACACATGCCCTGCTCTGATACCACTTGTCTCCGCCTGCTAGATCAACGATTCTGCCACCTCCTCGAACCTTGTCCTGATCATCCGAGGACCAAGCAATCACACGAGGCACGACACCGAGATTTGTTAACGAGGTTCACCGATATGGCTACAACCCTGGGGCCTGACTATGAGCGCTCCTCCCCATGACACCGCTACAAACTGCACCCGGTCGCCCTGGACGCTGGCACAAGTCGTCGTCTTCCCCTGCATTACTGTGCTATTATGTTGGCATAGGTTACAACGTATGTCTACCCCCACTATATATGAGAGGCCTAGGATACAAGTGTCCTACTTGGACACGACTCGATATCGTGTCTACACACCGTACGACTCCAAGTGCAACTATAACCTACCTTGTACAATAATACTCGACACAACTCTAACAAGAAATGAGGAAGATGGAGATGGCGGCCAGCACACACGACCTAGGGCCAACGCCTAGTGACAGTGGTGCCGCCTCCTTATCCTCCTCTCGCGTGGATGTCATTGTGGTGGTGATGTTGGAGATGAGGCTATGGAGGGAGTGGCCTCCCAATGAGGAGGGAGAGCCCTCTGGCGGCTGCTAGGATGCGTCTTGATGATCGATTGATGGCCGTCAACTAGGGTTGGTGTCAAATATGTAGCTGGTTGTCGGTGCCCCGACCAAGGGGGTCCTCGCTATGTCGGTTCCTGGCCCGCAGTAGCATAGCCAGCTCAATAATCCAGGGTGGTCTGATAGTAGAACTTCCATTTGTATTTAATTATTCAAATTGTATTTTACTTATTAAGGACGCGATTTTTTGGGACATAGTGGCACGTGATGCCGAAATCTCGCGCGTCCACATGCACATCGTGATTCCTACTTAATATAGCCCATTGTGCAATACGGGGTGACTAATTGGGGTGACTAATTCGCAGGCCAGCGTACATACGCAACATTACCTCGCACACGTGGGCCAGGTCTCATTTAATTTTCGTATGAATATTGGCTCGTCTGGTAGCGATGTCCCTTCCATGTTGGGTTCGGTCATAACTGCTCTGGACGTGGGGCATCCACCATAAGAACCGCCCTTGCTCGCGGTGTGCACTGTAGCTCATTTTCGATTTGCGTCTTGTGGAGAGCAGAAGAACAGGGGAAATGACTTCGGTAGAAACAGAGATACACAGGTTAGCATATGGACACTGGACTTGATCCTGCGTTTTACTTGGGTATACGCACAAACGTGCTGACGTATATCCAACCTCTTCGTCCCCTTGCATTCCAGACTTTTCTTATGGCAATTGTTATTAAGTGGCCAAGTCTATGTATTAATGTGTCACCCATCAATTGGCAGATGCATCAATGGAATAATGCTAGTACAAGAAGCTTTATTCATAGCATCTGTTTCATGACAAACTGGATGGTTTAGTGTATGGTAATACTCATATGCTAATTAGCCCAAGATATTACATGGCTAATAACCGGCACACTGATTAAACACACTTGTCTGATGGTTAGTCCTAATTTACCGATTAACATATTACTAATACATCGACTAAGCACACGAATTTAGGTGCAACCATGACAAACTTTCTCCCATATATTCAGGTAATTAAATGCATCTCGTACATATTTTCATATTGTAAGTTCAATTAGAAATCTGTGGAGTTGGTTTTGATGTCTCTAATTTGTTCAAAAATGGGAACCGTAATTTTTGGTTAACATGTATGCTTGTGAAGCTGATCAAAACCGAAGCCGTCAAAAAAAATCGTTCTCTCATATTGGTGATGTCTCAAATATCCTATAAGTTATGTAAAAGTATTTTAACTTTTTCTGTAGAATTTTGCCTGATCTTTTAATTGACATTCTGATTTTGTATCAATGTTGCATTTAAAAATCAGATTCTATTTTTTGTGATTCAAGTTAACCATGAAGAATGGAGTTAAGTGATTTTCAGTAAACTAAAATACCTCATTTTCCAAATTGAACAATGCTGGATGGAGAAAGCTAGTGTGATTATGGACAGGGTGCATGCTTTCAATGTAGTTAACGCTTCAAACGACATGCTCCACGGCCATCTTCTAATCAAGTACTAGCATGGACCTTAAAGTAGTCCAGAGCGAGGCTCGCAAGGAACGCTCGGATCAGCTGTTTCCAGCGAGCCTACCAATGCATACTTGACCTCTATCAAAAACTTTGTACAGCGACCCTCCAAGCATAATCAGTGGGCTAATCCAGTCTCCTTTTGTAGTCTTGCATTTTCGAGTATGCTCACCAGGTAATTAAGCAGAGTGTAAACGACAGGTCACAATTACGCCGTGCAGAACCGCAAATCCCCCAGCCGAAATTAGCAGCTCTCTTGTCTTTCAAAAAAAAAAAATTAGCAGCTCTCCCACTCACCGCTGCGCACGTCCATACTCTCTCTCTTCACTTTGACCGTTTCCACCGTTCGTGAACCAGCCACACTCCTCCTGTGTCGCGAAATCCAGCGGACCCGCGGCCCGCGCGCGCGCGAGCGAGCGAAGGCCGAAGGGAGCAGAGCGCCGCGCTCACGCACGAGAGCCCGGCGTCGTCCCATGCGCCGAGATGACCGACACGTTACCCGGCGGTGGCGACGTCACGGCGCCGATGGAGCAAGCCGCCGCCGCCGTCGGAGTGACCGGCTCCGGCGCCGCGGCGGCGGCGGTGGTGTGCTACTCGCCCATGAAGGTCACCACGTACGGCATCTGGGAGGGCGTCAACCCGCTGGAGTTCTCCCTCCCCATCTTCATCCTCCAGACGGCCGTCATCGTCGCCACCACCCGCCTCCTCGTCCTCCTCCTCAAGCCCTTCCGCCAGCCCCGCGTCATCGCTGAGATCCTCGTACGTGCCGTGCCTCCATTAATCCAGAGGATTCTGCTTGCTTGCTTGCTTGCTTGCTTGCTCATCCCACGTACGTATGTGCTGCAGGCCGGCGTCATCCTGGGGCCGTCGGTGATGGGGCAGGTCGGGACGTGGGCGGGCACCGTGTTCCCGGGGCGGAGCCTGCTCACCCTGGAGACGGTGGCGCACCTGGGCCTCCTCTACTTCCTCTTCCTGGTCGGCCTCGAGATGGACGTCAACGTCATCAAGCGCTCCGGCAAGAAGGCCGTCATCATCGCCGTGGCCGGCATGGCGCTGCCCTTCTGCATCGGCACCGCCACCTCCTTCATCTTCCGGCACCAGGTGTCCAAGAACGTGCACCAGGCCTCCTTCCTGCTCTTCCTCGGCGTTGCGCTCTCCGTCACGGCCTTCCCGGTGCTCGCCCGGATCCTCGCCGAGATCAAGCTGCTCAACTCGGAGCTCGGCAAGATCGCCATGTCCGCGGCCATCGTCAACGACATGTGCGCCTGGATCCTGCTCGCGCTCGCCATCGCCATCTCCGACGTGAACAGCACCCCGTTCTCCTCCCTCTACGTGCTCCTCTCCGGCGTGGCGTTCGTGCTGGCGTGCTTCTACGTCGTGCGGCCGGTCATGTGGTGGATCGTCCGCCGCATCCCCGAGGGCGAGACCATCAGCGACGTGCAGATCACGCTCATACTCACCGGCGTCATGATCTCCGGCGTGTGCACCGACGCCATCGGCATCCACTCCGTGTTCGGCGCGTTCGTGTACGGGCTGGTGATACCCAGCGGGGAGCTCGGCGTGGTGCTGATCGAGAAGCTGGAGGACTTCGTGATGGGGCTGCTGCTCCCGCTCTTCTTCGCCATCAGTGGCCTCCGCACCAACGTGACCCGGGTGAGCGACCCGGTCACCGCGGGGCTCCTGGTGCTGGTGTTCGTCATGGCCAGCTTCGCCAAGATCATGGGCACCATCCTCATCGCCATCTCCTACACCATGACCTTCCGCGACGGCGTCGCCCTCGGCTTCCTCATGAACACCAGGGGGCTCGTGGAGATGATCGTCCTCAACATCGGAAGGGACAAGCAGGTGATTTGTTGATCTCTCTCGCACAGATTATACAGCAGCCGCACGCGACCAAATGTGACATGGATCGGTGTTGTGGTTGCAGGTGCTGGACGATGAGTCGTTCGCGGTGATGGTGCTGGTGTCGGTGGCGATGACGGCGCTGGTGACGCCGGTGGTGACCACGGTGTACCGTCCGGCGCGGCGGCTGGTCGGGTACAAGCGGCGCAACCTGCAGCGGTCGAAGCACGACGCGGAGCTGCGCATGCTGGCGTGCGTGCACACCACCCGCAACGTGCCGTCCATCATCTCCCTCCTCGAGCTCTCCAACCCGAGCAAGCGCTCCCCCTTGTTCATCTACGCGCTCCACCTGGTGGAGCTCACCGGCCGCGCATCCAACATGCTCGCCGCCCACCACACCGCGGCCAACCAGAACCGCAGCGCCAGCACCAGCGCCAGCGAGCACATCTTCAACGCCTTCGAGAACTACGAGGAGAGCGTCGGTCAGTAGTCCTCATGCCTTCCGTTGAGATCGATGCAAATGCAATGCAACGACGTGTGACGCGACGTGAATGAATGCATGCATTGTCCACGAGCAGCCGGCGTGTCGGTCCAGGCGCTGACGGCGGTGTCGCCGTACCAGACGATGCACGAGGACGTGTCGGTGCTGGCGGAGGACAAGCACGTGTCCCTCATCGTGCTCCCGTTCCACAAGCAGCAGACGGTGGACGGCGGCATGGAGCCCATCCACCCCTCCCTCAAGGGCTTCAACGAGAGCATCCTCACCTCGGCGCCATGCTCCGTCGGCATCCTCGTCGACCGCGGCCTCAGCGCCCCCGCGGCGCGCTTGTCCAACATGCACCGCTTGGCGCTCCTCTTCTTCGGCGGGCCGGACGACCGCGAGGGGCTTGCCTACGCGTGGCGGATGGTCGAGAACCCCGGCGTCTGCCTCGCCATCGTCCGCTTCATCCCGCCAGGCTACACGGCGCCGCCGCCGGCGGTGGCGCCGCCGTCGTCCGTGCCGTCCGGCTCGCGCGCCATCACCATCGTGCCCGACGTGCCCAAGACGGAGCGGCAGATGGACGAGGAGTACCTCAACGAGTTCCGGTCGCGCAACGCGGGCAACGAGTCCATCATGTACGTGGAGCAGGTGGTGGCCAACAGCGAGGAGACTATGGCGGCCATCCGGAACCTGGGCAACGCGCACGAGCTGTACATCGTCGGCAGGCATCCCGGCGAGGAGAGCTCGCCGCTCACGTCGGCGCTGTCCGACTGGATGGAGTCGCCGGAGCTGGGGCCCATCGGGGACCTGCTGGTGTCGTCCGAGTTCTCCAAGATGGTGTCCGTGCTGGTGATGCAGCAGTACCAGCTCACCACGGCGCAGCCGGCGGTGCCCGTGGCAGACGACCCCGTGCGGCAGTACGTGACCAATGCCAACCCGCGGCCGGCGATGGGGGTCGGTGGATACCAGTTGGTGGGCCGCGGTGGCTTCTGACAAGATAGCTCTTGATTAATTGGATCTTGGTTAATTAGCCAGTAGAGTAAGGCACGCGATTTTTTAGGGAGTTCGCTGGATCGATGGTCGTGTTGTGTGTACAATTCTAGCTGATTAACTCTTCTGTTTTCTGCTATGTAGACCTTGTACGGTTGTACCGTTTGGTTTTTGTAATGAGAAGAAGGTTGTAGTTGAACCCTAGTGTAAATTCACCTTTTATCTAGCCAAAAATTTTGTTTGTGTTGGTGTCCTGCATAGAAATTTCTCTCTCTTTTTTCTTTTCTGTTCTGCTCCCTTCCTTCTTTTCTTGCGGGTGAGAAAATTGTCAAGGTTACAATCAGCTAGAGCAGCTCGACGGCAACAGGAGGGCCAGAACCAAGCCAAGTCATGGTCATGCCTTCCGTTCTCGCAAAAATTGCTAGACTATTGCTAACTTTATTTTGGTTTTGACTTACATGAGTAATACGACAATCAGGTACTTAATCTCCTTAACTACAAAGGCATAGATCGACCTGTACAGGTCACGAGTTTGGATCAACTTCACAGCAACAATGGAGTTCATCTCAATGATAATTGGGGCATTGCTCCGCTGGATAGCAAAAGATATACCTTTCATACATGCACAGAGTTCAGCCTCCAAAGCATCACGACAAGAGGATAACTGTCTGCATAAGGAGAATATGATTTTCCCGCAATCATTCAAAAGAACCATACCAGCCCCTGCCGCGCCATCAGAAGACAAGGACCCATCTGTATTCAGTTTAGTCCATCCTTGATCTGGAGGTGTCCAGGACGTGGAGCTAGGTGTCATCAGTCTATGTGAGCTACTTGCTGCAACATTATATATCACTACTGACTTGCCCTTCTGAGGATCATCACATAGATCAAGTTTCAAGCCAACCAAAAATTCCAAGTAGCTAACAAGAAATCTCTTAGATGCTTCCATCAGAGGTGGTGGCTTGTGATGCACAACCTCGTTATGAATACGCCAGCAGGGCCACAAAGTCATAAGAACCATACTTCGCTCAATATCAGATAGTGGATCCAACACCTGAAATAACCACTCTTTCCCGTTGTTCTCAATCTCTTCCAAAACCGGCAGTGTCCAAACTTCTGACATAGTTCTCCATAATTCTCGGCCTAAAGGACAATGGGAAAACGGATGCAAATTGTCTTTCGGCTCCATAGCGCATATACGACAGAAAATTGATAGTTCCAAATTTCCCTTGTGTTTGTTCTTCCAAGTGGGGAGTGAATCGGTCAATACCCTCCAGGAGAAATTACGCACTATCGGGGGTACATCTGAAGACCATATCATGTACCAGCTGCTACGCTGAACCCTGGGACCAAACTTGAAGAGGCCATGTTGGCTCTATGCAACTCATCAAAGGCCAAATCATATGCACTTTTAACTGAAAACAAGCCATACTTGCCCGGACCCCATGCCAAAGTATTAGATTCTAGTCTCAGCGAGGCCATGATCTTCATAATTTTAGCAACATCACACGGATGAAAGTACGACCGTAGGAGCTCCAAATTCCATGAACCATTGTCATTGAGCAGCTCAGATACAAAGCATATGTGACACCTTCCTTAGGAAGAAATTGGCTTGTAAGAGAACGGGCGTCGTATCCAGTTGTTGCGCTGGACCCGTATATTGTCACCATTACCAACCCTCCAGGCAAGACCTTTCTTAAGCAAGTCTAAGCCACAACTGATTGCATGCCAAGATGATGAAGCATTCCCTAAAAAAAAGGTATCCTCAAGCTTGCCATCTGGGTAATAGCGAGCCTTGAGAACTTGTGCACAAAGGCTATCTGGCTTGATAGTCAGCCTCCAAACTTGGCGGGCTAGGAGAGCCTGGTTAAATAACATGCAATCCCAGAAACCAACACCACCTTTGTTATTTGGCTGTAGCAAATGCTCCCACGCATGCCAGTGAACTTTCCTTCGACTGCTAGCTGAATCCCAATAAAAATTCCGCACCATTGCAGTAAGCTCATCACAAATAGAGAAAGGCAGTTTAAAAACACTCATCAAATAAGTTGGTAGTGCTTTGGGCTACTGGTTTTATTAACACTTCCCTTCCCGGTTGCGCAAGGTGGCCATCTCCCCACTGAATAAGTCTCTTAGTCCGACTAGCTGGAAGATTTTGGAAACGGCCTTTGGACATGCGCCCATCCGATGTAGGGAAACCAAGACATTTCTCCTCAAACACCAAGCTTGTGACATTCAGCACCAAGCGAACCTGCTCATGAATCACCATAGGGCAAGACTCACCAAACAAAAGAGAGCATTTATTAAAGTTCAAGGATTGCCCTGTAGCTGCCTCATATCATATAAAGTGAGAACTTGTTTAATGTTCATCTGCTTGGTCATGTGATGCTTCAAAAAATAACATTGTGTTGTCTGCAACAAAAGATGTGATATGCCTGGAACTCTTCGACAGATTTTCAAAGGAGTAATGTTACCACTCGAGACCGTATACTTCAGAATTAGATAATTGCCTTCCTTGGGATGAGAAGTGACGGCACAAACTAGCTGTGTTTCATTTTCCGAATTAGATAATTGCCCATCCGTTTAAACATTGCATAAATATGATAGTAATTCCTCCGTCCCATAATATAAGATATTATTACATTCAATATACTCATATATTGGATGTAGTAACATCATATATTATTGGACAAAGGGAGTAGTTAACAATAGTCATGTCAAACATTTACCTTTAGGATTCTCAATAGCGATTGTTTTTACGTTATATCACATTTTCCTTTTTCTCTCCAGAATACGCACAAACATGCATGTCTTATATTTATAGAAGAGAGGGTAAAGAAACTCAACAACCGTTTACAAAGAGGGTACCCTCCCGTACAAGGCCCTACAACTCAGTGATTACTCGCGCACACCCACCTATACAACTAGAAAAATAATTGAGATCTCCACGAAGCAAGCCCGCTAGCAGCCAACACTTCCATTCTTTCCGGATTTTTGCAATGACTGCCACCATGGAAGGATTAGCCTTGTCGAGAACAATGGCATTCACCAATACCATGAGGGTGTTGAAGTCCTTCCTACGATGGGGCTGAGGCGTGTGTTTGGTGCACCAATCAATGACTTGGTTGCTATCCCAGGCTCCATAACATAGAGTACCACATGCAGTTCTACTGATCGGACTTTGAAATTATCTGAATGATCTGATCGGTATTGTAGGTGGTTCTACTGGACAAACCGCCACCATAATGTAGAGTATTGCAGGCTGTTAACCACATACAGTACGAAACCATCGTAGGGGTTACCACGGACAAAAGGCCCCTGCACCTCATGGAACCGGCTGGGTTGTGTGAGCAACAAAGGAGGTTTCAGTAACCGCCTGCGCGGACCGCAAGTATTAGTGACGCATGCTTTGAAGCGAAACATGGATCTGCCGCTGGTCCATGTACCAAAACCGCCTCCAATGGTTGTTCATGTAAGTGTATGTTTATCATTCCTGGTATTTTTCCTCTTTTGAGAAAGTTTTGGCATTCACCTGATGTTGCACCCATTGCATGTGACTCTCATCCATTTCGTGAGAGGCTAAGACAGGCAGTAACCACACGCGGTAGCTATATCTCGTCAACTACGAAATGGAACTCCGCCTGGCACTTGTTGATCACCAAATGGGTCGGTCCAATATGGGTTCCGGGGGAAGAGGTTTTAGGAAACTTCTACTACTGGTTTTGACTGGTTTTATAAGCTTCCGTGTGCTCATTTTCCTTTTGTCTTGTGTGTTTTCTGTGTTGGTTTTTATCCCCCTTTTTGGCTTTTTTGTGTTTCTTTACCTGTTTTCTTTAGTTTTTTTTACTTTTTATACCTTTTCTTTTTTCCTTTTTATCCTTTTCAATACATGTTCTACATTTTTCGTATACACCAAGAACGTTTTCCTAATACTACTTGACGAACATCTTTTTTCATATGCATGTTTCGAACATTTTTGAATAGGTGTTAAATATTGCTTACAAATACGATCATTTTTTTAATGGCACAAACATGTTTTTTGAAACTACACAAACATATTTTTTACTACATTGTATAAACATTTTTGAAAATGTCAAAACCATAATTTTGAAACGTGTGAACATTTTTTTTAGATGTCAATTATATATTATTGTATGGTACAATTTTCTCTTGAATTATGTGAACATTTTTTTATATAATAAACATTTTTAAAACTGGTGAACATTTTCTAAAAGTTGTAAACCATTTTTTGGATGTTATGAACATTTTTAAATTTGCTTGAAGATTTATTTATTTTAACACTGCATGAACATTCTTTTAACACACGATGAGCATTTTAAGAATTTAAATATAATATTTTCATTTCCTAAATATAAATAAAAGTAATTAAAAAATAAATAAGAGGAGGGAGAGAGAGAGAGAGAGAGAGAGAGAGAGAGAGAGAGAGAAAGCCTACGCTCCTCCAGCTTTGGGCCGGTACATCAGGGAAAAGTCAGAGCGACCGATTGTTTCGTCTCGCTTGAAGAAAGACAAACAGGATGCTCCTATATCTTGCTTGAAACAATATCATATGTACCAACCCCTAAGAGCAACTCTAGTGGATGAATCCATCTGGCCCACAAAATAACCGTCGATATACGGTATCATGATAAAAAATGTCCTGAACAGGTACCGTATACAGGGACAACCCATAATTTTCTTTGTGGCAAGTTGTAAAAATCCTCCAGTGACTGCCAAATGTAGGGTTTTCTCCCCCTCGTTTGCGGTTCCTGTATCCCTTGTGCGACTTGGCGGGAGGGACATTTCGGTTCGCGCCCGCCTTTTCGCCGCCACCCCGGCCACAAATCTCCGGCGACTTTTGCTTCGTCCGGCCACCCCGCGTCGTGGAGAGGTTCGGTTGTCCTCATCCACATCTTCGCCACCAAGATTGGACCTCGGGGGTGCTCATTTCTTGCTGTGGGCGGGCAACACCCGCCGACGACATGGATCCGGCCGAAAACTTTGAGGGGTGGCTCGTTGCAGGTGGATTCGGCTGCTCTAGCCATGATTGAGGCACACCGTCATCCTCGTGAGCCGTAGCCGCTGGTAGGGGGCGAGGGGAAGTACAGGCGGCGGCGGATTTTGAATCGGCCGATGAAGAAGAAGAAGGGGGCGGTGCTACTTGTGAGTTGCGTTGGGATTTTCCCCGAAGAGGAAGGATGAAGCAATATAGTAGTTGATAAGTATTTCTCTAAGTGAAAACCAAGGTTACGAACCAATAAGAGAACCACGCAAATCCTAGTGAACAACACCTGCACACACAAAAACAAATACTTGCACCCAACGCGGGCAAGAGGGTTACCAATCCCCTTGAACTCGTTACTTGCAAGGATCAAATCTTGTAGTGGTAGATAGATAAATTAAAAAACAAAATAAAAGATAATAAATTGCAGCAAGATATTTTGGTTTTAGTAATATGTTTTTTTGACTAAAATGACACTAGGGGGAAAACTCCTACTGTGTTTTCATATATCTATATAAATGGGGGGGTTTACATAGACATATCAGCTACCCTACATCACTCCTTGCAACCACCCATGAAGGTGTGGAAGCTCAAACAGTGTCAAACTAGGCGAGGGAGGGGGTTATACAATAGAAGTACAATAGTTGAGTAGGGCAGCTCTATGTGCTGCCTTGACCCTATGCTGTAGTAAAGCCAAATCTTCCTTGAATCGGTTGAGCCAAGAGTAAACGCTGGGAGCCAGTCCTCTGAAGTGCTGGTTATTTATCTCCTTCCAAATACTCCATGCCGCGGTCAACAATGTTTCATAGAAGAACGGGTTCGGCCAGCCGTCCCTTTTGGTTTGAAGAAGGTCGAGGCGGGAGATGACTGGTGGCCAAGCTATGTTCAGTCTAGCCCAGCAGCTTTGACTGAAGGGGCATGAGAAAATCATGTGATCCATCATTTCCTCAACACGCTGGTCGTAGAGGGCGCAGTTGAAGTTGTTGCCAATATCCTCTTCAACATGTTTCGCGTGTTAAGTTTGTCGAGGAACAAGAGCCAACCAAACAGTTTGATCTTCATAGTGCACATAGATTTCCAAAGCTAACAAAATGCTTGATGCGTCACCCCATCCCTAAAATAGTTGTTGTAGTAGTCCCTTGGTTTGTAGAGCGTGGCGCCCCAAGAATAGTGCCAAACATCATGCAGAGAAGTTGATGGTGAGATCCATGTAGATTGAGATTGTATATCCTGGATCTCAGCAAGAGCCTGGGGTGACACAGGAAGGTGAAAGGTTGCATGCATGTCCGTAGTGTCCATTGCCTCAGCGACTGATACATCCTCTTACACAGCAAAAGAAAAGGCACGAGGGTGCGAGATGTGGAGAACCTCCTCTCGCCAGAGATCTTTCCAAAAGAGGGTCGTCGTGCCATCCACCACTTGAACTCTGGAGGTTCCTCGATAGATGGGGGTCAGTTTAAGAATGTCCTTCCACCAGAACGAACCCACGGGATCAACAGCATGTGGAATTTTTCCAGCATAATAATTATCCCAAATGAGATTGACCCAAGGCACATCATGTTTGTTAAAGAATTTGTGAAGGAACTTTAGGAGCAGGGCTTCATTATGAATTTTCAAGTTGATCACTCCTAAACCCCCTTTTTTCTTTGGTCGACAGACTAAATCCCAAGCGGCCAGGGAGTTACACTTGTCACCTTGTTCGGTTTTCTTGGTCCAGAGACATCTGTGTGTGATACGTCTCCAACGTATTTATAATTTTTGATTGTTTCATGCTATTATATTATCCATCTAGGATGTTTTATATGCATTATTATGCTATTTTATATGATTTTGGGGACTAACCTATTAACCCAGAGCCCAGTGCCAGTTTTTGTTTTTTCGTTGTTTTTGAGCATCGCAGAAAAGGAAAACCAAACTGAGTCCAATTGACCTAAAACTTGACGGAGATTATTTTTGACCAGAAGAAGCCCACGGAGCATCGGAGATGGACCAGAAGAGTCCCGGGCTGCCCACGAGGGTGGGGGCGCGCCCACCCCCCTGGGCGCGCCCCCTGCCTCATGGACAGCCCGGAGACCCCCCTGACTTGTTCCCGACGCCAAAACCTCTTATATATACAGAAACCTCCAGAACATAACCTAGATCGGGAGTTCCGCCGCCGCAAGCCTCTGTAGCCACCAAAACCAATCGAGACCCTGTTCTGGCACCCTGCCGGAGGGGGAATCCCTCTCCGGTGGCCATCTTCATCATCTCGGCGATCTCCATGACGAGGAGGGAGTAGTTCACCCTCGGGGCTGAGGGTATGTACCAGTAGCTATGTGTTTGATCTCTCTCTCTCTCTCTCTCTCTCGTGTTCTTGATTTGGCACGATCTTGATGTACCGCGAGCTTTGCTATTATAGTTGGATCTTATGATGTTTCTCCCCCTCTACTCTCTTGTAATGGATTGAGTTTTCCCTTTGAAGTTATATTATCGGATTGAGTCTTTAAGGATTTGAGAACACTTGATGTATGTCTTGCATGTGCTTATCTGTGGTGACAATGGAATATTCACATGATCTACTTGATGTATGTTTTGGTGATCAACTTGTGGGTTCCGTTTGTGAACTTATGCATAGGGGTTGGCACACATTTTCGTCTTGACTCTCTGGTAGAAACTTTGGGGCACTCTTTGAAGTACTTTGTGTTGGTTTGAATAGATGAATCTGAGATTGTGTGATGCATATCGTATAATCATACCCACGGATACTTGAGGTGACATTGGAGTATCTAGGTGACATTATGGTTTTGGTTGATATGTGTCTTAAGGTGTTATTCTAGTACGAACTCTTGAATAGATCGATCCGAAAGAATAACTTTGAGGTGGTTTCGTACCCTACAATAATCTCTTTGTTTGTTCTCCGCTATTAGTGACTTTGGAGTGACTCTTTGTTGCATGTTGAGGGATAGTTATATGATCCAATTATGTTATTATCGTTGAGAGAACTTGCACTAGTGAAAGTATGAACCCTAGGCCTTGTTTCCTAGCATTGCAATACCGTTTGTGCTCACTTTTATCAATAGTTACCTTGCTGTTTTTATATTTTCAGATTACAAAAACCTATATCTACCATCCATATTGCACTTGTATCACCATCTCTTCGCTGAACTAGTGCACCTATACAATTTACCATTGTATTGGGTGTGTTGGGGACACAAGAGACTCTTTGTTATTTGGTTGCAGGGTTGTTTGAGAGAGACCATCTTCATCCTACCGCTCCCACGGATTGATAAACCTTAGGTCATCCACTTGAGGGAAATTTGCTACTGTCCTACAAACCTCTGCACTTGGAGGCCCAACAACGTCTACAAGAACAAGGTTGCGTAGTAGACATCAAGCTCTTTTCTGGCACCGTTGCCGGGGAGGTGAGTGCTTGAAGGTATATCTTTAGATCTTGCAATCGAATCTTTTAGTTTCTTTTTTATCATTAGTTTAGTCTATAAAAGAAAACTACAAAAAATGGAATTGAGGGTGCCTCATATGCTTCATCTTTTTAATGTCTTCCGTGAAAATAAGGATTCCGGTAATTGTGCTCAATTGCTAGAGGAAGAATGCATTAAAATGTTTGGCACTAAATCTTTGAATGATGAGCATGATTGCAATGTTGTTAGTATGAATTCCTTTAATATTCATGATGCTAATGATATGCAAAGCCACAAGCTTGGGGAAGCTATGTTTGATGAAGATGATATTTTTTGTCCCCCAAGTTTTGATGAGAAAATTTACTATAATGAAAGCATGCCTCCTATTTATAATGATTATTGTGATGACACGTATGCTATAAAGAATAAAGATAACCATGAAACTTGTCATCATGATTTTAATTTTCAATTGGATTATGTTTCACATGATAGTTATTTTGTTGAGTTTTCTCCCACTACTATTCATGAGAAGAAATTTGCTTATGTGGAGAGTAATAAAAATTCTATGTTTGTGGCTCATGAAAAGAATGCTTTATGTGATAGTTATTTTGTTGAATTCATTCATGATGCTACTGAAAATTATTATGAGGGAGGAATAAATGCTTGTAGGAATTGCAATAATATCAAGTTTCCTCTCTATGTGCTTAAAGTTTTAAAGTTATGCTTGTTTTGCCTTCCTATGCTAGTTGATTATTGTTCGCATAAGTTGTTTGCTCACAAAATCCCTATGCATAGGAAGTGGGTTAGGCTTAAATGTGCTAGTCATATGCTTCATGATGCTCCCGTTATGTTTCAATCCTTATCTTTTATGTGAGCATCATTGTCATCATCAGGCCTAGCTAAAAAGGCATTAAAGAAAAGCGCTTGTTGGGAGACAACCCAATATTCACCCATACTGTTTTTGTGTGTCCACATGATTAAGCTACTGTAGTAATCATGTTTTATAGCTTTTGTTTCAATAAAGTGCCAAGTAGAACCTTTGGGAAGACTTGGGTGAAAGTTAATGTGATCTTGCTGTAAAAAACAGAAACTTTGCGCTCACGAGATTAGCTGTTATTTTTTACAGAAGAGCGCTTTTAAGTTGATTCTTTTTGCAGAAGATTAATAGACAAATTACTCACGTCCACCAATTTATGTCAGAATTTTTGGAGTTCCAGAAGTATACGTTTGATACAGATTACTACAGACTGTTCTGTTTTTGACAGATTCTGTTTTCTATGTGTTGTTTGCTTATTATGATGAATCTATGAGTAGTATCGGAGGGTATGAACCATAGAGAAGTTGGAATACAATATATATTACACCAATATAATTTAGAATGAGTTCATAACAGTACCTAAGTGGTGATTTATTTTCTTATACTAACGGAGCTTACGAGTTTTCCGTTGAGTTTTGTGTTGTGAAGTTTTCAAGTTTTGGGTAAAGATTCGATGGATGACAACCCACAAGTATAGGGGATCGCAACAGTTTTCGAGGGTAGAGTATTCAACCCAAATTTATTGATTCAACACAAGGGGAGCCAAAGAATATTCTCAAGTATTAGCAACTGAGTTGTCAATTCAGCCACACCTGGATAACTTAATATCTGCAGCGAAGTATTTAGTAGCAAAGTAGTATGATAGTAGTGGTAACGGTAACAAAAGTAACAGTAGCAAAAGTAATATTTTTGGTGTTTTGTAGTGATTGTAACAGTAGCAACGGAAAAGTAAATAAGCGAAGAACAATATATGAAAAGCTCGTAGGCATTGGATCGGTGATGGAGAATTATGCCGGATGTGGTTCATCATGTAACAGTCATAACATAGGGTGACACAGAACTAGCTCCAATTCATCAATGTAATGTAGGCATGTATTCCGAATATAGTCATACATGCTTATGGAAAAGAACTTGCATGACATCTTTTGTCCTACCCTCCCGTGGCAACGGGGTCCTAATGGAAACTAAGGGATATTAAGGCCTCCTTTTAATAGAGTACCGGACCAAAGCATTAACACATAGTGAATACATGAACTCCTCAAACTACGGTCATCACCGGGAGTGGTCCCGAGTATTGTCACTTCGGGGTTGCCGGATCATAACACATAGTAGGTGACTATAGACTTGCAAGATAGGATCAAGAACTCACATATATTCATGAAAACATAATAGGTTCAGATCTGAAATCATGGCACTCGGGCCCTAGTGACAAGCATTAAGCATAGCAAAGTCAAAGCAACATCAATCTTAGAACATAGTGGATACTAGGGATCAAACCCTAACAAAAGTAACTCGATTACATGATAGATCTCATCCAACCCATCACCGTCCAGCAAGCCTACGATGGAATTACTCACGCACGGCGGTGAGCATCATGAAATTGTTGATGGAGGATGGTTGATGATGACGACGGCGACAGATTCCCCTCTCCGGAGCCCCGAACGGACTCCAGATCAGCCCTCCCGAGAAGTTTTAGGGCTTGGCGGCGGCTCCATATCGTGAAACGCGATGAATCCTTCTCTCTAATTTTTTTTCTCCCCGAAAGTGAATATATGGAGTTGGAGTTGAGGTCGGTGGAGCGTCAGGGGGCCCACGAGGCAGGGGGCGCGCCTGTTGGAAATATGCCCTAGAGGCAATAATAAAATGGTTATTATTATATTTCCTTGTTCATGATAATTGTCTATTGTTCATGCTATAATTGTGTTATCCGAAAATCGTAATACATGTGTGAATACATAGGCCACAACATGTCCCTAGTGAGCCTCTAGTTGACTAGCTCGTTGATCAACAGATAGTCATGGTTTCCTGACTATGGACATTGGATGTCATTGATAACGGGATCACATCATTAGGAGAATGATGTGATGGACAAGACCCAATCCTAAGCATAGCACAAGATCGTGTAGTTCGTTTGCTAGAGCTTTTCCAAATGTCAAGTATCATTTCCTTAGACCATGAGATTGTGCAACTCCCGGATACCATAGGAGTGCTTTGGGTGTGCCAAACGTCACAACGTAACTGGGTGGCTATAAAGGTGCACTACGGGTATCTCCGAAAGTGTCTGTTGGGTTGGCACGAATCGAGACTGGGATTTGTCACTCCGTATGACGGAGAGGTATCTCTGGGCCCAGTCGGTAATGCATCATCATAATGAGCTCAATGTGACCATGTGTTTGATCACGGGATCATGCATTACGGTATGAGTAAAGTGACTTGCCGGTAACGAGATTGAACAAGGTATTGGGATACCGACGATCGAATCTCGGGCAAGTAACGTACCGATTGACAAAGGGAATTGTATACGGGATTGATTGAATCCTCGACATCGTGGTTCATCCGATGAGATCATCATGGAACATGTGGGAGCCAACATGGGTATCCAGATCCCGCTGTTGGTTATTGACCGGAGAGTCGTCTCGGTCATGTCTGCATGTCTCCCGAATCCGTAGGGTCTACACACTTAAGGTTCGGTGATGCTAGGGTTGTAGAGATATTAGTATGCGGAAATACGAAAGTTGTTCGGAGTCCCAGATGAGATCCCGGACGTCACGAGGAGTTCCGGAATGGTCCGGAGGTAAAGATTTATATATGGGAAGTCCTATTTTGGCCATCGGAAAATGTTCTAGAAGGTTCCGGAGTGGGGCCCACCTGCATGGGGGACCCACATGAACGTGGGTAGTGGGGGCAAGGCCCCACACCCCTGGTCAAGGCGCACCAAGATCCCCCCTTAGAAGGAATAAGATCATATCCCGAAGGGATAAGATCAAGATCCCTAAAAAAGGGGGATAACAATCGGTGGGGAAGGGAAATGATGGGATTTCTTTGCCCCACCTTTGCCAACGCCCCAATGGACTTGGAGGGCAATAAACCAGCCCCCTCCACCCCTATATATAGTGGGGAGGCGCATGGGAGACGTACCCCTGCCCCTGGCGCCTCCCTCTCCCTCCCGTGACACCTCTCCCTCTCGCTGAGCTTGGCGAAGCCCTGCCGAGATCCCCGCTGCTTCCACCACCACGCCGTCGTGCTGCTGGATCTCCATCAATCTCTCCCTCCCCCTTGCTGGATCAAGAAGGAGGAGACGTCTTCCCCAACCGTACGTGTGTTGAACGCGGAGGTGCCGTCTGTTCGGCGCTCGGTCATCGGTGATTTGGATCACGACGAGTACGACTCCATCAAACCCGTTCACTTGAACGCTTCCGCTCGCGATCTACAAGGGTATGTAGATGCACTCTTTTCCCTCTCGTTGCTAGAAGACTCCATAGATTGTTCTTGGTGATGCGTAGAATTTTTTTAATTTCTGCAACGATCTCCAACAGTGGCATCATGAGCTAGGTCTATGCGTAGTTTCTATGCATGAGTAGAACACAAACTTGTTGTGGGCATAGATGTTGTCAATTTTCTTGCCACTACTAGTCTTATCTTGTTTCAGCGGCATCGTGGGATGAAGCGGCCCGGACCGACCTTACACGTACGCTTACGTGAGACAGGTTCCACCGACTGACATGCACTAGTTGCATAAGGTGGCTAGCGGGTGTCTGTCTCTCCCACTTTAGTCGAATCGGATTTGATGAAAAGGGTCCTTATGAAGGGTAAATAGAAGTTGGCATATCACGTTGTGGTTTTACGTAGGTAAGAAATGTTCTTGCTAGAAACCTATAGAAGCCACGTAAAAACATGCAACAAGAATTAGAGGACGTCTAACTTGTTTTTGCAGCATATGCCTTGTGATGTGATATGGCCAAAAGGATGTGATGAATGAAATATATGTGATGTATGAGATTGATCATGTTCTTGTAATAGGAATCACGACTTGCATGTCGATGAGTATGACAACCGGCAGGAGCCATAGGAGTTGTCTTTATTTTTTGTATGACCTGGGTGTCATTGAATAACGCCATGTAAATTACTTTACTTTATTGCTAAACACGTTAGCCATAGAAGTAGATGTAATCGTTGGCGTGACAACTTCATGAAGACACGATGATGGAGATCATGGTGTCATGCCGGTGATGAAGATGATCATGGCGCCCCGAAGATGGAGATCAAAGGAGCAATATGATACTTGCCATATCATGTCACTATTTGATTGCATGTGATGTTTATCATGTTTTACATCTTATTTGCTTAGAACGACGGTAGCTTAAATAAGATGATCCCTCGCAATAATTTCAAGAAAGTGTTCCCCCTAACCGTGCACCGTTGCGAAGGTTCGTTGTTTGGAAGCACCACGTGATGATCGGGTGTGATAGATTCTAACGTTCGAATACAACGGGTGTAAGCCAGATTTACACACGCAATACACTTAGGTTGACTTGACGAGCCTAGCATGTACAAACATGGCCTCGAAACACGGAAGACCGAAAGGTCGAGCATGATTCGTATAGAAGATACGATCAACATGAAGATGTTCACCGATGTTGACTAGCCCGTCTCACGTGATGATCGGACACGACCTAGTTGACTCGGATCATGTTTCACTTAGATGACTAGAGGGATGTCTATCTGAGTGGGTGTTCATTGAATAATTTGATTAGATGAACTTAATTATCATGAACTTAGTCTAAAATCTTTACAATATGTCTTGTAGATCAAATGGCCCACGCTAATGTTGCCCTCAACTTCAACGCGTTCCTAGAGAAAACCAAGCTGAAAGATGATGGCATCAACTATACGGATTGGGTCCAGAACCTGAGGATCATCCTCATAGCTACCAAGAAAGATTATGTCCTAGAAGCACCGCTAGGTGACGCACCCATCCCAGAGAACCAAGACGTTATGAACGCTTGGCAGCAGCGTGCTGATGATTACTCCCTCGTTCAGTGCGGCATGCTTTACAGCTTAGAACTGGGGCTCCAAAAGCGTTTTGAGCAACACGGAGCATATGAGATGTTCGAAGAGCTGAAAATGGTTTTCCAAGCTCATGCCCGGGTCGAGAGATATGAAGTCTCCGACAAGTTCTTCAGTTGTAAGACGGAGGAAAATAGTTCTGTCTGTGAGCACATACTCAAAATGTCTGGGTTACACAACCACTTGACTCAGCTGGGAGTTAATCTCCCGGATGACGCGGTCATTGACAGAATCCTTCAGTCGCTTCCACCGAGCTACAAGAGCTTTGTGATGAACTTCAATATGCAGGGGATGGAAAAGACCATTCCTGAGGTATATTCAATGCTGAAATCAGCGGAGGTGGAGATCAAAAACGAACATCAAGTGTTGATGGTGAATAAAACCACTAAGTTCAAGAAAGGCAAGGGTAAGAAGAACTTCAAGAAGGACGGCAAGGGAGTTGCCGCGCCCGGTAAGCCAGTTTCCGGGAAGAAGCCAAAGAATGGACCCAAGCCTGAGACTGAGTTCTTTTATTGCAAGGGAAGTGGTCACTGGAAGCGGAACTGCCCCAAGTACTTAGCAGACAAGAAGGCTGGCAACACCAAAGGTATATGTCATATACATGTTATTGATGTGTACCTTACCAGCACTCGTAGTAGCTCCTGGGTATTTGATACCGGTGCGGTTGCTCATATTTGTAACTCAAAGCAGGAGCTGCGGAATAAACGGAGACTGGCAAAGGACGAGGTGACGATGCGCGTCGGGAATGGTTCCAAGGTCGATGTGATCGCCGTCGGCACGCTACCTCTACATTTACCTACGGGATTAGTTTTAAACCTCAATAATTGTTATTTAGTGCCAGCTTTGAGCATGAACATTGTATTAGGATCTCGTTTAATTCGAGATGGCTACTCATTTAAATCCGAGAATAATGGTTGTTCTATTTATATGAGAGATATGTTTTATGGTCATGCCCCGCTGGTTAATGGTTTATTCTTAATGAATCTCGAACGTAGTGTTACACATATTCATAGTGTGAGTACCAAAAGATGTAAGGTTGATAATGAAAGTCCCACATACTTGTGGCACTGCCGTTTTGGTCACATTGGTGTCAAGCGCATGAAGAAGCTCCATGCTGATGGACTTTTAGAGTCTCTTGATTACGAATCATTTGACACATGCGAACCATGCCTCATGGGTAAGATGACCAAGACTCCGTTCTCCGGAACAATGGAGCGAGCAACCAACTTATTGGAAATCATACATACTGATGTGTGCGGTCCAATGAGTGTTGAGGTTCGCGGTGGCTATCGTTATGTTCTCACTTTCATTGATGACTTGAGTAGATATGGGTATGTCTACCTAATGAAACACAAGTCTGAGACCTTTGAAAAGTTCAAGGAATTTCAGAGTGAGGTTGAGAATCAACGTGACAGAAAAGTAAAGTTCTTACGATCAGATCGTGGAGGGGAATATTTGAGTCACGAATTTGGCACACACTTAAGGAAATGTGGAATAGTTTCACAACTCACGCCGCCTGGAACACCTCAGCGAAATGGTGTGTCCGAACGTCGTAATCGCACTCTATTGGATATGGTGCGATGTATGATGTCTCTTACCGATCTACGGCTCTCATTTTGGGGCTGTGCTTTAGAGACTGCCGCATTCACTTTAAATAGGGCTCCGTCGAAATCCGTTGAGACGACACCGTATGAATTATGGTTTGGGAAGAAACCTAAGCTGTCATTTCTAAAAGTTTGGGGATGCGATGCATATGTCAAGAAACTTCAACCTGAAAAGCTCGAACCCAAGTCGTAAAAATGCGTCTTCATAGGATACCCTAAGGAAACCATTGGGTATACCTTCTACCTCAGATCCGAAGGCAAGATCTTTGTTGCCAAGAACGGGTCCTTTGTGGAGAAAGAGTTTCTCTCGAAAGAAGTAAGTGGGAGGAAAGTGCAACTTGATGAAGTACTACCTCTTGAACCGGAAAGTAGCACAGCTCAGGAAGATGTTCCTGTGGTGCCTGCACCGACTAGAGAGGAAGTTAATGATGATGATGATCAAGGTACTTCGGGTCCACAAGGACACGTTCCGCGCCAGAGTGGTACGGCAACCCTGTCTTGGAAATCATGTTGTTAGACAACGGTGAACCTTCGAACTATGAAGAAGCAATGGCGGGCCCAGATTCCGACAAATGGCTTGAAGCCATGCAATCCGAGATAGGATCCATGTATGAAAACAAAGTGTGGACTTTGACAGACTTGCCCGATGATCGGTGAGCGATAGAAAACAAATGGATCTTTAAGAAGAAGACAGACGCGGATGGTAATGTTACCATCTATAAAGCTCGACTTGTCGCTAAGGGTTATCGACAAGTTCAAGGGGTTGACTACGATGAGACTTTCTCACCCGTAGCGAAGCTGAATTCCGTCCGAATCATGTTAGCAATTGCCGCATACTATGATTATGAGATATGGCAAATGGACGTCAAAACGGCATTCCTTAACGGCTTTCTTAAGGAAGAATTGTATATGATGCAGCCGGAAGGTTTTGTCGATCCTAAGAATGCTAACAAGGTATGCAAGCTCCAGCGCTCCATCTATGGGCTGGTGCAAGCATCTCGGAGTTGGAACATTCAATTTGATGAGATGATCAAAGCGTTTGGGTTTACACAGACTTATGGAGATGCCTGTGTTTACAAGAAAGTGAGTGGGAGCTCTGTAGCATTTCTCATATTATATGTGGATGACATACTGTTGATGGGAAATGATATAGAATTCTTGGGAAGCATAAAGGCCTACTTGAACAAGTGTTTTTCAATGAAGGACCTTGGAGAAGCTGCTTATATATTAGGCATCAAGATCTATAGAGATAGATCAAGACGCCTCATTGGTCTTTCACAAAGTACGTACCTTGACAAGATATTGAAGAAGTTCAATATGGATCAGTCCAAGAAGGGGTTCTTGCCTGTATTGCAAGGTGTGCAATTGAGCACGGCTCAATGCCCGACCACGGCAGAAGATAGAGAAAGGATGAGTGTCGTCCCCTATGCCTCGGCCATAGGGTCTATTATGTATGCCATGCTGTGTATCAGACCTGATGTAAACCTTGCCGTAAGTTTGGTAGGAAGGTACCAAAGTAATCCCGGCATGGAACACTGGACAGCGGTCAAGAATATCCTAAAGTACCTGAAGAGGACTAAGGATATGTTTCTCGTTTATGGAGGTGACGAAGAGCTCGTCGTAAAGAGTTACGTTGATGCTAGTTTCGACACAGATCTGGATGACTCTAAGTCACAAACCGGATACGTGTATATTTTGAATGGTGGGGCAGTAAGCTGGTGCAGTTTCAAGCAAAGCGTTGTGGCGGGATCTACATGTGAAGCGGAATACATGGCGGCCTCAGAGGCAGCACAAGAAGCAATCTGGGTGAAGGAGTTCATTACCGACCTAGGAGTTATTCCCAATGCGTCGGGCCCGATGACTCTCTTCTGTGACAACACTGGAGCTATTGCCCTTGCCAAGGAGCCCAGGTTTCACAGGAAGACCAGGCATATCAAGCGTCGCTTCAACTCCATTCGTGAAAATGTTCAAAATGGAGACATAGATATTTGTAAAGTACATACGGACCTGAATGTAGCAGATCCGTTGACTAAACCTCTCCCTAGAGCAAAACATGATCAACACCAGAACTCTATGGGTGTTCGATTCATCACAATGTAACTAGATTATTGACACTAGTGCAAGTGGGAGACTGTTGGAAATATGCCCTAGAGGCAATAATAAAATGGTTATTATTATATTTCCTTGTTCATGATAATTGTCTATTGTTCATGCTATAATTGTGTTATCCGGAACTCGTAATACATGTGTGAATACATAGACCACAACATGTCCCTAGTGAGCCTCTAGTTGACTAGCTCGTTGATCAACAGATAGTCATGGTTTCCTGACTATGGACATTGGATGTCATTGATAACGGGATCACATCATTAGGAGAATGATGTGATGGACAAGACCCAATCCTAAGCATAGCACAAGATCGTGTAGTTCGTTTGCTAGAGCTTTTCCAAATGTCAAGTATCATTTCCTTAGACCATGAGATTGTGCAACTCCCGGATACCATAGGAGTGCTTTGGGTGTGCCAAACGTCACAACGTAACTGGGTGGCTATAAAGGTGCACTACGGGTATCTCCGAAAGTGTCTGTTGGGTTGGCACGAATTGAGACTGGGATTTGTCACTCCGTATGACGGAGAGGTATCTCTGGGCCCACTCGGTAATGCATCATCATAATGAGCTCAATGTGACCAAGTGTTTGGTCATGGGATCATGCATTACGGCACGAGTAAAGTGACTTGCCGGTAACGAGATTGAACAAGGTATTGGGATACCGACGATCGAATCTCGGGCAAGTAACGTACCGATTGACAAAGGGAATTGTATACGGGATTGATTGAATCCTCGACATCGTGGTTCATCCGATGAGATCATCATGGAACATGTGGGAGCCAACATGGGTATCCAGATCCCGCTGTTGGTTATTGACCGGAGAGTCGTCTCGGTCATGTCTGCATGTCTCCCGAATCCGTAGGGTCTACACACTTAAGGTTCGGTGACGCTAGGGTTGTAGAGATATTAGTATGCGGAAATCCGAAAGTTGTTCGGAGTCCCAGATGAGATCCCGGACGTCACGAGGAGTTCCGGAATGGTCCGGAGGTAAAGATTTATATATGGGAAGTCCTATTTTGGCCACCGGAAAATGTTCGGGATTTTTCGGTATTGTACCGGGAAGGTTCTAGAAGGTTCCGGAGTGGGGCCCACCTGCATGGGGGACCCACATGAACGTGGGTAGTGGGGGCAAGGCCCCACACCCCTGGTCAAGGCGCACCAAGATCCCCCCTTAGAAGGAATAAGATCATATCCCGAAGGGATAAGATCAAGATCCCTAAAAAAGGGGGATAACAATCGGTGGGGAAGGGAAATGATGGGATTTCTTTGCCCCACCTTTGCCAACGCCCCAACGGACTTGGAGGGCAATAAACCAGCCCCCTCCACCCCTATATATAGTGGGGAGGCGCATGGGAGACGTACCCCTGCCCCTGGCGCCTCCCTCTCCCTCCCGTGACACCTCTCCCTCTCGCTGAGCTTGGCGAAGCCCTGCCGAGATCCCCGCTGCTTCCACCACCACGCTGTCATGCTGCTGGATCTCCATCAACCTCTCCCTCCCCCTTGCTGGATCAAGAAGGAGGAGACGTCTTCCCCAACCGTACGTGTGTTGAACGCGGAGGTGCCGTCTGTTCGGCGCTCGGTCATCGGTGATTTGGATCACGACGAGTACGACTCCATCAAACCCGTTCACTTGAACGCTTCCGCTCGCGATCTACAAGGGTATGTAGATGCACTCTTTTCCCTCTCGTTGCTAGAAGACTCCATAGATTGTTCTTGGTGATGCGTAGATTTTTTTTAATTTCTGCAACGATCTCCAACAGCGCCCAGGGGGGCAGGCGCGCCCCCACCCTCGTGGACAGGGTGTGGGCCCCCTGACGTGGATTCTTCTTCCAGTATTTTTAATATTTTCCAAAAAGATGTTCCGTGGAGTTTCAGGTCATTCCGAGAACTTTTGTTTCTGCACATAAATAACACCATGGAAAGTCTGCTGAAAACAGCGTCAGTCCGGGTTAGTTCCATTCAAATCATGCAAGTTAGAGTCCAAAACAAGGGCAAAAGTGTTTGGAAAAGTAGATACGACGGAGACATATCAACTCCCCCAAGCTTAAACCTTTGCTTGTCCTCAAGCAATTCAGCTGATAAACTGAAAGTGATAAAGAAAAACTTTTACAAACTCTGTTTGCTCTTGTTGTTGTAAATATGTAAAGCCAGCATTCAGTTTTTCAGCAAAGATTATGACTAACCACATTCACAATAACTCTTAGGTTCATGTTTACTCATGTCAATGGCATAATCAACTAGCGAGCCATAATAATAAATCTCGGATGACAACACTTTCTCAAGACAATCATAATATGATATAACAAGATGGTATCTCGCTAGCCCTTTCTAAGACCGCAAAACATAAATGCAGAGCACCTTTAAATATCAAGGACTGACTAGACATTGTAATTCATGGTAAAAGAGATCCAGTCATAGTCATACCCAATATAAATTAATAGTAATGGATGCAAATGACAGCAGCGCTCTCCAGCTAGTGCTCTTAATAAGAGGGTGATGACTCAACATAAAAGTAAATAGATAGGCCCTTCGCAGAGGGAAGCAGGGATTTGTAGAGGTGCCAGAGCTCGGTTTTGAAATAGAGATAAATAATATTGTGAGCGGCATACTTTCATTGCCAACATAACAACCAAGAGATGGTGATATCTTCCATGCTACACACATTATAGGCGGTTCCCAAACAGAATGGTAAAGTTTATACTCCCCCTCCACCAACAAGCATCAATCCATGGCTTGCTCGAAACAACGAGTGCCGCCAACTAGCAACAGTCCTAGGGGGAGTTTTGTTTGCAATTATTTTGATTTAATTTGCATAAAGCATGGGACTGGGCATCCCGGTGACCAGCCATTTTCTCGTGAGTGAGGAGCGGAGTCCACTCCTCTTGAGAATAACCCGCCTAGCATGGAAGATACGGACAACCCTGGTTGATACATGAGCTATTCGAGCATACAAAACAGAATTTCATTTGAAGGTTTAGAGTTTGGCACATACAAATTTACTTGGAACGGCAGGTAAATACCGCATATAGGAAGGTATAGTGGACTCATCTGGCATAACTTTAGGGTTTAAGGGATTGGATGCACAAGTAGTATTCCCGCTTAGTACAAGTGAAGGCTAGCAAAAGACTGGGAAGCGACCAACTAGAGAGCGACAACCATCATGAACACGCATTAAAATTAATAGACATTGAGTACGAGCATGAGTAGGATATAATCCACCATGAACATAAATATCGTGAAGGCTATGTTGATTTGTTTCAACTACATGTGTGAACATGTGCCAAGTCGAGTCACTTAAATAATTCAAAGGAGGATACCACCCCACTATACCACATCACAACCATTTTAATAGCATGTTGGCACACAAGGTAAACCATTATAACTCATAGCTAATCAAGCATGGCATAAGCAACTATGATCTCTAATTGTCATTGCAAACATGTTTATTCATAATAAGCTGAATCAGGAACGATGAACTCATCATATTTACAAAAACAAGAGAGGTCGAGTTCATACCAGCTTCTCTCATCTCAGTCAGTCCATCATATATCGTCATAATTGCCTTTCACTTGCACGACCGAATGATGTGAATAATAATAAGAGTGCACGCGCATTGGACTAAGCTGGAATCTGCGAGCATTCAATAAACAGGAAAAGACAAGGCAATATGGCTCTTGGTTAAATCAACAATAATGCATATAAGAGCCACTTCAACAATTTAATTATGGTCTTGTCCTATCGACCCCCAAAGAAAAGAGAAGAAATAAAACTATTTACACGGGAAAGCTCCCAACAAGCAAAAGAAGAACATGAAATATTTTTGGGTTTTATTTTTAATTATTACTACTACAGCAAGAAAAGTAAACTAACTAAAAGCTACACTATTTTTTTTGGTTTTTCTTAAGGTTTATCAAACACACAAGAAGAAAGCGGGAAAAGAAAATAAACTAGCATGGATATTACAGTGAAAAAGTATGAGCACCGACATCTAGCAATGAGTGTGTGAACATAAATGTAATGTCGGTGGGAAATACGTACTCCCCCAAGCTTAGGCTTTTGGCCTAAGTTGGTTTATTGCCATGGATGGCCTAGCGGATATCCATAGTTGTAGCCGGGGTCGTACTGAGATGAAGAAGACTCTGATTGCCACTGGTTGGCAATCATCTCCGGATCCCAATAATAGTTAGACTGTCGTGGAGGATCAAATTGTGGTTCCGGCTCTGGCTCTGTGGCTGATGTGGGGATCCGGTAGGGGTGAATGGCCGCCAACGGAACTAGATACTGACCTGCAGATAAATCAAACAAGGAAGGAGCAGGCAGGGTAATAGTCTCAGGATGATGTTTATCAAAGAACAATTTGTATTTAAGCGTCCCTTCCCTATTCTTAACAATAAAATCATGCGCTACCATACTCTTATAATCTAAATAAACAGTGGGCAGCAATTTTTCTTGTTTTTCATAATGCCTAATGGGTATTTTAAAATGTGCAGCTAGGCGTGAGGCATAGATACCTCCAAAGATGGGACCCTTTGTACGGTTCAGACTTAACCGTTTGGCAATAATACCGCCCATACTAACAGTATTATCACAGAATAAACCATGGAACAAAATGATAATATCAGGAACACTAAGGTTTCCACAGTTTCCACGACCAATTAAGCAACGACTAGCAAATATTGCAAAGTAGCATAAAATAGGAAAATGTATGCTAGTGATTCTTGCATCGGAAACCTTCCTAGTTTCCCCTACAGTAATAGTATCAATAAACCCGTCCACATCTTTACGATGTGGTTCCTCTAAACTACCCTCGAAAGGTATTTTGCAAACCTTGCAAAACTCATCAAGTGACATCTTCTTAACCACATCATATAAATGAAACTCTACTGAAGGAGGTGATTCCTTAGGATAATAGTAGAAGTTTTGCACAAAAGTATTGGTGAGTAAGAGATACTGGTTGCGTTGGTCGCGGAGGAAGTCGGTGAGGCCTGCATTCTCAGCCAATTCATAAAAATCATCATAAATCCCGGCTGCTCTCAAGAAATCATTGGAAGGCCATTCACACGGCTGAACCTCCGCGGTGCGAGGCAAATTATATTTGGGCCTCTGTGCCTCTTCACTTTGCTTTTCCTTCGAGCTTCGGCTCGATGAACCCCTCAAAAATCTCTTCATTATTTTCTGAAAAATTCTGAAATTTTTAGTAACTTCAAACAAAAGTGAACCAAACTCAATAAAATTGATATCAACTACTCCTACAAGTGCCTAGAGCCTATATCAAGCATTAGAACTACTTGGAACCATATAAATTTGACATGCAAGCTCAAGAACATGGTCACCTAGGCAGCACATATTTGCAATGAATAAAGCACTAGAACAAAAACTAATTGGACCAATGGAGGAGTCACATACCAAGGAACAATCCCCTAAAGCAGTTTTGTGAGAGGTGCTTTGAGCAAGGAGATCGAAAATCGCAGCAAAATGAGCTAGAACTCATGCTTGAGCTGGATGGTGATTTTTTGGGAGGAAGAAGAAGTGTGTGGGTGCAGGAATAAGTGGAGGGGAGCCACCATGAGCCCACGAGGTAGGGGGCGCGCCCTGGACCCTCGTGGCCAGGTGCTTGCTTCCCTGCTGTGTTCTCAGTGCCAGATATTCTCAAATATTCCAGAAAAAATCATATTCCATTTTCAGGGCATTTGGAGAACTTTTATTTTCGGGGTATTTTTATATTGCACGGATAAATCAGAAAACAGACAGAAAAATACTAATTTTACTTTATTTCAACTAAATAACAAAAAGTAGAGAGAGGGTACAGAAGGTTGTCCCTTCTAGTTTCATCCATCTCATGCTCATCAAATGGAATCCACTAACAAGGTTGATCAGGTCTTGTTAACAAACTCATTCTGAATAACATGGAACCGGAGAAATTTCGAATAACACTATGTTACCTCAACGGGGATATGCACATCCCCAATAATAAGAATATCATATTTCTTCTTGACAGTAGGAAGAGGAAATTCAAAACCTCCAAAAATAATCGATGGAATTTTTCCAATAGAGTTGATGCTATGAACTTGAGGTTGTTTCCTCGGAAAGTGTACCGTATGCTCATTACCATTAACATGAAAAGTGACATTGCCTTTGTTGCAATCAATAACAGCCCCTGCAGTATTCAAAAAAGGTCTACCAAGAATAATAGACATACTATCGTCCTCGAGAAATTCAAGGATAACAAAGTCCGTTAAAATAGTAACGTTTGCAACCACAACAGGCACATCCTCACAAATACCGACAGGTATAGCAGTTGATTTATCAGCCATTTGCAAAGATATTTTAGTAGGTGTCAACTTATTCAAATCAAGTCTATGATATAAAGAGAGAGGCATAACACTAACACCGGCTCCAAGATCACATAAAGCAGTTTTAACATAGTTTCTTTTAATGGAGCATGGTATAGTGGGTACTCCTGGATCTCCAAGTTTCTTTGGTATTCCACCCTTAAAAGTATAATTAGCAAGCATGGTGGAAATCTCAGCTTCCGGTATCTTTCTTTTATTAGTAACAATTTCTTTCATATACTTAGCATAAGGATTCATTTTGAGCATATCAGTTAATCGCATACGCAAAAAGATAGGTCTAATCATTTCAGCAAAGCGCTCAAAATCCTCATCATCCTTTTTCTTGGATGGTTTGGGAGGAAAAGGCATGGGTTTCTGAACCCATGGTTCCCTTTCTTTACCATGTTTCCTAGCAACAAAGTCTCCCTTATCATAACATTGATTCTTTGATTGTGGGTTATCAAGATCAACAGCAGGTTCAATTTCTACATCATTATCATTGCTAGGTTGAGCATCATCATTAGCATTTTCACTAGGTTCATGTTCATTACCAGATTGTGTTTCAGCATCAGAAATAGAAATATCATTGGGATTCTCAGGTGGTTCGGGAATAGGTTCACTAGAAGCATGCAAAGTCCTATCATTTTTCTTTTTCTTCTTTTTAGAAGGACTAGGTGCCTCTAAATTATTTCTTTGAGAATCTTGCTCGATTCTCTTAGGGTGGCCTTCAGGATACAAAGGTTCCTGAGTCATCTTACCCGTTCTAGTAGCGACTCTAACAGCATAATCATTATTCTTACTATTCAATTCATTGAGCAAATCATTTTGAGCTTTAAGTACTTGTTCTACTTGAGTGGTGACCATAGAAGCATGTTTAGTAATGAGTTTAAGTTCACCTTTAACTCTAGACATATAATCACCCAAGTGTTCAAGCGTATCGGATTTGTATTTCAATTGTCTACCAAAATAAGCATTGAAGTTTTCTTGTTTGACGATAAAATTATCAAACTCTTCTAAGCATTGTCTAGCAGACTTATAGTGAGGAATATCACCTTCATCAAATCTATAAAGAGAATTTACCTTTACTACCTGTGTAGGGTTATCAAGACCATGAGCTTCTTCAATAGGTAATGGATTAGGATCATATGTTTCTTCAACAAGCGGTAAATTAAGACCATGTATTTCTTCAATAGGAGGTAAATTCTTAACATCTTCAGCTTTAATACCTTTTTTCTTTCATAGATTTCTTTGCCTCTTGCATATCTTCAGGACTGAGAAATAGAACACCTCTTTTCTTCGGAGTTGGTTTAGGAATTGGCTCAGGAACTGGCTCCGGAAGTGTCCAATTATTTTCATTTGTCAACATATTATTCAATAGAATTTCAGCTTCATCCGGTGTTCTTTCGCTGAAAACATAACCAGCACAACTATCCAGGTAATCTCTGGAAGTATCGGTTAGTCCATTATAAAAGATATCAAGTATTTCATTTTTATTTAGAGGATGATCAAGCAAAGCATTAAGTAATTGGAGAAGCCTCCCCCAAGCTTGTGGGAGACTCTCTTCTTCAATTTGCACAAAATTATATATTTCCCTTAAAGCAGCTTGTTTCTTATGAGCAGGGAAATATTTAGCAGAGAAGTAATAAATCATATCCTGGGGACTACACACACAACCAGGATCAAGAGAATTAAACCATATCTTAGCATCACCCTTTAATGCGAACGGAAATATTTTAAGGATATAAAGGTAGCGAGATTTCTCGTCATTAGTGAACAGGGTGGCTATATCATTTAATTTAGTAAGATGTGCCACAACAGTTTCAGATTCATAGCCATAGAAAGGATCAGATTCAACCAAAGTAATTATATCTGGATCAACAGAGAATTCATAATCCCTATCAGTAACACAGATAGGTGAAGCAGCAAAAGCAGGGCCAGGTTTCATTCTAGCATTAAGAGATTGCTGCTTCCATTTAGCTAATAATTTCTTAATATCATACCTATCATTGCAAGCAAAAATTTCTTTAGCAATTTCTTCATCCATAACATAGCCCTCAGGCACAACAGGTAATTCATATTTATTAGGGGGAGAGTCTTCATCATCACTTTCATCAATATTATCAGTTTCAATAATTTCATTCTCTCTAACCCTAGCAAGTTGTTCATCAAGAAATTCACCAAGTGGCACAGTAGTATCAAGCATAGAAGTAGTTTCATCATAAGTATCATGCATAGCAGAAGTGGCATCATCAATAACATGCGACATATCAGAATGAATAGCAGAAGCAGGTTTAGGTGTCGCAAGCTTACTCAAAACAGAAGGTGAATCAAGTGCAGAGCTAGATGGCAATTCCTTACCTCCCCTCGTAGTTGAGGGATAAATTGTTGTCTTAGCGTCTTTCAAGTTCTTCATAGTGACCAGCAGATATAAATCCCAAGTGAATCAAAGAATAGAGCTATGCTCCCCGGCAACGGCGCCAGAAAATAGTCTTGATAACCCACAAGTATAGGGGATCGCAACAGTTTTCGAGGGTAGAGTATTCAACCCAAATTTATTGATTCGACACAAGGGGAGCCAAAGATTATTCTCAAGTATTAGCAACTGAGTTGTCAATTCAGCCACACCTGGATAACTTAATATCTGCAGAGAAGTATTTAGTAGCAAAGTAGTATGATAGTAGTGGTAACGGTAACAAAAGTAACAGTAGCAAAAGTAATATTTTTGGTGTTTTGTAGTGATTGTAACAGTAGCAACGGAAAAGTAAATAAGCGAAGAACAATATATGAAAAGCTCGTAGGCATTGATTCGGTGATGGAGAATTATGCCGGATGTGGTTCATCATGTAACAGTCATAACATAGGGTGACACAGAACTAGCTCCAATTCATCAATGTAATGTAGGCATGTATTCCGAATATAGTCATACGTGCTTATGGAAAAGAACTTGCATGACATCTTTTGTCCTACCCTCCTGTGGCAGCGGGGTCCTAATGGAAACTAAGGGATATTAAGGCCTCCTTTTAATAGAGTATCGGACCAAAGCATTAACACATAGTGAATACATGAACTCCTCAAACTACGGTCATCACCGGGAGTGGTCCCGATTATTGTCACTTCGGGGTTGCCGGATCATAACACATAGTAGGTGACTATAGACTTGCAAGATAGGATCAAGAACTCACATATATTCTTGAAAACATAATAGGTTCAGATCTGAAATCATGGCACTCGGGCCCTAGTGACAAGCATTAAGCATAGCAAAGTCATAGCAACATCAATCTCAGAACATAGTGGATACTAGGGATCAAACCCTAACAAAAGTAACTCGATTACATGATAGATCTCATCCAACCCATCACCGTCCAGCAAGCCTATGATGGAATTACTCACGCACGGCGGTGAGCATCATGAAATTGGTGATGGAGGATGGTTGATGATGACGACGACGATGGATTCCCCTCTCCAGAGCCCCGAACGGACTCCAGATCAGCCCTCCCGAGAGGTTTTAGGGCTTGGCGGCGGCTCCGTATCGTGAAACGCGATGAATCTTTCTCTCTAATTTATTTTCTCCCCGAAAGTGAATATATGGAGTTGGAGTTGAGGTCGGTGGAGCGTCAGGGGGCCCACGAGGCAGGGGCGCGCCCAAGGGGGCAGGCACGCCCCCACCCTCGTGGACAGGGTGTGGGCCCCCTGATGTGGATTCTTCTTCCAGTATTTTTAATATTTTCCAAAAATATGTTCCGTGGAGTTTCAGGTCATTCCGAGAACTTTTGTTTCTGCACATAAATAACACCATGGAAAGTCTGCTGAAAACAGCGTTAGTCCGGGTTAGTTCCATTCAAATCATGCAAGTTAGAGTCCAAAATAAGGGCAAAAGTGTTTGGAAAAGTAGATACGACGGAGACGTATCAATGGACTATGGAATAAGGAGTGGCAAGAGCCTAAGCTTGGGGATGCCCAAGGCACCCCAAGGTAATATTCAAGGACAACCAAGAGCCTAAGCTTGGGGATGCCCCGGAAGGCATCCCCTCTTTCGTCTTCGTTCATCGGTAACTTTACTTGGAGCTATATTTTTATTCACCACATGATATGTGTTTTGCTTGGAGCATCATTTTATTTTATTTTGTTTTGCTTGCTGTTTAAATAATATACCAAGATCTGAAATTCTTAAATGTTAGAGAGTCTTCACATAGTTGCATAATCATTCGACTACTCATTGATCTTCACTTATATCTTTTGGAGTAGTTTGTCATTTGCTCTAGTGCTTCACTTATATCTTTTAGAGCACGGCGGTGGTTTTATTTTGAAGAAATAGATGAAGTCTCATGCTTCACTTATATTATTTTGAGAGTCTTAAACAGCATGGTAATTTGCTTTGGTTATGAATTTAGTCCTAATATGATAGGCATCCAAGAGGGATATAATAAAAACTTTCATATAAAGTGCATTGAATACTAGAGAAGTTTGATTCTTTATGATTGTTTTGGGATATGAAGATGGTGATATTAGAGTCATGCTAGTAGAGTAATTGTGAATTTGAGAGATACTTGTGTTAAAGGTTGTGATTCCCGTAGCATGCACATATGGTGAACCGTTATGTAATGAAGTCGGAGCATGATTTATTTATAGATTGTCATCCTTTGTGTGGAGGTCGGGATCGCGCGATGGTTAACTCCTACCAACCCTTCCCCTAGGAGCATGTGCGTAGTACTTTGTTTCGATGACTAATAGATTTTTGCAATAAGTATGTGAGTTCTTTATGACTAATGTTGAGTCCATGGATTATACGCACTCTCACCCTTCCACCATTGCTAGCCTCTCTAATACCGTGCACCTTTCGCCGGTATCATACACCCACCATATACCTTCCTCAAAACAGCCACCATACCTACCTATTATGGCATTTCCGTAGCCATTTCGAGATATATTGCCATGCAACTTTCCACCGTTCCATTTATTATGACACGCTCCATCATTGTCATATTGCTTTGCATGATCATGTAGTTGACATTGTATTTGTGGCAAAGCCACCTTGATAATTCTTTCATACATGTCACTCTTGATTCATCGCATATCCCGGTACACCGCCGGAGGCATTCATATAGAGTCATATTTTGTTCTAAGTATCGAGTTGTAATTCTTGAGTTGTAAGTAAATAAAAGTGTGATGATCATTATTAGAGCATTGTCCCGGTGAGGAAAGGATGATGGAGACTATGATTCCCCCATAAGTCGGGATGAGATTCCGGACGAAAAATAAAAAAGAAAAAAGAAAAAAGAGGCCATAAAAAGAAGAAGAGAAAAGGCCCAAATAAAAAAATAAAAAAATAAAAAAATGAGAGAAAAAGAGAGAAGGGGCAATGCTACTATCCTTTTACCACACTTGTGCTTCAAAGTACCACCATGATCTTCATGATAGAGAGTCTCCTATGTTGTCACTTTTATATACTAGTGGGAATTTTTCATTATAGAACTTGGCTTGTATATTCCAATGATGGGCTTCCTCAAAGTGCCCTAGGTCTTCGTGAGCAAGCGTGTTGGATGCACACCCACTTAGTTTCTTTTTGAGCTTTCATACACTTATAGCTCTAGTGCATCCATTGCATGGCAATCCCTACTCACTCAAATTGATATCTATTGATGGGCATCTCCATAGCCCGTTGATACGCCTAATTGATGTGAGACTATCTTCTCCTTTTTGTCTTCTCCACAACCACCATTCTATTCCACCTATAGTGCTATGTCCATGGCTCACGCTCATGTATTGCGTGAAGATTGAAAAAGTTTGAGAATACTAAAGTATGAAACAATTTCTTGGCTGAAACCAGGGTTGTGCATGATTTAAATATTTTGTGTGATGAAGATAGAGCATGGCCAGACTATATGATTTTGTAGGGATAACTTTCTTTGACCATGTTATTTTGAGAAGACATGATTGCTTTATTAATATGCTTGAAGTATTATTGTTTTCATGTCAATATTAAACTTTTGTTTTGAATCTTATGGATCTGAATATTCTTGCCACAATAGAGAAGATTACTTTGATAAATATGTTAGGTAGCATTCCACATCAAAAATTCTGTTTTTATCATTTACCTACTCGAGGACGAGCAGGAATTAAGCTTGGGGATGCTGATACGTCTCCAACGTATCTATAATTTTTGATTGTTCCATGCTATTATATTATCCATCTAGGATGTTTTATATGCATTATTATGCTATTTTATATGATTTGGGGACTAACCTATTAACCCAGAGCCCAGTGCCAGTTTTTGTTTTTTCGTTGTTTTTGAGTATCGCAGAAAAGGAAAACCAAACAGAGTCCAATTAACCTGAAACTTGACGGAGATTATTTCTGGACCATAAGAAGCCCACGGAGCATCAGAGATGGACCAGAAGAGTCCCGAGCTACCCACGAGGGTGGGGGGTCCCCACCCCCTGGGCGCGCCCCCTGCCTCGTGGACAGCCCGGAGACCCCCCCTGACTTGTTCCCGACGCCAAAACCTCTTATATATACAGAAACCTCCAGAACATAACCTAGATCAGGAGTTCCGCCGCCGCAAGCCTCTGTAGCCACCAAAAACCGATCGGGACCCTGTTTCGGCACCCTGCCAGAGGGGGAATCCCCCTCCGGTGGCCATCTTCATCATCTCGGCAATCTCCATGACGAGGAGGGAGTAGTTCACCCTCGGGGCTGAGGGTATGTACCAGTAGCTATGTGTTTGATCTCTCTCTCATGTTCTTGATTTGGATCTTATTATGTTTCTCCCCCTCTACTCTCTTTTAATGGATTGAGTTTTCCCTTTGAAGTTATCTTATCAGATTGAGTCTATAAGGATTTGAGAACATTTGATGTATGTCTTGCATGTGCTTATCTGTGGTGACAATGGGATATTCACGTGATCTACTTGATGTATGTTTTGGTGATCAACTTGCGGGTTCCGTTTGTGAACTTATGCATAGGGGTTGGCACACGTTTTCGTCTTGACTCTCCGGTAGAAACTTTGGGGCCCTCTTTGAAGTACTTTGTGTTGGTTTGAATAGATGAATCTGAGATTGTGTGATGCATATCGTATAATCATACCCACGGATACTTGAGGTGGCATTGGAGTATCTAGGTGACATTAGGGTTTTGGTTGATATGTGTCTTAAGGTGTTATTCTAGTACGAACTCTTGAATAGATCGATCCGAAAGAATAACTTTGAGGTGGTTTCGTACCCTACAATAATCTCTTCGTTTGTTCTCTGCTATTAGTGACTTTGGAGTGACTCTTTGTTGCATGTTGAGGGATAGTTATATGATCCAATTATGTTATTATCGTTGAGAGAACTTGCACTAGTGAAAGTATGAACCCTAGGCCTTGTTTCCTAGCATTGCAATACCGTTTGTGCTCACTTTTATCAATAGTTACCTTGCTGTTTTTATATTTTCAGATTACAAAAACCTATATCTACCATCCATATTGCACTTGTATCACCATCTTTTCGCCGAACTAGCGCACCTATACAATTGTGACGCCCGGATAATTAAACTATAGTGAACCCCTGTTAATGATGCCACGTCACCACGATTACTGTTGCTAATCTCATGTTAGTTCAAACGATTCAAATTCATATCTAGATTTAAAGGCAAACAACAAAGGTTTTCAAATGTTAAAACAAAAATGTTCGGGAGGTGTCAAATAAATCATAAGCAGTTATGGCGAAGAACTCATAATTAAATAAAATATTTAAATACACAATAGTAGATAAAACAACGGTAAAACAATTACTTAAATTCTTTTAGATACTAAACAAATATTTGAACGGCTACATTTGACCTCAAACTTTTTGTGCCACCTTGTGGTGTTGACTAGAAATTATGAGTAGGATTTCGTGTTAAACAAAAATCGTTTGCTAGCAAAACTAAATGAAAAACAGCGGAGAAATACAAAACAGAGATAATAAAAAGAGGGAGAGAGTGAAAAGGGAAAACCCCCCATCCCCTGGGCCTTAGGACACCGGCCGGCCTACTAGGCCCAGCCCAGCCGCCTCCCTATCTAACCCTAGCCCCTCACCTCGCGATCCCCACTCCACCCGTTCGATCCCATCGTCCCACCTCACGCCGCCAGGAAGAGAGCAGAGAGGAGCAAGAGACCCTGCGCCCGATCCCGCTCACACGTGCCCTCCTTGCCCTGCTCCGACCACCTCTGCCGCTCTGCCGCTGTTCTGGTCGGCGAGCTCCTCACCTCCGACCCCCTCGCATCGCCGCCTCCTCCTTCGACCTGCACGGCCGCCGGCCCTGCCCATGCCGCACGCCCCCTATCGCTGGCGCCGCCCACGCCCCGTGTCTCCCATGGCCGCACCAGGCCGTGGCCAGCGCCTACCGGCGCACGTGAGCGCTCGCCCGCAGCTCGGTACTGCTCCTCTGCGCACCCGCCGATGTTGGTCGCCCCTGCCCGACCGCTTCATCACCGGCGCCCGCGCCTCGTCGGCCACCTCTCCGACCCGCCACGACCTCCCCCGAGCTCGCGGACCTCCCCTTCCGCTCGATGTGAGGCCCCCCCTCGATCCCCTGTTCCCCCTTTCCGTTTCTCAGTCGCCGAATTTCGCCGCACCACAGAACTCGTTGGGCGCTCGCGCTCACCGCCACCAGCCGTGCCCACACACGCCCGTGTCGCGCCCGTACACCACCTCGGAACAAGCCATGGTTCCACCACCGCGGGACTTGTCGTTCCTGACGATTCCGGCAACTCCAACGCCTGCTGCGAAGCTCCCTAGATGCGCGCGACTACGGGGTATCCTCTGTTGCCCTCGTCCGCCGCTCCCGTGGACCTCCGGCGAGTCTCCGCCGCTCGGGAAGGTCGCCGACGGCTAACCCCGGCCAGTTGTCGCGTCCCTGTCTATTAGGGACTAAATGGCTCTGTAGATTAGCCCTTGAGACACTGACGGGTAGGACCCCTAGGCAATTATTTCATTTAATTAAGTTAACATAATTACAAAGTATGACATGTGGGTCCATCTGTTAAATTAACTAAATAACTAAAATCGATTAGACAGTGACAGATGGGGTCCAGTACTAGGTATAAATATTAAATCAGTGTTGAAATTACTAGAGAGAATGACATGCGTGTCCCACATGTACTATTCACACCGTTGACCAGCCAATAGTTGACTGGGTCAACTGGTCCCCTGGCCCCACATGTCATAGGCTGTGGCTGGCCTCTGCTGTGTACACATAGCATTTTACTATTTAAATCGAATTAAAATAATTCCTGAAAATGAATTAAAAACTTTAAAAATTAATATTAAATAATCCGTAACTCGGATGAAAATACTTTATACATGAAAGTTGCTCAGAACGATGAGGCGAATCCGGATACACAGCCCGTTCGTCCGCCACACATCCATAGCATAGCGAACACGCAACTTTCCCCTCTGGTTCACCTGTCCGAAAACACGAAACACCGGGGATACTTTCACGGATGTTTTCCCCCTTCGCCGGTATCACCTCCTACTGCGTTAGGGCACTCCTAGCACCGTTACTTGACATGTCATGCATCGTTATGCTTCTGTTTGCATTGTATTCATTGTTTCTTCCCCCTCTTCTCTCCGGTAGACTACAAGACTGACGCCGTTGCTGGTGCCCCGATTGACTATTGTGTTGACGACCCCTCCTTGCCAGAACAACCAGGCAAGCCCCCCCCCCTTGATCACCGGATATCGCCTATTCTTCTCTATACTGCTTGCATTAGAGTAGTGTAGCATGTTACTGCTTTCGGTTAATCCTATTCTGCTGCATAGCCTGTCATTGTTGCTACAGTTGTTACCCTTACCTGCTATCCTACTGCTTAGTATAGGATGCTAGTGTTCCATTAGTGGCCCTACACTCTTGTCCGTCTGCCATGCTATACTACTGGGCTGTGATCACTTCGGGAGGTGATCTCAGGAATATGCTATATACTTTATACTGTTACATTACTTATGATACTGTTCGGAGATGGGGGCTGAAGGGGCAGGTGGCTCCATCCTGGTAGAGGTGGGCCTGGGTTCCCGACGGCCCCCGACTGTTACTTTGTGGCGGAGCGACAGGGCAAGTTGAGACCACCTAGGAGAGAGGTGGGCTTAGCCCTGGTCGGCATTCGCGGATACTTAACACGCTTAACGAGATCTTGGTATTTGATCTGAGTCTGGTCACTGGCCTATACGCACTAACCAACTATGCGGGAACAGTTATGGGCACTCGGCGTCGTGGTATCAGCCAAATCCTTCGTGACGTCAGCGACTGAGAGGTGCACACCAAATTGGATCGCGTAACGTGGCTTCCTTTGTAATGGAGGTTGCTAGGTCTGCTTCCGGCCGCCCACGCAACATGCAGGTGTGCAATGGGCGATGGGCCCAGACCCCTGCGCCATAGAATTTAGACCGGCGTGCTGACCTCTCTGTTGTTCCTAGGTGGGGCTGCGACGTGTTGATCTTCCGAGGCCGGGCATGACCCAGGAAAGTGTGTCCGGCCAAATGGGATCGAGCATGTTGGGTTATGTGGTGCACCCCTGCAGGGAAGTTTATCTATTCGAATAGTTGTGTCCCTCGGTAAAAGGACAACCCGGAGTTGTACCTTGACCTTATGAGAACTAGAACCGGATACTTAATAAAACACACCCTTCCAAGTGCCAGATATAACCCGGTGATCGCCCTCTAACAGGGCGACGAGGAGGGGATCGCCGGGTAGGTTTATGCTATACGATGCTACTTGGTGAACTTACCATCTACTCTCTCCTACATGCTGCAAGATGGAGGTGGCGAGAAGCGTAGTCTTCGACAGGATTAGCTATCCCCCTCTTATTCTGGCATTCTGCAGTTCAGTCCACCGATATGGCCCTTTACACGTATATCCATGCATATGTAGTGTAGATCCTTGCTTGCGAGTACTTTGGATGAGTACTCACGGTTGCTTTTCTCCCTCTTTTCCCCCTTTCCCTTCTACCTGGTTGTCGCAACCAGATGCCGGAGCCCAGGAGCCAGACGCCACCGTCGACGACGACTCCTACTACACCGGAGGTGCCTACTACTACGTGCAGCCCGCTGACGACGACCAGGAGTAGTTAGGAGGATCCCAGGTAGGAGGCCTGCGCCTCTTTCGATCTGTATCCCAGTTTCTGCTTGCCTTCTTAAGGCAAACTTGTTTAACTTATGTCTGTACTCAGATATTGTTGCTTCCGCTGACTCGTCTATGATCGAGCACTTGTATTCGAGCCCTCGAGTCCCCTGGCTTGTATTATGATGCTTGTATGACTTATTTATGTTTTAGAGTTGTGTTGTGATATCTTCCCGTGAGTCCCTGATCTTGATCGTACACGTTTGCGTGCATGATTAGTGTACGGTCAAATCGGGGGCGCCACAAGTTGGTATCAGAGCCGACTGCCTGTAGGAATCCCCCTTCCACACTCCTTGGCCGAAGTCGTGTTTAGTCATTGAAAAACTTTTACTAACATGGCTGTGTGCCTTAGGGGCCCACGTCGCCATTGGGTGGTATTAGGATATTTTACTCCTCGTCTATACTCTGGGACTCTGATCTCTCTTCTATTCGGGTTAAATGATTTTGCAAAAAAAACTAACTCTAGGTTCTCGTAATTACTTTCTTCCGGAGAGCCCCTTATTACAGATGATCGCCTACTGCACCAGGAGATTTCGAAGATACTCTCTGATATTCTCTCAAGACATTGTGCCCATTGCTTTTGCAATTCCCTACCACCGAAACATCCCTATGGATAAATACTTACACCTGTCGTATGTCGTTCTTACTTTTATTTCCAGTCGATCTTGTTATTACAAGATACCCCGAGGATACTTTGTGCCTACTGCCTTGTAGTTCCTTGCCGTAGAAATACCCCTACGGATAATTCCTCGCACTTATCGAGCATCTTCTTATTCCCAGTTGTTTAGGTGTTTCGCAAAAGTCTTCGAAATACCATTTGGTCTTCCGAAAATCCTGAGTAGCCTATTGCTCTTGAAATTCTTGCTTGCTTGCCTTATGGTTAATCCCATAAGTCTCGTAATCTTGTTGGCATCCCTTGCCATTATCATTTTGATTCCATTGATTCGATATGGTTCTAATGCTCGCGATCCTCAATCAGATCCTAGAATTCATCCTTCCAGCCCAGAAGTCATTTTAAACATGAGCTGGATCTCGACCAATCAACTTGCCATGGATTGTACCCCTAAGTCTACTCAACTTATCCATCCTTAATCAGAGCGCTTGCTTCTGATCCCTTTACATGGAATTTATAATTCCTGTGCAATTGAGCTTTGGATTAGTCAGTTGTTTCTATAATCTGATCTCCTTGCATTCCTTCTTCCTCTGGTTGAGTACCGATGCTCAGATCAGATCCCTTGAGGACCATTGGATTCTTTTGTTGGATTTTATCCGACGACGTCCATCATATTCAATCACTTTGGAAGTTCTTTCCCTAATACAAAATGCCATTGGTAAATCCTATTCTTTGATTTTGGCCAACCATGCTCTGCTTACGAGCTGGTGATATTTATTCTTGAAGCTTGTGTCATATGTTCCTAAGGTGCCTCGATGGGTTGAACCAACACCTTCACTATTCTGTGTGAACCCGAAAGATTTCATGGGTCATACTTATCTGGTATTGCACCAGGTAAAACTTTCAACAACTAATGTCAATTTTTCGAAAAAACGAGAGGTGAATGGAAGGTTATACATTGAGGAAGTGGGAGTCGACCTTGAACCTTTGTGTTCATGCCCATGGAGACGATGTAGATCCTATCCTGGAAGCTTCTTGTAATAATAACTAATTCCTTGATGTAATATCCTTTGGTATCGGTGAATTGATCCTTTGCAATCATGGTTCCGACCATATGTTCTTCTTTGATCCCATTTCTCAGACAAGTGAAAGCACTTGTCTTTTGTTGATCGATACATCTCTGCAACCTCTATTTTTGATCTTTTGCCGAGTATTACACCCTGGTATCTCGAGATTATCACGAAACTGCATAACTTCTTATGAGTTCTCCATCAAGTACTACATTCTCATTGATTCCAATTTTTTCACGGGCTATAAGTCATTAAACACTCAAGGACACCGATAACTGAATCGAGTCTGCACTGTGATTCAACAACTCTTAGTAATCTTCATTGCTTACGAGTTTGTACTCGATCGTGTCATTCCCAGCTGATTGACTACATCATCATCGTCAGGTTGACTGCTTGACCATTCTACCTATGTCCTTCATCCTCGGGACACAATCCCGCCAGTGCTCTAAGCTTACATTGAACTTTCACCATCATATTGTTTGTCTTGAGAGACAACTCTAAATTCTGAGATGACATCTTATCTATGGTTATAATAGCCTTTTGCTTCACCATTCCCTTGGATTGATGTCGTCGCCGAGCGATTGCATCTTCATGGAGCCTCTCGACAAAATTTGTTGTGATCATCATCAACATTTTAACTCCTTCCAGGATACCAATCGAATTCATGATGAGAAATACCATCCTTCCCTCGATGATTTGTGTTATCATCGCCCACTTTATTGCCTTCCATTCAACACAAACTTGTTCGTGTTTTGTGTATACCTTGAGATCCTTGCTACCCAGCATTTGTTCTTCTTTACCTTGGAGTATTACCATCTTTTATGTCAAGAATCTCGTGAGAATTTCACCACGTCTTGAGAGTTCTTGGTATTGTGATACTTCTCACCCTCACCATTCTTTCTTGGTCCCTGTATTGATTCTTACCGGGATACCAACACGTGAACCGTGCTGCTTGGGTTCTGTACTTCTAGCAACCCTATTGCTTTGAAGTTAATGGTCGATATTTCATTCTTAGACCATTGGTTATTGAAACACCATTCTGACATCATTCCTACCTAAGCCCATATCTCGGGTGCACCTTTCAACCAATGTTTAATTGTGTATGTTTTCCTCAAACATACATCATTATATCAATTGATCTCACAAATGTTATCTCCTTGTTCACATAATTGTGGAAATCCATCCTTTGAAATTCTGATGAATTGTTGCTTAGTCCATCAGCCACCTCCTCATCCTCTCCTTGGTTTACTGATGAACTCTTGTTTCGGAACTCGCTTCCATAGTTCATTTCCCGAGAATCTTATAATGTCTTCTCGTCAATTTGTCGCACCTTTTCTTCTCAGGCATCCTGAGTCTGAGGTATCCTGACACAAATCAGATCTGAATCTCGGTTAGATATGATGGTTGGAACATACTTTCAAGAGTTATAACATTGGTTCTCTATGTGACCCGGTAAGGTGATGTCATGCCTAGCACACCTGCCCGGAGGAACTATTGTTATAGTTTCCTTTTTAGCAAGGTTAACCATTCTTCCATGAGGAAATTGTAAGACTTATTCTATAAGTTGTTCCTGATGGGTCCTTTGTGTATCCAAAGTCTGATCTTTGCTTGAAGACCATGCCAATGCTATCTCTAAGCATGTCTGTGGTACTCCGATCATCAATAATAACATTTGAAGCATAATGCAAAATTTTCTTTATTAATTACCCCAAACACCGTTGTATGGGTAATGTCATGAAATTTCTCTCCCCTTACCTAAAGGGTTTTCTACATTATATCCTGTCAAGGATATCATGCTTTGCTTGACCTTGGGAAGGATATACCCCTGAAATATGTGTTTAAACACATTTTCCTTTCCATTGTTCTGTTTAATCTGATACTCATGTTTTCCTTTCCATTGTTTGGTTTAATCTTTCTTGTGATCTATATGATCCAAGCAGTAATATTCTCATGCTTATGTAAACATCTCGGTGTACAATTCTGTCAGCAAGACCCTGTTACTATTGTTGATGACATTCCGGTAACCACCGATGGACGAGAACTTTGCCTATTGGTCCGCCTCGTTCAACGAGCAGGAAGATGGTTCTCTTCGTCCCTCGCCCTTGGTACCGATGTTGTTGCCTACATAACCGACAGACTATCCTCTGACATGCCTTGCTTACATGATCGTGCAAGATGTCACCGCCCTTCCTACTTTTAACCCACATGGTGGGCCAGTAACCCACAGTTCCACAGGATCGAAACCTGACTCTCCTGTACACCCTGTTTCCATAGTTAATCCTCGCGCTTGGCTTCGTATGCAATTCACGAGCCACCTTCCTAGTGATCTATTTTGGTATCAGACGGAATACTTATTCTCGTTGTTCTGGACCCTTTCACACTTTGTTTCAGCAATCGAACAATTGTCTATCCGTTTGAAACTTATTATTATACCACCGTACCTTACTCTTGATGTATTTTATATGTTCAACTCGAGAGATAATCTTATGCTCATTCATAGGTTAACCCCAGATTGTTTCCCTCAAAAGCATTCTGTCGTAGCTGAGCTCCCCCTTACCTATTCATAAGTACGTTGGAGTTCCCAAAGAAAAGGACGACTTCACCATGATGACCTGAAGCAGAGAAATGAAGACGTCAGTGTAATGGATCGATCTCTTCGAGAAGAGCAACCAAGGCCGAGAAGATCCGTTAGAATTTCGTAACCAAATCTCTTCCCCCTCATTTCCCCTCTTAAATCTCGGGACGAGACTTCTTGTAGTGGAGGAGAATTGTGACGCACGGATAATTAAACTACAGTGAACCCCTGTTAATGATGTCACGTCACCACGATTACTGTTGCTAATCTCATGTTAGTTCAAACGATTCAAATTCAAATTTAGATTTAAAGGCAAACAACAAAGGTTTTCAAATGTTAAAACAAAAATGTTCGGTAGGTGTCAAATAAATCATAAGCAGTTATGGCGATGAACTCATAATTAAATAAAATATTTAAATACACAATAGTAGATAAAACAACGGTAAAACAATTACTTTAATGCTTTCAGATACTAAACAAATATTTGAACGGCTCCATTTGACCTCAAACTTTTTGTGCCACCTTGTGGTGCTCACTAGAAATTATGAGTAGGATTTCGTGTTAAACAAAAATCGTTTGCTAGCAAAACTAAATAAAAACAGCGGAGGAATACAAAACAGAGATAATAAAGAGAGGGAGAGAGTGAAAAGGGAAAACCCCCATCCCCCTGGGCCTTAGGCCACCAGCCGGCCTACTAGGCCTAGCCCAGCCGCCTCCCTATCTAACCCTAGCCCCTCACCTCGCGATCCCCACTCCACCCGTTCGATCCCATCGTCCCTCCTCACGCGCCAGGAAGAGAGCAGAGAGGAGCAAGAGACCCCGCGCCCGATCCCGCTCACACGCGCCCTCCTTGCCCTGCTCCGACCACCTCTGCCGCTCTGCCGCTGTTCTGGTCGGCGAGCTCCTCACCTCCGACCCCCTCGCATCGCCGCCTCCTCCTTCGACCTGCACGGCCGCCGGCCCTGCCCCTGCCGCATGCCCTCTGTCGCTGGCACCGCCCGCGCCCCGTGCCTCCCATGGCTACACCAGGCCGTGGCCAGCGCCTCCCAGCGCACGTGGGCGCTCGCCCGCAGCTCGCTACTGCTCCTCTGCGCACCCGCCGATGTTGGTCGCCCCTGCCCGACCGCTTCATCACTGGCGCCCGCGCCTCGTCGGCCACCTCTCCGACCCGCCACGACCTCCCCCGAGCTCGCGGACCTCCCCTGCCGCTCGATGTGAGGCCCCCCTCGATCCCCTGTTCCCTCTTTCCGTTTCTCAGTCGCCGAATTTCGCCGCACCACAGAACTCGTTGGACGCTCGCGCTCACCGCCACCAGCCGTGCCCACACACGCCCGTGTCGCGCCCGTGCACCACCTCGGAGCAAGCCATGGTTCCACCACCGCAGGACTTGTCGTTCCTGACGATTTCGGCAACTCCAACGCCTGCTGCGAAGCTCCCTAGATGTGTGCGACTACGGGGTATCTTCTGTTGCCCTCGTCCGCCGCTCCCGTGGACCTCCGGCGAGTCTCCGCCGCTCGGGAAGGTCGCCGACGGCTAACCCCGGCAGGTTGTCGCGTCCCTGTCTATTAGGGACTAAATGGCTCTGTAGATTAGCCCTTGAGACACTGACGGGTAGGACCCCTAGGCAATTATTTCATTTAATTAAGTTAACATAATTACAAAGTATTGACATGTGGGTCCATCTGTTAAATTAACTAAATAACTAAAATTGATTAGACAGCGACAGATGGGGTCCACTACTAGGTATAAATATTAAATCAGTGTTGAAATTACTAGAGAGAATGACATGTGTGTCCCACATGTACTATTCACACCATTGACCAGCCAATAGTTGACTAGGTCAACTGGTCCCCTGGCCCCACATGTCATAGGCTGTGGCTGGCCTCTGTTGTGTACACATAGCATTTTACTATTTAAATCAAATTAAAATAATTCCTGAAAATGAATTAAAAACTTTAAAAATTAATATTAAATAATCCGTAACTCGGATGAAATACTTTATACATGAAAGTTGCTCAGAACGACGAGGCGAATCCGGATACGCAGCCCGTTTGTCCGCCACACATCCATAGCATAGCGAACTGAAAGTGCGTTATATCAACTAGAGGGGGGTGAATAGGAGATTTTTAGAAATTCTTCATTGAGGAATTTGTGGGTGAGGAAATTCCTTAGCGAAGAACTACTTGCAACGGAATAAGTACGCAAAAGTATGCATAGCAGAGCACAAACATAGTCATCACGATGAAATGAAAACAAGCACAGAGTACAGAAAACGTAAACACAGGATAACACAGGATGAAGACAAAAAGACTGAGGAAATTGAACTGAGGAAATTGAGAAAGTCTTCAGTCAAAGTCTTCAAACACAGATATGAACAAGCATACAACACAGTAATGAGGAAATGAAAGAGTTGAGGAAATAGAACCAGTTGGCTTGGTGAAGACAATGATTTGGTAGACAAGTTCCAACTGCTGTCTCAGTTGTACGTCTGGTTGGAGCGGCTAGGTATTTAAACCTGAGGACACCCAGTCCCGGACACACAGTCCTCACCGTATTCTCCTTGAACTAAGGTCACATAGACCTCGTCCAATCACTCGTGGTAAGTCTTCAGGTGACTTCCAAACCTTCACAAACTCGGTCACTCGGCAATCCACAATTTCCTCTTGGATGCTCTAGACCATGACGCCTAACCGTCTGGAAGAAGCACAGTCGTCAAAGGTAACAAGCGTCGGATCCACGCAGGATCAATCTCTTCAGTGATGCTCAATCACTTGGGGTTTGTAGGTGTTTTGGTTTGGGGTATTTCCTCACTTGATGATTTTCACTCAAATTCCTCGGAGGATGGGATGCTCTCAATTGACAAGTGTCAGTTTCTCTCGGAGCAGCCAACTAGCTAGTGGTTGTAGGGGGCGGCTATTTATAGCCTAGGGAGCAGCCCGACATGATAAGACATAAATGCCCTTCAATGATATGACCGTTAGGTGGGTAGATATTTTGGGACAGCTGGCGCATAGCACAGCAACGGTCGGAAATTTGAGTATCAAATTCCTCAGGGCTATCATGTTCCTCACTGTGTAGGCAATACGCACTGGCGAATTCCTAACTCCTCAGTCAGAACAAATTCCTCAGAGACCAGAAGAACTTCGTCTCTGTCACTGAAGAATATGACTGAACTGTATGAGATTTCCAATGGCTTCACTCGAAGGGATTGGTAGGTGTAGGATTTTGAGTTGAGCATCACATGGAAATTTTTCCTTAGTATTTCCTCGACCCCCTTTAACAGTACGGTGTTTCCTATGACTCAAGAAAGAGACAATGAAACTACGAAAACAAAAGTCTTCACGCTTCATGTTCCTCAAATGAATACCAAGTCTTCAAGGTCACACCAATTTCTTCACTTTCAAAGTCTTGAGAAAGTCTTCAAAAATCCAAAGTCTTCAGTCGAAGAACTTCATTTTTAGGGGTCGACTTTCTCTATAAATATCAAACTCCTCATAGACTTATAGATCTGTGTACACTCACAAACGCATTAGTCCCTTAACCTATAAGTCTTCAATACACCAAAATCACTAAGGGGCACTAGATGCACTTACAATCTCCCCCTTTTTGGTGATTGATGACAATATAGGTTAAGTTTTTAATGGGGATAAACATATGAAGTGTAAATACTGATATTGAGGAATTTGATTGCAAGATATAGAAGAACTCCCCCTGAAGATGTGCATAGTGAGGAAATAGCTTTTGAAGCAATGCACACTTGACGAGTTGAATCATGGAGATCTCCCCCTATATCTTGTAATTCATACACGCATTTGACATAATATATGAAGAATTTGAAATGCATGATGAAATATGGTGACTGATGTAATTCAGCATGCGTGCAATAATATTATCGAGGAATAATCATGCAGAAGAAACAGCAAAAGTATCAGGTCACCATAGAGTTTAAGTTTACAACTCGATCCAGCAAAGTCTTCAAAAGAACGAGAGTTGCAACTTAGAAAAAAAGCCCATATAAGATAGACCCGCTTGAAGACTAACTCAAATTTCTCCCCCTTTGTCACCAAATGACCAAAAGGGTCGAAAATGAGGACTAACGCCCCTGAAGAATATCAAGTTGATGAAGGAGCGTCAGCGTTGTTGGGGTCGTTTGTTAGAGTAGGGCCTGCCGCAGTCTCGTCCAAATCTTCATGTTCATCAGTGTCACGTGATGAAGAATAGGAGCTGGCCACCAAGGAAGGAACCTTGACCTTCTTGTACTTCTTCGGAGGAGGTGCAGCCCAGTCAAGATCGTCCTTGAGACCCATTGTCTTCAGATCTTCTTCACTGTAGACTTGAGACAGAATAGCCCAGGTGCGGTTGAGGATTTCATGAAGGTAGTAGTGGTTTTTCTTGAATGCATTATGGGTAGCAGTCATGTTGTGAAGAATTGAACCAAACTGACGCTTGACCCATTTATGATTGCGATCAACCTTCTGGTGAAGACTAAGGAGAAGCTCACGGTCAGTCATCACCCTGGGTGCTGTGCCTTGAGGATTTTTCTTGGGAGCGTTGGCGGCAGAGTCATGAGTGGCAGAGTCATCATTGGTGGAGTAGGATGCAGCCTTGCGAAATTGTCCATCCAATGGACGAATGCCTTCATCAATTACAGCAGTAGCCTTGCCCTTTTCATCAGCTGAGGAATGTCCGTTTGAGGACTTCAATTGGGGGCAAGTAGCTGCAATAGTTCAGTGTATCAGCTTTATAGTTGAGTGAAGACCTTGTCCTGATGAATCTCATAATCCAAGGTGCATAAGGCTTCAGCTCAAACGGTGACATGGCGACGTTGGCAAGAGTCCTCATGAAGAAATCATGGAAGTTGATGGGAATGCCATGAATGATATTGAAAAGCAGATTCTTCATGATGCCAACGACTTCTTCTTCATTTGAGTCGTGGCCCTTGATTGGACTCAATGTCTTCGTCAGAATGCGATAGACAGTCCGAGGCACATACAACAATTCCTTCACAAGGAATCTTGTTCTTGAGGTCTGACCTGGCTTCAAAGGCTTCATCAGCACTTGCATGTAGTGATCAGTAAGCTCGGGTTCATTGTAGACGCAACAAGCACCTTCAAGGGGCGGACTGAGAGGTAAGGCACGAAGCAATTCAGAAGCTGGTGCCTTGTAATGAGTGTTTTCAGACATCCAGTCCAGCACCCATGAATTCACATCTTCAGAATTTCCAGTGATGTGCAGTGTTGCATAGAATTGAAGAATTAGTTCTTCATTCCAATCACAGATGTCAGTGCAGAAGTTTAGCAATCCAGCATCGTGAAGAACACTGAGGACTAGCTCGAAGCACGGCAGGGATTCCATGTCCATGTGAGGAATGTGCTCATGATCGAAGACTTTGTCTTTGTTGAACAGCACTGAGGAATAGAAATTTGCCTGGCTGGCAGTCCAGAAACGCCTCTTCCTTATGCGAGCAGAGTCATAAGGGTTGTAATCTGTTGGGGAACGTAGTAATTTCAAAAAAATTCCTACGCACACGCAAGATCATGGTGATGCATAACAACGAGAGGGGAGAGTGTTGTCCACGTACCCTCGTAGACCGACAGCGGAAGCATTATCACAACGCGGTTGATGTAGTCGTACGTCTTCACGATCCGACTGATCAAGTACCGAACGTACGGCACCTCCGAGTTCTACACACGTTCAGCTCGATGACGTCCCTCGAACTCCGATCCAGCCGAGTGTTGAGGGAGAGTTTCGTCAGCACGACGGCGTGGTGACGATGATGATGTTCCACCGACGCAGGGCTTCGCCTAAGCTCCGCAACGGTATTATCGAGGTGTAATTTGGTGGAGGGGGGCACCGCACATGGCTAAGAGATCTCAAGGATCAATTGTTGTGTCTATGGGGTGCCCCCCTGCCCCCGTATATAAAGGAGCAAGGGGGAGGCAGCCGGCCAAGGGTATAGGCGCGCCAAAGGGGGGAGTCCTACTCCCACCGGGAGTAGGACTCCTCCTTTCCTTGTGGGAGTAGGAGAAGGGAAGGGGGAAGGAGAAAGAAGGAAGGGGGCGCCCCCCCCTCCCTAGTCCAATTCGGACTAGCCCATGGGGAAGGGTGCGGCCACCCTTTGGGGTCTTTCTCTCCTTTCCCGTATGGCCCATTAAGGCCCAATACGAATTCCCGTAACTCTCCGGTACTCCAAAAAATACCCGAATCACTCGGAACCTTTCCGAAGTCCGAATATAGTCGTCCAATATATCGATTTTTACGTCTCGGCCATTTCGAGACTCCTCGTCATGTCCCCAATCTCATCCGGGACTCCGAACTCCTTCGGTACATCAAAACTCAATAAAACTGTCATCGTAACGTTAAGCGTGCGGACCCTTCGGGTTCGAGAACTATGTAGATATGACCGAGACATCTCTCTGGTCAATAACCAATAGCGGGACCTGGATGCCCATATTGGCTCCCACATATTCTACGAAGATCTTTATCGGTCAGACCGCATAACAACATACGTTGTTCCCTTTGTCATCGGTATGTTACTTGCCCGAGATTCAATCGTCGGTATCTCGATACCTAGTTCAATCTCGTTACCGGCAAGTCTCTTTACTCGTTCCGTAATACATCATCCCGTAACTAACTCATTAGTCACAATGCTTGCAAGGCTTATAGTGATGTGCATTACCGAGTGGGCCCAGAGATACCTCTCCGACAATTGGAGTGACAAATCCTAATCTCGAAATACGCCAACCCAACAAGTACCTTTGGAGACACCTGTAGAGCACCTTTATAATCACCCAGTTACATTGTGACGTTTGGTAGCACACAAAGTGTTCCTCCGGTAAACGGGAGTTGCATAATCTCATAGTCATAGGAACATGTATAAGTCATGAAGAAAGCAATAGCAACATACTAAACGATCGGGTGCTAAGCTAACGTAATGGGTCATGTCAATCACGTCATTCTCCTAATGAGGTGATCCCGTTAATCAAATGACAACTCATGTCTATGGCTAGGAAACATAACCATCTTTGATTAACGAGCTAGTCAAGTAGAGGCATACTAGTGACACTCTGTTTGTCTATGTATTCACACATGTATTATGTTTCCGGTTAATACAATTCTAGCATGAATAATAAACATTTATCATGATATAAGGAAATATATAATACTTTATTATTGCCTCTAGGGCATATTTCCTTCAGTCTCCCACTTGCACTAGAGTCAATAATCTAGTTCACATCGCCATGTGATTTAACATCAATAATTCACATCACCATGTGATTAACACCCATAGTTCACATCTCTATGTGACCAACACTCAAAGGGTTTACTAGAGTCAATAATCTAGTTCACATCGCTATGTGATTAACACCCAAAGAGTACTAACGTGTGATCATGTTTTGATTGTGAGATAATTTTAGTCAACGGGTCTGTCACATCCAGATCTGTAAGTATTTTGCAAATTTCTATGTCTACAATGCTCTGCACGGAGCTACTCTAGCTAATTGCTCCCACTTTCAATATGTATCTAGACCGAGACTTAGGGTCATCTAGATTAGTGTCAAAACTTGCATCGACGTAACCCTTTACGATGAGCCTTTTGTCACTTCCATAATCGCGAAACATATCCTTATTCCAGTAAGGATAATTTTGACCGCTGTCCAGTGATCTACTCCTAGATCACTATTGTACTCCCTCGCCAAAATCAGTGTAGGGCATACAATAGATCTGGTACACAGCATGGCATACTTTATAGAACCTATGGCCGAGGCATAGGGAATGACTTCCATTCTCTTTCTATCTTCTGCCGTGGTCGGGCTTTGAGTCTTACTCAATTTCATACCTTGTAACACAGGCAAGAACTCTTTCTTTGACTGTTCTATTTTGAACTACTTCAAAATCTCGTTAAGGTATGTACTCATTGAAATAACTTATCAAGCGGCTTCATCTATCTCTATAGATCTTGATGCTCAATATGTAAGCAGCTTCACCGAGGTCTATCTTTGAAAAGCTCCTTTCAAACACTCCTTTATGCTTTGCAGAATAATTCTACATTATTTCCGATCAACAATATGTCATTCACATATACTTATCAGAAATGCTGTAGTGCTCCCATTCACTTTCTTGTAAATACAGGCTTCACCGCAAGTCTGTATACAACTATATGCTTTGATCAACTTATCAAAGCGTATATTCCAACTCCGAGATGCTTGCACCAGTCCATTGATGGATCGCTGGAGCTTGCATATTGTGTTAGCACCTTTAGGATTGTCAAAACCTTCTGGTTGTATCATATACAACTCTTCTTTAATAAATCCATCAAGGAATGCAGTTTTGTTTATCCCTTTGCCAGATTTCATAAAATGCGGCAATTGCTAACATGATTCGGACAGACTTAAGCATAGATACGAGTGAGAAACTCTCATCGTAGTCAACATCTTGAACTTGTCGAAAACCTTTTTGCGACAATTCTAGCTTTGTAGATAGTGATACTACTATCAGCGTTCGTCTTCCTCTTGACAATCCATTTATTCTCAATTGCTTGCCGATCATCGGGCAAGTCAACCAAAGTCCACACTTTGTTCTCATACATGGATCTCATCTCAGATTTCATGGCCTCAAGCCATTTTGCGGAATCTGGGCTCACCATCACTTCTTCATAGTTCGTAGGTTCGTCATGGTCTAGTAACATAACCTCTAGAACAGGATTACCGTACCACTCTGGTGCGGATCTTACTCTGGTTTACCTACGAGGTTTGGTAGTAACTTGATCTGAAGTTAGATGATCATCATCATTAACTTCCTCACTAATTGGTGTAGAAGTCACAGGAACAGATTTCTGTGATCCAATAAAGGAGCAGGTACAGTTACCTCATCAAGTTCTACTTTCCTCCCACTCACATCTTTCGAGAGAAACTCCTTCTCTAGAAAGGATCCATACTAAGCAACGAATGTCTTGCCTTCGGATCTGTGATAGAAGGTGTACCCAACTGTCTCCTTTGGGTATCCTATGAAGACACATTTCTCCGATTTAGGTTTGAGCTTATCAGGATGAAACTTTTTCACATAAGCATCGCAACCCCAAACTTTAAGAAACGACAACTTTGGTTTCTTGCCAAACCACAGTTCATAAGGCGTCGTCTCAACGGATTTTGATGGTGCCCTATTTAACGTGAATGTAGCTGTCTCTAATGCATAACCCCAAAACGATAGTGGTAAATTGGTAAGAGACATCATAGATTGCACTATATCCAATAAAGTACTGTTATGACGTTCGGACACACCATTATGCTGTGGTGTTCCAGGTGGCGTGAGTAGTGAAACTATTTCACATTGTTTTAACTGAAGGCCAAACTCGTAACTAAAATACTCTTCTCCACGATCAAATCGTAGAAACTTTATTTTCTTGTTACGATGATTTTCGCTTCACTCTGAAATTATATGAACTTTTCAAATGTTTCAGATTTCTGTTTCATTAAGTAGATATACCCATATCTGCTCAAATCATCTGTGAAGGTCATAAAATAATGATACCTGCTGCGAGCCTCAATATTCATCGGACCACATACATCCGTATGTATGATTTCCAACAAATCTGTTGCTCTCTCCATAGTTCCGGAGAACGGCGTTTTAGTCATCTTGCCCATGAGGCACGGTTCGCAAGCATCAAGTGATTCATAATCAAGTGATTCCAAAATCCAATCAGTATGGAGTTTCTTCATGTGCTTTACACCAATATGACCTAAACGGCAGTGCCACAAATAGTTTGCACTATCATTATTAACTTTGCATCTTTTGGCTTTAATATTATGATTATATGTATCACTACGATCGAGATCCAACAAACCATTTTCGTTGGTGTGTATGACCATAGAAGGTTTTTATTCATGTAAACAGAACAACAATTGTTCTCTAACTTAAATGAATAACCGTATTGCAATAAACATGATCAAATCATATTCATGCTCAACGCAAACACCAAATAACACTTATTTAGTTTCAACACTAATCCCGAAAGTATAGGGAGTGTGCGATGATGATCATATCAATCTTGGAACTACTTCCAACACACATCGTCACCTCTCCTTTTACTAGTCTCTGTTTATTCTGCAACTTCCGTTTTGAGTTACTACTCTTAGCAACTGAACCAGTATCGAATACCGAGTGGTTGCTATAAACACTAGTAAAGTACACATCAACAACATGCATATCCAATATACCTTTGTTCACTTTGCCATCCTTCTTATCCACCAAATAGTTGGGGTAGTTCCGCTTCCAGTGACCAGTCCCTTTGCAGTAGAAGCACTCAGTCTCAGGCTTAGGACCAGACTTAGGCTTCTTCACTTGAGCAGCAACTTGCTTGCCGTTCTTCTTGAAGTTCGCCTTCTATCCCTTTGCCCTTTTCTTGAAACTAGTGGTCTTGTTAACCATCAACACTTGATGTTTTTCTTGATTTCTACCTTCGTCGATTTCAGCATCACGAAGAGCTTGGGAATTACTTTCGTCATCCCTTGCATACTATAGTTCATCACGAAGTTCTACTAACTTGGTGATGGTGACTAGAGAATTCTGTCAATCACTATTTTATCTGGAAGATTAACTCCCACTTGATTCAAGCGATTGTAGTACCCAGACAATCTGAGCACATGCTCACTAGTTGAGCGATTCTCCTCCATCTTTTAGCTATAGAACTTGTTGGAGACTTCATATCTCTCAACTCGGGTATTTGCTTGAAATATTAACTTCAACTCCTGGAATATCTTATATGTTCCATGACGTTCAAAACGTCTTTGAAGTCCCGATTCTAAGCTGTTAAGCATGGTGCACTAAACTATCAAGTAGTCATCATATTGAGCTAGCCAAACGTTCATAACGTCTGCATCTGCTCCTGCAATAGGTCTGTCACCTAGCGGTGCATCAAGGACATAATTTTTCTATGCAGCAATGAGGATAATCCTCAGATCACGGATCCAATCCGCATCATTGCTACTAACATCTTTCAACATAATTTTTCTCTAGGAACATATCAAAAATAAACAGGGAAGCAACAACGCGAGCTATCAAAAATACTATCAGGACTAAGTTCATGATAAATTTAAGTTCAATTAATCATATTACTTAAGAACTCCCACTTAGATAGACATCCCTCTAATCATCTAAGTGATTACGTGATCCAAAGCAACTAAACCATGTCCGATTAACACGTGAGATGGAATAGTTTCAATGGTGAACATCACTATGTTGATCATATCTACTATATGATTCACGCTCGACCTTTCGGTCTCTGTGTTCCGAGGCCATATCTGTACATATGCTAGGCTCGTCAAGTTTAACCTGAGTATTCCGCGTGTGCAACTGTTTTGCACCCGTTGTATTTGAACGTAGAGCCTATCACACCCGATTAACACGTGGTGTCTCAGCACGAAGAACTTTCGCAACGGTGCATACTCAGGGAGAAAACTTTTGTCTTGAAATTTTAGTGAGAGATCATCTTATAATGCTACCGTCAAACAAAGCAAGATAAGATGCATAAAGGATTAACATCACATGCAATCAATATAAATGATATGATATGGCCATCATCATCTTGTGCTTGTGATCTCCATCTCCGAAGCACCGTGCTCGTGATCTCCATCTCCGAAGCACCGTCATGATCACCATCGTCACCGGCTCGACACCTTGATCTCCATCGTAGTATCGTTGTCGTCTCGCCAACTTTATTGCTTTTACGACTATCGCTACCGCTTAGTGATAAAGTAAAACTATTACATGGCGATTGCATCTCATACAATAAAGCGACAACCATATGGCTCCTGCCAGTTGCCGATAACTCGGTTACAAAACATGATCATCTCATACAACACATTATATCACATCATGTCTTGACCATATCACATCACAACATGCCCTGCAAAAACAAGTTAGACGTCCTCTACTTTGTTGTTGCAAGTTTTACGTGGCTGCTACGGGCTTAGCAAGAACCGTTCTTACCTACGCATCAAAACCACAACGATAGTTTGTCAAGTTGGTGCTGTTTTAACCTTCGCAAGGACCGGGCGTAGCCACACTCGGTTCAACTAAAGTGAGAGAGACAGACACCCGCCAGTCACCTTTAAGCAACGAGTGCTCCGAACGGTGAAACCAGTCTCGCGTAAGCGTACGCGTAATGTCGGTCCGGGCCGATTCATCTCACAATACCGCTGAACCAAAGTATGACATGCTGGTAAGCAGTATGACTTATATCGCCCACAACTCACTTGTGTTCTACTCGTGCATAGCATCAACGCATAAAACCTGGCTCTGATGCCACTGTTGGGGAATGTAGTAATTTCAAAAAATTTCCTACGCACACGCAAGATCATGGTGATGCATAACAACGAGAGGGGAGAGTGTTGTCCACGTACCCTCGTAGACCGACAGCGGAAGCGTTATCACAACGCGGTTGATGTAGTCGTACGTCTTCACGATCCGACCGATCAAGTACCGAACGTACGGCACCTCCGAGTTCTACACACGTTCAGCTCGATGACGTCCCTCGAACTCCGATCCAGCCGAGTGTTGAGGGAGAGTTTCGTCAGCACGACGGCGTGGTAACGATGATGATGTTCCACCGACGCAGGGCTTCGCCTAAGCTCTGCAACGGTATTATCGAGGTGTAATTTGGTGGAGGGGGGCACCGCACACGGCTAAGAGATCTCAAGGATCAATTGTTGTGTCTATGGGGTGCCCCCCTGCCCCCGTATATAAAGGAGCAAGGGGGAGGCAGCCGGCCAAGGGTATAGGCGCGCCAAAGGGGGGAGTCCTACTCCCACCGGGAGTAGGACTCCTCCTTTCCTTGTGGGAGTAGGAGAAAGGAAGGGGGAAGGAGAAAGAAGGAAGGGGGCGCCCCCTCCCTAGTCCAATTCGGACTAGCCCATGGGGAGGGGTGCGGCCACCCTTTGGGGTCTTTCTCTCCTTTCCCGTATGGCCCATTAAGGCCCAATACGAATTCCCGTAACTCTCCGGTACTCCGAAAAATACCCGAATCACTTGGAACCTTTCCGAAGTCCGAATATAGTCGTCCAATATATCGATCTTTACGCCTCGGCCATTTCGAGACTCCTCGTCATGTCCCCGATCTCATCCGGGACTCCGAACTCCTTCGGTACATCAAAACTCAATAAAACTGTCATCGTAACGTTAAGCGTGCGGACCCTTTGGGTTCGAGAACTATGTAGACATGACCGAGACATCTCTCCGGTCAATAACCAATAGCGGGACCTGGATGCCCATATTGGCTCCCACATATTCTACGAAGATCTTTATCGGTCAGACCGCATAACAACATACGTTGTTCCCTTTGTCATCGGTATGTTACTTGCCCGAGATTCGATCGTCGGTATCTCGATACCTAGTTCAATCTCGTTACCGGCAAGTCTCTTTACTCGTTCCGTAATACATCATCCCGTAACTAACTCATTAGTCACAATGCTTGCAAGGCTTATAGTGATGTGCATTACCGAGTGGGCCCAGAGATACCTCTCCGACAATCGGAGTGACAAATCCTAATCTCGAAATACGCCAACCCAACAAGTACCTTTGGAGACACCTGTAGAGCACCTTTATAATCACCCAGTTACGTTGTGACGTTTGGTAGCACACAAAGTGTTCCTCCGGTAAATGGGAGTTGCATAATCTCATAGTCATAGGAACATGTATAAGTCATGAAGAAAGCAATAGCAACATACTAAACGATCGGGTGCTAAGCTAACGTAATGGGTCATGTCAATCACGTCATTCTCCTAATGAGGTGATCCCGTTAATCAAATGACAACTCATGTCTATGGCTTGGAAACATAACCATCTTTGATTAACGAGCTAGTCAAGTAGAGGCATACTAGTGACACTCTGTTTGTCTATGTATTCACACATGTATTATGTTTCCGGTTAATACAATTCTAGCATGAATAATAAACATTTATCATGATATAAGGAAATATATAATACTTTATTATTTCCTCTAGGGCATATTTCCTTCATAATCCGTGAAGAATACATGCTCGCCAAAGAAGGCATCAGTTTTGAATTTCTGCTTCCTGGAGAATGGATCCTTTGGCTTGGGCAGAGGAGTGTCAGTGAGTTGCATCACAACCTCAGGAATCGCAATCTCAGGTTCTTCAGGCTGAGGAATTTCTGGTTCCTCTTCAGTGGCAGCCTGGTTCTTCATTTCTTCATTTTCATTTTCTTCAGCACTAGCGGCTGGAATGTCTTCACGAGCTTCATCAGATCCCAATTGAACTGTAGTGACTGGGGAATGAGGAATTTGCTGCAGTGGAGTGAAGAGTGGAGAATTGGGGTGCTGACTTTCCCAAAAGTCATCATTCATTACAGGTGTGGTACATCCAATGTCCACATCTTCATCTTCAATTTCTTCAATGTCGGCCTCTTCAGCAGTGAACTGAGGCACAGGCGAGGAAACCACTGGGGTTGAAGGGATTTCATCTACTTCAATTTCTTCATCCATCTGCTCTGGCGTAGCAGCAGAAGGAGTTTCTTCATTAGATCCGCTAGGGATCACATATTCTTCATCAAAAGGAACAAGGTCCTTTGATAGCATGGCTGAGACTGGAACAGCATCAATCGGGTTTGCAAAAGAGTTGGTCATAGGCTTCATTTTCTTCGGTGCTGAAGAATCTGAAGGAGTTGATGCTTTCCTTTTCTTCACAGCTGCACGCTCTGCAGCCTTGGTCTTCTTCGCATCTGATGCAGATGGAAGGATTGGAGTTGGAGTAGGCGCAGGAGGAGCAGAGGAATTTGGTGCAGTTTCTTCAGGCACAACTGATACAGTTGCCCTGACCTCTTCATTTTCTTCAGGTGCACCACTCGTGGGTGCCCTGGGAATTTCTTCAGTGGCTGGAATGCAGTCATCAGCCTTGGAACTCACATTTTCATCAACAGCCTCATTTTCATCAGCGGTGCTGGCATGTTCTTCAGTTTGCTGAGCAGATGCGTCAGCCTGAGTGACTTTAATGTGCACAGGGGCAGCGGCACTTGAAGTGAGTGTCTTCGTCAGATTGACGAACCTGATCTTGGCTCCTTTCCAATCAGCATAATAAGCGTTGAAATCATCGCTGAGGACTTTGATTTCAGACTGGAGCTTTACAAGTTCATCAGTTGTCATAGAGACAATGTTGTTCTTCAGGAACTTCTCCTTCCTGTACTGTGCTTTCTTGAGCTGCCTGGCCTTCTCATATTTCCATTTTTCTTCACTGATGAAATGGGTCAGGATGTGACTTTGGCCAGGAGTCAACTTGAAATCAGGCACAGGAGTGTTTGGGTCCTTGTGCCAGAGATCAATATAGTCGAGGATCAACTTTGGATCCAAAAGCAGTGGCACTTCTGTGCCCTTGGCTCTAGCGGCCCTGACTTGTCTGTCTCTGATGATCTCAGCAAGTTCTTCATCATCACCTTCGTCTTCTTCAGACGGTACTTGGAAGGCGACCTGCTTCTTCTGAGGACTTGGGCGAGTGCCTCGTCCAGCAGTGGTCTTAGTCTTCAGCAGAGAGGGTCCTGTTGAAGAATGTGGCGCAGCTGAGGAACTAGCTGAAGCTCTTGAGGCAATAGAGATGCCTGTCATCCTTTGGCACATGGCAAGATGCACAGGAGCTGAGGATTTTGTCGGAGCAGCTAAGGACTTTGGAGGAGCAGGAGCGGCTTGAGGAATTGGCCGTGAGGGCTTGGCTGAGGAAATTGACCGTGAGGGCATTGAAGACGAGGCACTTGGCTTGTGCGCAGGCTTCTTTGCCATGGATTTCTTCGGCCTTACAGAGGCCTCAGCAGCAGCAGCAGTGGAATCTTCGTTGAATTTCCTCACTGCATCCTTAGCCTGTTTGGCCAACTTGGCCTGGCGCTTGGCCCATTCTTCAGGAAATTCCTCACCGCGCTTGATGCTAGTGGGATCTGCCTCTTGGCCAGGTGCCAATGGAGGTCTTGAGCATGGAGGAGTAATTGCGAATTTCTTCATGTATTTTGGAGTCACATATCTGTACTCCTTCCACTCTTTTGCCCATCTCCGTTCAATCCTCTGAATGTGCACCTTGCGCTGGTTTTTATCTTCCTTAGGGGGTGTGCAGTACCCAGCATAAATGTCCTCAGGTATTTCAAAAGCAGTATTGACCTCAGGCCGCTTTCCTCCTTTCCGTGGCCTCTTTTCACTAGCCATTTTCTTCAGTTGAGGAATTTGAACAATTGAACTCTCTAAAGAAGTATGCAACTTTTCTTCAAGGAACGCTGCAAATGAGTTAAGTTGATGAGAACCTAGTGATTCAGCAGCGGACATGAGTACCTGGGAGCAGAGTATAGTTGCGAGGAATTTGGAGAGGTCATATGCGTTCTCAGAAGGTTTTTAATAAGAACAAGTTTGAGGAATTTGACCAGATGAGTCTTGAGGAATTTCACTAAGCGTTCTTTGTCTTAGGTTCCAGATTTGTATAGATCGAAGATCCACACAATTGAGGAATCTTGAAGAAAAATGATGCTTAGAGAAACGAATCAAGACAGATTACATGTGAGGTGTTTAGTGTGTGAAAAATTTGAGGAATAAACACCTTTGAAGATTTTGTAGAAGTCATTTGGATCAAAGAGGGCAGTAAAAGTAACTTTTAATTACCCTGAACGAAGAACACGACGAACTGAGGTGTGGAGAAGTGAAGCTCGTCTGTGCAGATCTTCCACGCCCTAACTCGGCGGAGGAAGACGGCTACGGCGGCGGCGGAGTGAAGATTTCCGCGGCCGGCGTGAGTACGGCGGCGACAAGGTCGAGGCAGTGAAGCTCTTCCTCACCGGCGACGATGATGTAGCGACGGCGCTAGGGTTTGAGAAGCTTGAGCGGGAAAGAGGTCGAGCGGAGTAAAAGAAGTGAGGAAGGGGAGAGGGGGTATTTATAGCCACGGTGAAAACGGTTCGCCCGAAGAAATTGGACGAACGTGCCCCTGACCCTTCTCATCCGCATGACATGTGTCACCCACGTACTGAGAAGTGGAGATCGTGGGTGAATAGATAAGTATATCATGGGAAGCGGAACGGTTTGAGCGGCAAAGCCGAAAATTTGGATAAGATAAGTTAAAAGTTCCGTTTGCAAATTCTTCAGCTGTCAAGGACACAATGAAGATTTTGAACGAGTTTCAAATAGAACGCACATGAAGAATTTGTGAATAGATTGGGTTGAGTATAGCATAGAGGGGGAAGGGTCCAATCACATTCACTTAGCAGAAAAACCAACTTGAAGAATTAGCCATATGTGAATGCTGTAGAGGACATAAACTCATATATATATATATATAGCCAATGAAGAAAAAACGACGGAAACAGTGAAGATTTTGCAAAGTTGAAGAATATGAACAACTGAGGAATTTCAAGACTGAGGAAAAACTCAAATTGAAGATTTTCAACTTTTGTGGTGGCGTGACCCACCGTATAAGAATGATGATTTCAGACACCGCGTACAATTGTCGTAGGGTTCTGAGAATCAAATTCTTCATTAATTTATTCACACTTAGAGTGTTATTCTTCATTTATTGAAGAAAAACGTTTCTTCATGTGTTGCACATCTAAGTCATCAATTTTGCATAAGTGTTAGGATGAGTGTCCTTTTCAAAGGACATTCGAAGATTCTAAGATATTTAGCTCACACCGCAACTTGCTAAATCTCTTCTCATCCAAGGGCTTTGTGAAGATATCGGCTAGCTGTTCTTCAGTCTTCACATGCTCAATAGAAATGTCGCGCTTCAACACATGATCGCGAAGAAAATGATGACGAATCTGAATGTGCTTTGTCTTCGAGTGCTGAGCTGGGTTGTGAGCAATCTTGATGGCACTCTCATTGTCACAGAAGAGAGGCACATTCTTCACGTTGACGCCATAGTCCTTGAGAGTTTGCTTCATCCATAGCAATTGAGCACAGCAAGAACCAGCAGCAATGTACTCAATTTTAGCAGTAGACAGTGATACGCAGTTCTGTTTCTTCGAGGACCAACAGACCAAAGATCGTCCGAGGAAATGACATGTACCAGATGTTGACTTGCGATCCACACGATCACCAGCATAGTCAGAGTCAGAATATCCAACGAGATCAAAAGCCGAGCCCTTGGGGTACCATAATCCTAGTGTTGGTGTGTGAGTTAGATATCAAAGAATATGCTTCACAGCCTTATGGTGTGATTCCTTCGGTGTAGCTTGAAATCGGGCACACATGCAAACACTAAGCATAATATCTGGCCTAGATGCACATAAGTACAATAAAGAACCAATCATGGAGCGGTATACCTTTTGATCGAAGTCAATACCATTTTCATCAGTGCACAGATGGCCATTTGTGGGCATTGGAATTTTGACGCCTTTGCAATCTTGCATGCCGAATTTCCTCAGTACATCCTTGAGGTATTTCTCCTGAGATATGAATATGCCATTGCTCTGTTGACGAATTTGAAGACCTAAGAAGAATTTCAACTCTCCCATCATAGACATTTGATATTCTTCACTCATCATATAGGCAAATTCATCACTATAACGTTGGTCAGTACAGCCAAAGATGATATCATCAACATATATTTGGCATACAAATAATTCATCATCATATGATTTAGTGAAAAGAGTAGGGTCGAGTGAACCGGGTTTGAAGCCTTTCTTCATGAGGAATTCCTTCAAAGTATCATACCACGCCCGAGGGGCCTGCTTGAGGCCATAGAGGGCCTTATTTAGTCTGAAGACTTTGTCAGGATGCTTAGGATCTTCAAAACCTGGGGGTTGAGCAACATATACTTCTTCCTCAAGCTTACCATTGAGGAATGCACTTTTCACATCCATTTGATATAAAGTGATATCATGATGGTTAGCATAAGCAAGTAATATGCGAATAGCTTCAAGTCTAGCAACAGGTGCAAAAGTTTCATCGAAATCAATTCCTTCAACCTGTGTGTAGCCTTGAGCTACTAGCCGTGCCTTATTCCTCACCACAAGGCCATTTTCATCTTGCTTGTTGCGGTAGATCCACTTTGTGCCAATGATATTGTGTTTGCGAGGATCTGGACGATTGACCAGTTCCCAAACGTTGTTGAGCTCGAACTGATGTAATTCTTCTTGCATGGCCTGAATCCACTCAGGCTCCAGAAATGCTTCATCTACCTTAGTGGGCTCTGAGATAGAGACAAAAGCATAGTGCCCACAAAAGTTAGATAAATGTGAAGCTTTTGAGCGTGTGAGAGGACCTGGTGCTTCAATGTCATCGATGATCTTCTCAACTTGCACTTCTTTTGCAACGCGAGGATGAGTAGGTTGTCGTCGAGGAATTTGATCAGCATTTTCTTCAGCACCATTTTCTTCAGCAATTTCTTCAGGTGCATTAGCTCGACGTTCTTCACGTTCTGGAATGAATTCTTCAGCAGATTCTTCAGTAGGAATGACATCCTCAGTTGCCTTGACTTGATAGTTTCCTCAGGTGTTGGTTCATCTATCATAGAGGGTAGGTGCTCTCTTTGCGAGCCATTAGTTTCATCGAACCGCACATCTACAGTTTCAACAACCTTGTGAAGAATGGTGTTGAAGACTCTGTAGGTGTGCGAGTCCTTTCCGTAACCAAGCATAAAACCTTCATGTGCTTTCGGTGCAAATTTAGCATTGTGATGAGGATCTCTAATCCAACATTTAGCACCAAAGAGTTTGAAATAACTCACATTGGGTTTCTTGTCAGTGAGGAGTTCATAGGCAGTCTTCTTGAAGAATTTGTGAAGATATACCCTGTTGATGATGTGGCACACAGTATAAATTGCCTCAATCCAGAAGTGACGAGGCGTCTTGTACTCATCAAGCATAGTGTGAGCCATCTCAACAAGAGTTCTGTTCTTGCACTCCATGACGCCATTTTGCTGAGGAGTGTAAGGAGTAGATAACTCATGAGTAATACCAAGTTCATCAAGATAGTTATCAAGACCAAAATTCTTGAACTCAGTTCCATTGTCACTGCTGATGTGCTTGATCTTCACACCAAAGTTGGTTGAAGCCCTCGAGGAAAATCGTTTGAAGACTTCCTGCACTTCATGTTTGTAAGTAACAATGTGTACCCATGTGTAACAAGAGTAATCATCAACAATAACAAAACCATAGAGAGATGCGTCATTTGTGACAGCAGAGTAATGGTTAGGACCAAAGAGGTCCATGTGAAGCAATTCGAATGGTCGAGTAGTGGTCATGATAGTCTTCGCTGGATGCTTAGCCTTGGTCATTTTTCCAGCTTCACAAGCTCCACACAAGTGATCCTCGAGGAATTTGACATTCTCAATGCCAATGAAATGCTTCTTCTTCGCAAGCGTGTGCAAATTTCTCATGCCTGCATGACCAAGTCGTCGATGCCATAGCCATCCTTCTGAAGCTTTTGCAAGTAGGCACACGGCTGGTTGCGGTCCTGTAGAGAAATCAACAATATACAAGTCTCCTCTCCTAAAGCCTAGACCCAATACCTGACTTTTGCCTTTGTCAGCGAAGATGATATGCTTCAGATGCGATGGTGATAAGGGAGCATCAATCAATAGATTCTTGTCACCAGTCATGTGATTTGTACATCCACTATCGAGGACCCATTCAGTGGTTTGGGTTGATCATCCTGCAGATGAATTAGTGCAGCTTACGAACTTCATATACTTCATCAGTGAAGAATATGACATCAATTCATCAGATCAATTTCATCAAGCAATAGAACAGATAAAGCAGTATGAGGACGTGAGAAATGAAAGTTCATTTCTTCATGATTAGCCTGCGTCCTTTCAGGCACACTTCAGGTCTCCAACAAATTCTTCAGACGTTCAAGTACGTCTGGAGACCTAACCCTGCAGAAGAGATTAGTTCTTTTTCTTCACCACCCACATCTGAAGGGGTGGCAAAGATTTCATCACTCTACGAGCTCCATATGAGAAAGGTGGCATAGAAGCCAATCCATTTCGTTTCACATAAGAGAAGTTAGGCTAAGCATATGAATAAGCAGAGAAATTCTTCGAGGACTTATGAACATAATGATTAGAAGAATAATGCTCATATTCATAGCCCTTGGCTCTTCCCTGCGAAACAGAGTTGTTAGCACGATGATGTTCATATGAGGACTTTGATCCTCTTGAGGAATTTGATCCATGTGAGGAATTTGGTCCGTATGAGGACTTGGATCCATATGAAGAATTTGGTTCATATGAGGAATTTGATCTGGGGTTCCTATTCCTCACAGGTGGTGTCATGAGGACATTCACCTGAATACTTTCAAGGCATATTTTGGGAACCCAGTTTTTCTTCATAGGAGAACCGTTCCTGCAGTTAGTGCCAACATATCTAGCAAATACTTCACCATTCTGATTTTTGAACAGTTTATAGTTGGAGTCAAATGACTCATCAGAAGAATGAGGAGATTCACATGTAAAACCAGATAAGTTAGATGGATCAACTGGAGGTCCCTTTGCAGCAACCCATGAGGTTTTGGGGTACTACTCAGGCTTCCAATATGTACCATCAGCATTGAGTTTCCTCTCAAAGGCAATACCCTCTTTCCTAGGGTTCCTGTTGAGGATCTGCTTTTTAAGCACATCACAAAGAGTCTGATGCCCTTGAGGCTTTTGTACATGCCTGTCATGTACAATTCCTTCAGCCCTGCATTGTTAGTGATACTAGCAATGTCCTCAGATGAGGAATTAATGATAGCAGAGACAGTTGAGGAATTTGTAGCATTAGAAGCATTTGAACATTCAGGTGAAGAATTAGCAGATTCACGTTCAATGCATTTCAAACATGGAGGAACAAATTCTTCCTGAGCAGCGCTGATTTGTTGAGCAAGTAATGAATCGCGCTCCTTCTGAAGATCTTCATAACTCACTCTTAGCTTTTCAAGATCTTGCTTTCTTTGAAGAAATTCATAAGAAAGCTTCTCATGATCAGACAAGAGAGTGTTATGATGACCTTGAAGGTTGTCAAACCTAGTCTGAATTCTCTGAAGATTTTCAGTCAAGGTTTTAGTGCGATCCATTTCTTCACCCAACATATCATCACTTTTGTCTAGCATGTTTTGAACCTTTTCAAGAGCCCTTTGTTGTTTCACAGCAATCTTAGCAAGTTTAGAATAGCTGGGCTTAAGGTTTTCATCAGATTCATTTTCACTTGATTCAGATGAGGAATATTTGAGTACCTTGGCACCCTTTGCCATGAAGCAATAGGTGGGAGCGTAGTCATCATTGCCTTCATCAGCCTTGTTGGTGAGGTCATTTTCTTCAGGGTTGAAGATAGACTTGCTGACGAATGCATTAGCGAGGGCTAGGCTTGCCACACCGGATTCGGAATCCTCAGATGCCTCCTCTTCCTCATTTTCTTCAGATTTAGCTTCAGAGTCCATTTCCTTGCCAATGAATGCCCGAGCCTTCTTGGAGCTGCTCTTCTTGTGAGATGAAGAATTTGAGGATTTTGATGATGAAGATTTTGAGGATTTCTTCTTTTTCTTAGCATCATCAGAACTGTAATCCGTGTATTTCTTCTTCTTTGATTCCTTTTCCCACTAAGGACAATCTTGAATGTAGTGTCCTGGTTTCTTGCATTTGTGACAAAGCCTCTTCTTGTAGTCACTGGATGAGGAATCATTGCTCCTTGAGGGTCTTCCAAAGCGACCACGTCTCGGGAACTTCTGGAATTCCTTCACGAGCAGTGCTAGATCATTACTCAGTTCTTCAGGATCACCAAGGCTGCCGTCAGAGTCTTCATCTTCAGACTCAGAAACTGCCTTGGCCTTCAGTGCACGTGATCTGCCATAGCTCGAACCATAGAGATCTCTATTTTCAGCAAGCTGGAACTCATGAGTGTTTAGCCTTTCGAGGATATCAGCGGGTTCAAGTGACTTGTAATCAGCACGCTCTTGTATCATCAATGCCAGAGTATCAAATGAAGAGTCAAGCGATCTCAGCAGTTTCTTCACCACCTCGTGGTCGGTGATGTCATTGGCACCAAGTGCTTGAAGCTCATTTGAGATGTCAGTGAGGCGATCGAAGGTTTGTTGAACATTTTCATTGTCGAGTCTTTTGAAGCGGTTGAAGAGATTGCGAAGAACATCAACTCGAGAGTCACGTTGTGTTGAGACTCCTTCATTTACTTTGGACAGCCTATCCCAGATAAGCTTAGCAGTTTCCAAAGCACTCACTCTTCCATACTGTCCTTTGCTCAGATGGCCACATATGATATTCTTCGCTCGAGAATCGAGTTGCTTGAATTTCTTCACATCGGCAGCGTTTAGTGAGGGTGAGACAGAGGGAACACCTTTTTTCCACAACATACCAGAGATCGTTATCAATTGCCTCAAGATGCATTCGCATCTTATTCTTCCAGTAGGGGTAGTCCGTCCCATCGAAGGTAGGACACCCAACAGAGACCTTGATCATACCTGCGGTCGACATAACTAAAACTCCAGGCGGTTAAACCAAAATCACACAGAACAAGGGAGTACCTTGCTCTGATACCAATTGAAAGTGCGTTATATCGACTAGAGGAGGGTGAATAGGCGATTTTTAGAAATTCTTCACTGAGGAATTTGTGGGTGAGGAAATTCCTTAGCGAAGAACTACTTGCAGCGGAATAAGTACTCAAAAGTATGCATAGCAGAGCACAAGCATAGTCATCACGATGAAATGAAAACAAGCACAGAGTACAGAAAACGTAAACACAGGATAACACAGGATGAAGACAAACAGACTGAGGAAATTGAGAAAGTCATCAGTCAAAGTCTTCAAACACAGATATGAACAAGCATACAACACAGTAATGAGGAAATGAAAGAGTTGAGGAAATAGAACCAGTTGGCTTGGTGAAGACAATGATTTGGTAGACCAGTTCCAACTGCTGTCTTAGTTGTACGTCTGGTTGGAGCGGCTAGGTATTTAAACCTGAGGACACCCAGTCCCGGACACACAGTCCTCACCGTATTCTCCTTGAACTAAGGTCACACAAACCTCGTCCAATCACTCGTGGTAAGTCTTCAGGTGACTTCCAAACCTTCACAAACTCGGTCACTCGGCGATCCACAATTTCCTCTTGGATGCTCTAGACCATGACGCCTAACCGTCTGGAAGAAGCACAGTCTTCAAAGGTAACAAGCGTCGGATCCACGCAGGATCAATCTCTTCAGTGATGCTCAATCACTTGGGGTTTGTAGGTGTTTGGGTTTGGGGTATTTCCTCACTTGATGATTTTCACTCAAATTCCTCGGAGGATGGGATGCTCTCCATTGACAAGTGTCAGTTTCTCTCGGAGTAGCCAACCAGCTAGTGGTTGTAGGGGGCGGCTATTTATAGCCTAGGGAGCAGCCCGACATGATAAGACATAAATGCCCTTCAATGATATGACCGTTAGGTGGGTAGATATTTTGGGACAGCTGGCGCATAGCACAGTAATGGTCGGAAATTTGAGTATCAAATTCCTCAGGGCTATCATGTTCCTCACTGTGTAGGCAATCCGCATTGGCGAATTCCTAACTCCTCAGTCAGAACAAATTCCTCAGAGACCAGAAGAACTTCGTCTCGGTCACTGAAGAATATGACTGAACTGTATGAGATTTCCAATGGCTTCACTCGAAGGGATTGGTAGGTGTAGGATTTTGAGTTGAGCATCACATGGAAATTTTTCCTTAGTATTTCCTCGACCCCCTTTAACAGTACGGTGTTTCCTATGACTCCAGAAATAGAAAATGAAACTACAAAAACAAAAGTCTTCATGCTTCATGTTCCTCAAATGAATACCAAGTCTTCAAGGTCACACCAATTTCTTCACTTTCAAAGTCTTCAGAAAGTCTTCAGAAATCCAAAGTCTTCAGTCGAAGAACTTCATTTTTAGGGGTCAACTTTCTCTATAAATATCAAACTCCTCATAGACTTATAGATCTGTGTACACTCACAAACGCATTAGTCCCTTAACCTATAAGTCTCCAATACACCAAAATCACTAAAGGGCACTAGATGCACTTACACGAACACACAACTTTCCCCCTCCGGTTCACCTATCCAAAAACGCGAAACACCGGGGATACTTTCCCGGATGTTTTCCCCCTTCGCCGGTATCACCACCTACTGCGTTAGGGCACTCCTAGCACCGTTACTTGACATGTCATGCATCGTTATGCTTCTGTTTGCATTGTATTCATTGTTTCTTCCCCCTCTTCTCTCCGGTAGACTACGAGACTGACGCCGCTGCTGGTGCCCGATCGACTACTGTGTTGACGACCCCTCCTTGCCAGAACAACCAGGCAAGCCCCCCCCCCCCTTGATCACCAGATATCGCCTATTCTTCTCTATACTGCTTGCATTAGAGTAGTGTAGCATGTTACTGCTTTCGGTTAATCCTATTCTGCTGCATAGCCTGTCATTGTTGCTACAGTTGTTACCCTTACCTGCTATCCTACTGCTTAGTATAGGATGCTAGTGTTCCATCAGTGGCCCTACACTCTTGTCCGTCTGCCATGCTATACTACTGGGCTGTGATCACTTCGGGAGGTGATCTCAGGAATATGCTATATACTTTGTACTGTTACATTACTTATGATACTGTTCGGAGATGGGGGCTGAAGGGGCAGGTGGCTCCATCCCAGTAGAGGTGGGCCTGGGTTCCCGACGGCCCCCGACTGTTACTTTGTGGCGGAGCGACAGGGCAAGTTGAGACCACCTAGGAGAGAGGAGGGCCTGGCCCTGGTCGGCATTCGCGGATACTTAACGCGCTTAACGAGATCTTTGTATTTGATCTGAGTCTGGTCACTGGCCTATACGCACTAACCAACTACGCGCGAACAGTTATGGGCACTCGGCGTCGTGGTATCAGCCAAAGCCTTCGTGACGTCAGCGACTGAGCGGCGCGCGCCAGATTGGACCGCGTAACATGGCTTCCTTTGTAATGGAGGTTGCTAGGTCTGCTTCCGGCCGCCCACGCAACGTGCAGGTGTGCAATGGGCGATGGGCCCAGACCCCTGCGCCATAGGATTTAGACCGGCGTGCTGACCTCTCTGTTGTGCCTAGGTGGGGCTGCGACGTGTTGATCTATCGAGTCCGGGCATGACCCAGGAAAGTGTGTCCGGCCAAATGGGATCGAGCGTGTTGGGTTATGTGGTGCACCCCTGCAGGGAAGTTTATCTATTCGAATAGCCGTGTCCCTCGGTAAAAGGACGACCCGGAGTTGTACCTTGACCTTATGACAACTAGAACCGGATACTTAATAAAACACACCCTTCCAAGTGCCAGGTATAACCCGGTGATCGCCCTCTAACAGGGCGACGAGGAGGGGATCGTCAGGTAGGTTTATGCTATACGATGCTACTTGGTGAACTTACCATCTACTCTCTCCTACATGCTGCAAGATGGAGGTGGCCAGAAGCGTAGTCTTCGACAGGATTAGCTATCCCCCTCTTATTCTGGCATTCTGCAGTTCAGTCCACCGATATGGCCCTTTACACGTATACCCATGCAAACATAGTGTAGATCCTTGCTTGCGAGTACTTTGGATGAGTACTAACGGTTGCTTTTCTCCCTCTTTTCCCCCTTTCCCTTCTACCTGGTTGTCGCAACCAGATGCCGGAGACCAGGAGCCAGACGCCACCATCGACGACGACTCCTACTACACCGGAGGTGCCTACTACTACGTGCAGCCCGCTGACGACGACCAGGAGTAGTTAGGAGGATCCCAGGCAGGAGGCATGCGCCTCTTTCGATCTGTATCCCAGTTTGTGCTAGCCTTCTTAAGGAAAACTTGTTTAACTTATGTCTGTACTCAGATATTGTTGCTTCCGCTGACTCGTCTATGATCGAGCACTTGTATTCGAGCCCTCGAGGCCCCTGGCTTGTATTATGATGCTGGTATGACTTATTTATGTTTTAGAGTTGTGTTGTGATATCTTCCCGTGAGTCCCTAATCTTGATCGTACACGTTTGCGTGCATGATTAGTGTACGGTCAAATCGGGGGCGCCACAAGTTGGTATCAGAGCTGACTGCCTGTAGGAATCCCCCTTCCACACTCCTTGGCCGAAGTCGAGTCTACTCATTGAAAAACTTTTACTAACATGGTTGTGTGCCTTACAGGCCCACCTCGCCATTGGGTGGTATTAGGATATTTTACTCCGCGTATATACTCTGGGACTCTTATCTCTGTTCTATTCGGGTTAAATGATTTTGCAAAAAAACTAACTCTAGGTTCTCGTAATTACTTTCTTCCGGAGAGCCCCTTATTACAGACGATTGCCTGCTGCACCAGGAGATTTCGAAGATACTCTCCGATATTCTCTCAAGACATTGTGCCCGTTGCTTTTGCAATTCCCTACCACCGAAACATCCCTATGGATAAATACTTACACCTGTCGTCTGTCGTTCTTACTTTTATATCCAGTCGATCTTGTTATTACAAGATACCCCGAGGATACTTTGTGCCTACTGCATTGTAGTTCCTTGCCATAGAAATACCCCTACGGATAATTCCTCGCACTTATCGAGCATCTTCTTATTCCCAGTTGTTTAGGTGTTTCGCAAAAGTCTTCGAAATACCATTTGGCCTTCCGAAAATCCTGAGTAGCCTATTGCTCTTGAAATTCTTGCTTGCTTGCCTTATGGTTAATCCCATAAGTCTCGTAATCTTATTGGCATCCCTTGCCATTATCATTTTGATTCCATCGATTCAATATGTTGCTAATGCTCGCGATCCTCAATCAGATCCTAGAATTCATCCTTCCAGCTCAGAAGTCATTTTAAACATGAGCTGGATCTCGACCAATCAACTTGCCAGCGATTGTACCCCTAAGTCTACTCAACTTATCCATCCTTAATCAGAGCGCTTGCTTCTGATCCCTTGACATGGAATTCATAATTCTTGTGCAATTGAGCTTTGGATTAGTCAGTTGTTTCTATAATCTGATCTCCTTGCATTCCTTCTTCCTCTGGTTGAGTACCGATACTCAGATCAGATCCCTTGAGGACCATTGGATTCTTTTTTTGGATTTTATCCGACGATGTCCATCATATTCAATCACTTTGGAAGTTCTTTCCCTAATACAAAATGCCATTGGTAAATCCTATTCTTTGATTTTGGCCAACCATGCTCTGCTTACGAGCTGGTGATATTTATTCTTGAAGCTTGTGTCATATGTTCCTAAGATGCCTCGATGGGTTGAACCAACACCTTCACTATTCTGTGTGAACCCAAAAGATTTCACGGGTCATACTTATCTGGTATTGCACCAGGTAAACTTTCAACAACTAATGCCAATTTTTCGAAAAAAACGAGAGGTGAATGGAAGGTTATACATTGAGGAAGTGGGAGTCGACCTTGAACCTTTGTGTTCATGCCCATGGACACGATGTAGATCCTATCCTGGAAGCTTCTTGTAATAATAACTAATTCCTTGATGTAATATGCTTTGGTATCGGTGAATTGATCCTTTGCAATCATGGTTCCGACCATATGTTCTTCTTTGATCCCATTTCTCAGACAAGTGAAATCACTTGTCTTTTGTTGATCGATACATCTCCGCAACCTCTATTTTTGATCTTTCGCCGAGTATTACACCCTGGTATCTCGAGATTATCACGGAACTGCATAACTTCTTATGAGTTCTCCATCAAGTACTACATTCTCACTGATTCCAATTTTTTCACGGGCTCTAAGTCATTAAACACTCAAGGACACCGATAACTGAATCGAGTCTGCACTGTGATTCAACAACTCTTAGTAATCTTCATTGCTTACGAGTTTGTACTCGATCGTGTCATTCCCAGCTGATTGACTACATCATCATCGTCAGGTTGACTGCTTGACCATTCTACCTATGTCCTTCATCCTCAGGACACAATCCCGACAGTGCTCTAAGCTTACATCAAACTTTCACCATCATATTGTTTGTCTTGAGAGACAACTCTAAATTCTGAGATGACATCTTATCTATGGTTATAATAGCCTTTTGCTTCACCATTCCCTTGGCTTGATGTCGTCGCCGAGCGATTGCATCTTCATGGAGCCTCTCGACAAAATTTGTCGTGATCATCATCAACATTTTAACTCCTTCCAGGATACCAATTGAATTCATGATGAGAAATACCATCCTTCCCTCGATGATTTGTGTTATCATCCACCACTTTATTGCCTTCCGTTCAACACAAACTTGTTCGTGTTTTGTGTATACCTTGAGATCCTTGCTACCCAGCATTTGTTCTTCTTTACCTTGGAGTATTACCATCTTTTATGTCAAGAATCTCGTGAGAATTTCACCACGTCTTGAGAGTTCTTAGTATTGTGATACTTCTCACCCTCACCATTCTTTCTTGGTCCCCGTATTGATTCTAACCGGGATACCAACACGTGAACCGTGCTGCTTGGGTTCTGTACTTCTAGCAACCCTATTGCTTTGAAGTTAATGGTCGATATTTCATTCTTAGACCATTGGTTATTGAAACACAATTCTGACATCATTCCTACCTAAGCCCATATCTCGGGTGCACCTTTCAACCAATGTTTAATTGTGTATGTTTTCCTCGGACATACATCATTATATCAATTGATCTGACAAATGTTATCTCCTTGTTCACATAATTGTGGAAATCCATCCTTTGAAATTCTGATGAATTGTTGCTGAGTCCATCAGCCACCTCCTCATCATCTCCTTGGTTTACTAATGAACTCTTGTTTCGGAACTCGCTTCCATAGTTCATTTCCCGAGAATCTTATAATGTCTTCTCGTCAATTTGTCGCACCTTTTCTTCTCAGGCATCCTGAGTCTGAGGTATCCTGACACCAATCAGATCTGAATCTCGGTTAGACATGATGGTTGGAACATACTTTCAAGAGTTATAACATTGGTTCTCTATGTGACCCAGTAAGGTGATGTCATGCCTAGCACACCTGCCCGGAGGAACTATTGTTATAGTTTCCTTTTTAGCAAGGTTAACCATTCTTCCATGAGGAAATTGTAAGACTTCTTCTATATGTTGTTCCTGATGGGTCCTTTGTGTATCCAAAGTCTGATCTTTGCTTGAAGACCATGCCAATGCTATCTCTAAGCATGTTTGTGGTACTCCGATCATCAATAATAACATTTGAAGCATAATGCAAAATTTTCTTTATTAATTACCCCAAACACCGTTGTATGGGTAATGTCATGAAATTTCTCTCCCCTTACCTAAAGGGTTTTCTACATTATATCCTATCAAGGATATCATGCTTTGCTTGTCCTTGGGAAGGATATACCCCTGAAATATGTGTTTAAACACATTTTCCTTTCCATTGTTCTGTTTAATCTGATACTCATGTTTTCCTTTCCATTGTTTGGTTTAATCTTTCTTGTGATCTATATGATCTAAGCAGTAATATTCTCATGCTTATGTAAACATCTCGGTGTACAATTCTGTCAGCAAGACCCTGTTACTATTGTTGATGACATTCCGGTAACCACCGATGGACGAGAACTTTGCCTATTGGTCCGCCTCGTTCAACGAGCAGGAAGATGGTTCTCTTCGTCCCTCGCCCTTGGTACCGATGTTGTTGCCAACATAACCGACAGACTATCCTCTAACATGCCTTGCTAACATGATCGTGCAAGATGTCACCGCCCTTCCTACTTTTAACCCACATGGTGGGCCAGTAACCCACAGTTCTACAGGATCAAAACCTGACTCTCCTGTACACCCTGTTTCCATAGTTAATCCTCGCGCTTGGCTTCGTATGCAATTCACGAGCCACCTTCCTAGTGATCTATTTTGGTATCAGACGCAATACTTATTCTCGTTGTTCTGGACCCTTTCACACTTTGTTTCAGACATCGAACGATTGTCTATCCGTTTGAAACTTATTATTATACCTCCGTACCTTACTCTCGATGTATTTTATATGTTCAACTCGAGAGATAATCTTATGCTCATTCATAGGTTAACCCTAGATTGTTTCCCTCAAAAGCATTTTGTCGTAGCTGAGCTCCCCCTTACCTATTCATAAGTACATTGGAGTTCCCGAAGAAAAGGACGACTTCACCATGATGACCTGAAGCAGACAGATGAAGACGTCAATGTAATGGATCGATCTCTTCGAGAAGAGCAACCAAGGCCGAGAAGATCCGTTAGAATTTCGTAACCAAATCTCTTCCCCCTCATTTCCCCTCTTAAATCTCGGGACGAGATTTCTTGTAGTGGAGGAGAATTGTGACGTCCAGATAATTAAACTACAGTGAACCCCTGTTAATGATTCCACGTCACCACGATTACTGTTGCTAATCTCATGTTAGTTCAAACGATTCAAATTCATATCTAGATTTAAAGGCAAACAACAAAGGTTTTCAAATGTTAAAACAAAAATGTTCGGGAGGTGTCAAATAAATCATAAGCAGTTATGGCGAAGAACTCATAATTAAATAAAATATTTAAATACACAATAGTAGATAAAACAACGGTAAAACAATTACTTAAATGCTTTTAGATACTAAACAAATATTTGAACGGCTCCATTTGACCTCAAACTTTTTGTGCCACCTTGTAGTGTTGACTAGAAATTATGAGTAGGATTTCGTGTTAAACAAAAATCGTTTGCTAGCAAAACTAAATGAAAAACAACGGAGAAATACAAAACAGATATAATAAAGAGAGGGAGAGAGCGAAAAGGGAAAACCCCCCATCCCCCTGGGCCTTAGGCCACCGGCCGGCCTACTAGGCCCAGCCCAGCCGCCTCCCTATCTAACCCTAGCCCCTCACCTCACGATCCCCACTCCACCCGTTCAATCCCATCGTCCCTCCTCACGCCGCCAGGAAGAGAGCAGAGAGGAGCAAGAGACCCCGCGCCCGATCCCGCTCACACACGCCCTCCTTGCCCTGCTCCGACCACCTCTACCGCTCTGCCGCTGTTCTGGTCGGCGAGCTCCTCACCTCCGACCCCCTCGCATCGCCGCCTCCTCCTTCGACCTGCACGGCCGCCGACCCTGCCCCTGCCGCACGCCCCCAGTCGCTAGCGCCGCCCGCGCCCCGTGCCTCCCATGGCCGCACCAGGCCGTGGCCAACGCCTGCCGGCGCACGTGGGCGCTCGCCCGCAGCTCGCTACTGCTCCTCTGCGCACCCGCCGATGTTGGTCGCCCCTGCCCGACCGCTTCATCACCAGCGCCCGCGCCTCGTCGGCCACCTCTCCGACCCGCCACGACCTCCCCCGAGCTCACGGACCTCCCCTGCCGCTCGATGTGAGGCCCCCCTCGATCCCCTGTTCCTCCTTTCCGTTTCTCAGTCGCCGAATTTCTCCGCACCACAGAACTCGTTGGGCGCTCGCGCTCACCGCCACCAGCCGTGCCCACACACGCCTGTGTCGCGCCCGTGCACCACCTCGGAGCAAGCCATGGTTCCACCAGTGCGGGACTTGTCGTTCTTGACGATTCCGGCAACTCCAACGCCTGTTGCGAAGCTCCCTAGATGCGCGCGACTACGGGGTATCTTCTGTTGCCCTCGTCCGCCGCTCCCGTGGACCTCCGGCGAGTCTCCGCCGCTCGAGAAGGTCGCCGACGGCTAACCCCGGCCGGTTGTCGCATCCCTGTCTATTAGGGACTAAATGGCTCTGTTGATTAGCCCTTGAGACACTGACGGGTAGGACCCCTAGGCAATTATTCCATTTAATTAAGTTAACATAATTACAAAGTATGACATGTGGGTCCATCTGTTAAATTAACTAAATAACTAAAATCGATTAGACAGGGACAGATGGGGTCCACTACTAGGTATAAATATTAAATCAGTGTTGAAATTACTAGAGAGAATGACATGCGTGTCCCACATGTACTATTAACACCGTTGACTAGCCAATAGTTGACTGGGTCAACTGGTCCCCTGGCCCCACATGTCATAGGCTGTGGCTGGCCTCTGCTGTGTACACATAGCATTTTACTATTTAAATCGAATTAAAATAATTCGTGAAAATGAATTAAAAACTTTAAAAATTAATATTAAATAATCCGTAACTCGGATGAAAATACTTTATACATGAAAGTTGCTCAGACCGACGAGGCGAATCCGGATACGCAACCCGTTCGTCCGCCACACATCCATAGCATAGCGAACACGCAACTTTCCCTCTCCGGTTCACCTGTCCGAAAACGTGAAACACCGGGGATACTTTCCCGGATGTTTTCCCCCTTCGCCGATATCACCTCCTACTACGTTAGGGCACTCCTAGCACCGTTACTTGACATGTCATGCATCGTTATGCTTCTGTTTGCATTGTATTCATTGTTTCTTCCCCCTCTTCTCTCCGGTAGACTACGAGACTGACGCCGCTGCTGGTGCCCCGATCGACTACTGTGTTGACGACCCCTCCTTGCCAGAACAACCAGGCAAGCCCCCCCCCCCCCTTGATCACCAGATATCGCCTATTCTTCTCTATACTGCTTGCATTAGAGTAGTGTAGCATGTTACTGCTTTCGGTTAATCCTATTCTGCTGCATAGCCTGTCATTGTTGCTACAGTTGTTACCCTTACCTGCTATCCTACTGCTTAGTATAGGATGCTAGTGTTCCATCAGTGGCCCTACACTCTTGTCCGTCTGCCATGCTATAGTACTGGGCTGTGATCACTTCGGGAGGTGATCTCAGGAATATGCTATATACTTTATACTGTTACATTACTTATGATACTGTTCGGAGATGGGGGCTGAAGGGGCAGGTGACTCCATCACGGTAGAGGTGGGCCTGGGTTCCTGACGGCCCCTGACTGTTACTTTGTGGCGGAGCGACAGGGCAAGTTGAGACCACCTAGGAGAGAGGTGGGCCTGGCCCTGGTCGGCATTCGCGGATACTTAACATGCTTAACGAGATCTTGGTATTTGATTTGAGTCTGGTCACTGGCCTATACGCACTAACCAACTACGCGCGAACAGTTATGGGCACTCGGCGTCGTGGTATCAGCCAAAGCCTTCGTGACGTCAGTGACTGAGCGGCGCGCGCCAGATTGGACCGTGTAACATGGCTTCCTTTGTAATGGAGGTTGCTAGGTCTGCTTCCGGCCGCCCACGCAACGTGCAGGTGTGCAATGGGCGATGGGCCCAGACCCCTGCGCCATAGGATTTAGACCGGCATGCTGACCTCTCTGTTGTGCCTAGGTGGGGCTGCGACGTGTTGATCTTCCGAGGCCGGGCATGACCCAGGAAAGTGTGTCCGGCCAAACGGGATCGAGCGTGTTGGGTTATGTGGTGCACCCATGCAGGGAAGTTTATCTATTCGAATAGCCGTGTCCCTCGATAAAAGGACGACTCAGAGTTGTACCTTGACCTTATGACAACTAGAACCGGATACTTAATAAAACACACCCTTCCAAGTGCCAGATATAACTCGGTGATCGCCCTCTAACAGGGCGATGAGGAGGGGATCGCCGGGTAGGTTTATGCTATACGATGCTACTTGGTGAACTTACCATCTACTCTCTCCTACATGCTGCAAGATGGAGGTGACCAGAAGCGTAGTCTTCGACAGGATTAGCTATCCCCCTCTTATTCTGGCATTCTGCAGTTCAGTCCACCGATATGGCCCTTTACACGTATACCCATGCATACGTAGTGTAGATCCTTGCTTGCGAGTACTTTGGATGAGTACTAACGGTTGCTTTTCTCCCTCTTTTCCCCCTTTCCCTTCTACCTGGTTGTCGCAACCAGATGCCGGAGACCAAGATCCAGACGCCACCATCGACGACGACTCCTACTACACCGGAGGTGCCTACTACTACATGCAGCCCGCTGACGACGACCAGGAGTAGTTAGGAGGATCCCAGGCAGGAGGCCTGTGCCTCTTTCGATCTGTATCCCAGTTTGTGCTAGCCTTCTTAACGCAAACTTGTTTAACTTATGTCTGTACTCAGATATTGTTGTTTCCGCTGACTCGTCTATGATCGAGCACTTGTATTCGAGCCCTCGAGGCTCCTGACTTGTATTATGATGCTTGTATGACTTATTTATGTTTTAGAGTTGTGTTGTGATATCTTCCCGTGAGTCCCTGATCTTGATCGTACACGTTTGCGTGCATGATTACTGTATGGTCAAATCGGGGGCGCCACAAGTTGATTTACCATTCTATTGGGTGTGTTGGGGACACAAGAGACTCTTTGTTATTTTGTTGCAGGGTTGTTTGAGAGAGACCATCTTCATCCTATGTCTCCCACGGATTGATAAACCTTAGGTCATCCACTTGAGGGAAATTTGCTACTGTCCTACAAACCTCTGCACTTGGAGGCCCAACAACGTCTACAAGAAGAAGGTTGCGTAGTAGACATCAGCGTCTGATCTTATCAAGAATCTCAATGAGTTTGGGAGGAAACTTGAGAGTGCACCTGGCAAACACCAGAAGCGATGTGACTGATGCGTTCAACCAAGATAGCTTGCCACCATATGACATCATCGCAATGGTAGGCGTCAGTTGTCGTTCGAGTCTGCACACCAAAGGCATGAATTCTTGTATCGTAGGTCGGGTAGTGCCCAGCGGGAGGCCAAGGTAAGTGAATGGCATCGAGATGACTGTACATCCAAAAACTGTAGCAAGGTTGGTCGTAGCATTTGGATCAAGGTTGATAAGGATCAATGTGGATTTGTGAAAGTTAATCTTGAGGCCAATGGAAGAGGCATAGTCAGACAAAATGTGCTTAACTAGGGTGGCTTGGCGAGTGCATGCTGGGAGGACAATGAGCGTGTCATCGGCGTATTGGAGGACCGGATAGTCAGTCTGTCCAATGCATGGGAATGGTAAGTCAAGCCTGCCCTGTCGGAACGCTTCATTAATAGCTGCCTGAAGTAACTCAGCTGCAAGGACAAATATTAGTGGTGAGAGCGGGTCACCTTGTTTGACCCCGCATTTGCACGGGAATCATCGGCCCGATACGCCATTAAGGAGGACTGAAGATCGGCCAGAGGAGAAGAGGCACTTAATCCAAGAGATCCATCGATCATTAAAGCCCATATGACGCATTATGTTAATCATGGGTTCATGTGCTACTATGTCAAAAGCTTTGGCAAAATCAAGCTTGAGGAGAATGATCGCCCGTCCAGACGCATGGCATTGATGAATGTACTAGTAAGCCCATGCAAGGCAATCTTGGATGGTTCTCCCTTTAAGGAAGCCATAATGGTTACGGTGTACCAACTGTAAAATTATGCGTTGCAGTCAATTTGCGAGGAGCTTCGTCAATATTTTCAGACAGCAGTTAAGCAGGGTGATCGGTCTGTAGTCACTGAAACAATAGCATACGGTGGGTAGACAAATTACCGTTGGGCAGTTGATAGGAAAGCGCATAGTTATGATGTTATTCATGGCAATAATCATGTATATAGGCATTTGACAAGTAGACCGAAACGATTCTGCATCTACTACTATTACTCCACCAATTGACCGCTATCCAGCATGCATCTATGGTATTAAGTTCATGACAAACAAAGTAACGCTTTAAGCAAGATGACATCATGTAGGCAATGTAAACTCAAGCAATATGAATAAACCCCATCATTTTACCCTTAATGGCAACAATACAAATATGTGCCTCGCTACCCTTTCTGTCACTGGGTGAGGACACGACAAGATCGAACTCATCACAAAGCACTTCTCCCACTGAAGATAAATCAATCTAGTTGGCCAAACCAAATGGATAGATCGGAGAGAAATACAAAGCTATAGGAATCATGCATAATAAATTTCAGAAAAGACTCAACTACTTTTGATAAATAATCTGATCATAAACCCACAATTCATCGGATCCCAACAAACACACCGCAAAAGAAGATTACATCGGATAGAACTCTAAGAAGATAGAGGAGAACATGGTATTGAAGATCAAAGAGAGAGAAGAAGCAATCTAGCTACTAGCTATGGACCCGTAGGTCTGTGGTGAACTACTCACGCATAATCGGTAGTTTTGGGGAACGTAATATTTCAAAAAAATTCCTACAATCACGCAAGATCTATCTAGGAGAAGCATAGCAACGAGCAGGGAGAGTGTGTCCACGTACCCTTGTAGACCGAAAGCGGAAGCGTTTAGTAACGCGGTTGATGTAGTCGAACGTCTTCGCGATCCAACCGATCAAGTACCGAAAGTACGACACCTCCGCGGTCTGCACATGTTCAGCTCGGTGACGTCCCATGAACTCTAGATCCAGCTGAGGTTGAGGGAGAGTTTCATCAGCACGACGGCGTGATGACGGTGATGATGAAGTTACCGACGCAGGGCTTCGCCTAAGCACTACAACGATATGACCGAGGTGGAAATCTGTGGAGGAGGGCACCGCACACGGCTAAGATCAACTTGTGTGTCTATGGGGTGCCCCCCTCCCCTGTATATAAAGGAGTGGAGAAGGGGGAGGGCCGGCCTCCTAGGGCGCGCCCCAAGGGGGGTTCCTACTCCTACTAGGAGTAGGTTTCCCCCCTTTCCTAGTCCAACTAGGAGGGGGAAGGAAGGGAAGACGGGGAGAAGGAAAGGCCCCCCCCCCAAAAAAAACCTACCCCAATTCGGATTGGGCCTAGGGGGCGCGCGCCACACCTGGCTGCCTCCTCCTCTCTTCCACTATGGCCCATTAAGGCCCATTAACTCCCCGGGGGGTTCCGGTAACCCCCCGGTACTGCGGAAAATGCCCGAACCTATCCGAAACCTTTCCGGTGTCCAAACATAACCTTCCAATATATCAATCTTCATGTCTCGGCCATTTCGAGACTCCTCGTCATGTCCGTGATCACATCCGGGACTGTGAAGTACCTTCGGTACATCAAAACACATAAACTCATAATACCGATCGTCATCGAACGTTAAGCGTGCGGACCCTAAGGGTTCGAGAACTATGTAGACATGACCAAGACTCATCTCCGTTCAATAACCAATAGCGGAACCTGGATGCTCATATTGGTTCCTACATATTCTACGAAGATCTTTATCGGTCAAACCGCATAACAACATACGTTGTTCCCTTTGTCATCGGTATGTTACTTGCCCGAGATTCGATCGTCGGTATCACCATACCTAGTTCAATCTCGTTAACGGCAAGTCTCTTTACTCGTTCCATAATGAATCATCCCGTGACTAACTCATTAGTCACATTGCTTGCAAGGCTTATAGTGATGTGCATTACCGAGAGGGCCCAGAGATACCTCTCCGAAACACGGAGTGACAAATCCTAATCTCGATCTATGCCAACCCAACAAACACCATCGGAGACACCTGTAGAGCACCTTTATAATCACCCAGTTACGTTGTGACATTTGATAGCACACTAAGTGTTCCTCCGGTATTCGGGAGTTGCATAATCTCATAGTCATAGGAACATGTATAAGTCATGAAGAAAGCAATAGCAATAAACTTAAACGATCATAGTGCTAAGCTAATGGATGGGTCTTGTCCATCACATCATTCTCAAATGATGTGATCCCATTCATCAAATGACAACACATGTCTATGGCTAGGAAACTTAACCATCTTTGATTAACGAGCTAGTCAAGTAGAGGCATACTAGGGACACTCTGTTTGTGTATTCACACATGTACTGAGTTTCTAGTTAAGACAATTCTGGCATGAATAATAAACATTTATCATGATATAAGGAAATATAAATAACAACTCTATTATTGCCTCTAGGGCATATTTCCTTCAGTCTCCCACTTGCACTAAAGTCAATAATCTAGATTACATTGTAATGATTCTAACACCCATGGAGTCTTGGTGCTGATCATGTTTTGCTTGTGAGAGATGCTTAGTCAACGGGACTGCAACATTCAGATCCATATGTATCTTGCAAATCTCTATGTCCCCTTCCGACACTTGATGACGGATGGAATTGAAGTGTCTCTTGATGTGCTTGGTTCTCTTGTGAAATCTGGATTCCTTCGCCAAGGCAATTGCTCTAGTATTGTCACAAAAGATTTTCATTGGACCCGATGCACTAGGTATGACACCTAGATCGGATATGAACTCCTTCATCCAGACTCCTTCATTTGCTGCTTCCGAAGCAGCTATGTATTCCGCTTCACATGTAGATCTCGCCACGACGCTCTGCTTAGAACTGCACCAACTGGCAACTCCACCGTTCAATATAAACACGTATCCGGTTTGTGACTTAGAGTCATCCGGATCAGTGTCAGAGCTTGCATCGACGTAACCATTTACGACGAGCTCTTTGTCACCTCCATAAATGAGAAACATATCCTTAGTCCTTTTCAGGTATTTTCAGGATGTTCTTGACCGCTGTCCAGTGATCCACTCCTGGATTACTTTTGTACCTCCCTACTATACTTATAGCAAGGCACACATCAGGTCTGGTACACAGCATTGCATACATGATAGAACCTATGGCTCAAGCATAGGGAATGACTTTCATTTTCTCTCTATCTTCTGCAGTGGTCGGGCATTGAGTCTCACTCAACTTCACACCTTCTAACACAGGCAAGAACCCTTTCTTTGACTGGTCCATTTTGAACTTCCTCAAAATCTTATCAAGGTATGTGCTTTGTGAAAGTCCAATTAAGCGTCTTCATCTATCTCTATAGATCTTGATGCCCAATATATAAGCAGCTTCACCGAAGTCTTTCATTGAAAAATTCTTATTCAAGTATCCTTTTATGCTATCCAGAAATACTGTATCATTTCCAGCCAGCAATATGTCATTCACATATAATATTAGAAATGCTACAGAGCTCCCACTCACTTTCTTGTAAATACAGGCCTCTCCAAAAGTCTGTATAAAACCATATGCTTTGATCACACTATCAAAACGTTTATTCCAACTCCGAGAGGCTTGCACCAGTCCATAAATGGATCGCTGGAGCTTGCACACTTTGTTAGTATCCTTTGGATCTATAAAACCTTCTGGTTGCATCATATACAACTCTTCTTCCAGAAATCCATTCAGGAATGCAGTTTTGACATCCATTTGCCAAATTTCATAATCATAAAATGCGGCAATTGCAAACATGATTCGGACAGACTTAAGCATCGCTACGGGTGAGAAAGTCTCATCGTAGTCAACTCCTTGAACTTGTCGAAAACCTTTCGCAACAAGTCGAGCTTTGTAGACAGTAACATTACCGTCAGCGTCAGTCTTCTTCTTAAAGATCCATTTATTCTCGATGGCTTGCCGATCATCGGACAAGTCAACCAAAGTCCACACTTTGTTCTCATACATGGATCTCATCTCAGATTTCATGGCCTCTAGCCATTTCGCGAAATCTGGGCTCATCATCGCTTCCTCATAGTTCGTAGGTTCGTTATGGTCTGATAACTTGACGTCCAGAACAGGATTACCATACCACTCTGGTGCGGATCTTACTCTGGTTGACCTACGAGGTTCAGTAGTAACTTGGTCTAAAGTTTCATGATCATCATCATTAGCTTCCTCACTAATTGGTGTAGGAATCACTGGAACTGCTTTCTGTGATGAACTACTTTCCAATTCGGGAGAAGGTACAATTACCTCATCAAGTTCTACTTTCCTCCCACTCACTTCTTTCGAGATAAACTCCTTCTCTAGAAAGGATCCATTCTTAGCAACGAATATCTTGCCTTCGGTTCTGTGATAGAAGGTGTACCCAACAGTCTCCTTTGGGCATCCTATGAAGACACATTTCTTCGATTTGGGTTTGAGCTTATCAGGTTGAACCTTTTTCACATAAGCATCGCAGCCCTAAACTTTCAGAAACGACAACTTGGGTTTCTTGCCAAACCACAGTTCATAAGGTGTCATCTCAACGGATTTAGATGGTGCCCTATTTAACGTGAATGCAGCCGTCTCTAAAGCATAACCCCAAAACGATAGCGGTAAATCAGTAAGACACATCATAGATTGCACCATATCTAATAAAGTGAGGTTACGACGTTCAGACACACCATTACACTGTGGTGTTCCTGGTGGCGTGAGTTGCGAAACTATTCCACATTGTTTCCAATGAAGACCAAACTCGTAACTCAAATATTCTCCTCCAGGATCAGATCGTAGAACTTTATTTTCTTGTTATGGCGATTTTCCAGTTCACTCTGAAATTCTTTGAACTTTTCAAACGTTTCAGGCTTATGTTTCATCAAGTAGATATACCCATATCTGCTCAAATCATCTGTGAAGGTCAGAAAATAACGATACCCACAGCGAGCATCAACACTCATCGGACCGCATACATCGATATGTATTATTTCCAACAAGTCTGTTGCTCGCTCCATAGTTCCGGAGAACGGAGTCTTAGTCATCTTTCCCATGAGGCATGGTTCGCAAGTATCAACTGATTCATAATCAAGTGATTCCAAAAGCCCATCAGCATGGAGTTTCTTCATGCGCTTTACACCAATATGACCTAAACGGCAGTGCCACAAATAAGTTGCACTATCATTATTATACTTATATCTTTTGGCTTCAATACTATGAATATGTGTATCAGTACTATCGAGATTCAATAAAAATAGACCACTCATCAGGGTGCATGACCATAAAAGATATTACTCATATAAATAGAACAACCATTATTCTCTGATTTAAATGAATAACTGTCTCGCATCAAACAAGATCCAGATATAATGTTCATGCTCAACGCTGGCACCAAATAACAATTATTCAGGTCTAAAACTAATCCCGAAGGTAGATGTAGAGGTAGCATGCTGACCGCGATCACATCGACTTTGGAACCATTTCCCACGCACATCGTCACCTCGTCCTTAGCCAATCTTCGCTTAACCCGTGGCCCTGTTTCAAGTTGCAAATATGAGCAACAGAACCAGTATCAAATACCCAGGCGCTACTGCGAGCATTAGTTAAGTACACATCAATAAAATGTATATCAAATATACCTTTCACTTTGCCATCCTTCTTATCCGCCAAATACTTGGGGCAGTTCCGCTTCCAGTGACCAGTCCCTTTGCAGTAGAAGCACTCAGTCTCAGGCTTAGGTCCAGACTTGGGCTTCTTCACTTGAGCAGCAACTTGCTTGCCATTCTTCTTGAAGTTCCCCTTCTTCCCTTTGCCCTTCTTCTTGAAACTGGTGGTCTTGTTGACCATCAACACTTGATGCTCCTTCTTGATTTCTACCTCCGCATCTTTTAGCATCGCGAAGAGCTCAGGAATTGTCTTATCCATCCCTTGCATATTATAGTTCATCACGAAGCTTTTGTAGCTTGGTGGCAGTGATTGAAGAACTCTGTCAATGACACTATCATCAGGAAGATTAACTCCCAGTTGAGTCAAGTGGTTGTGGTACCCATACATTCTGAGTATATGTTCACTGACAGAACTATTCTCCTCCATCTTGCAGCTATAGAACTTATTGGAGACTTCATATCTCTCAATCCGAGCATTTGCTTAAATATTAACTTCAACTCCTGAAACATCTCATATTCCCCATGATGTTCAAAACATCGTTGAAGTCCCGGTTCTAAGCCGTAAAGCATGGCACACTGAACTATCGAGTAGTCATCAACACGCGTCTGCCAGACATTCACAATGTCTGCAGTTGCTGGCGCGGGTGGTACACCTAGCGGTGCTTCCAGGACGTAATTCTTCTGTGCAGCAATGAGGATAATCCTCAAGTTACGGACCCAGTCCGTGTAGTTGCTACCATCATCTTTCAACTTAGCTTTCTCTAGGAACGCATTAAAATTCAACGGAACAGTAGCACGGGCCATTTATCTACAACAACATAGACATGCAAAATACTATCAGGTACTAAGTTCATGATAAATTAAAGTTCAATTAATCATATTACTTAAGAACTCCCACTTAGATAGACATCCCTCTAATCATCTAAGTGATCACGTGATCCAAATCAACTAAACCATGTCCGATCATCACGTGAGATGCAGTAGTTTTCAATGGTGAACATCACTATGTTGATCATATCTACATATGATTCATGCTCGACCTTTCGGTCTTAGTGTTCCGAGGCCATATCTACATATGCTAGGCTCGTCAAGTTTAACCCGAGTATTCTGCGTGTGCAAAACTGGCTTGCACCCGTTGTATGTGAACGTAGAGCTTATCACACCCGATCATCACGTGGTGTCTCGGCACGACGAACTGTCGCAACAGTGCATACTCAGGGAGAACACTTATACCTTGAAATTTAGTGAGAGATAATCTTATAATGCTACCGCCGAACTAAGAAAAATAAATGGATAAAGGATAAACATCACATGCAATCAATATAAGTGATATGATATGGCCATCATCATCGTGTGCCTTTGATCTCCATCTCCAAAGCACTGTCATGATCACCATCGTCACCGGTTGACACCTTGATCTCCATCGAAGCATCGTTGTTGTCTCGCCAACTATTGCTATCACGACTATCGCTACCGCTTAGTGATAAAGTAAAGCAATTACATGGCGATTGCATTTCATACAATAAAGCGACAACCATAAGGCTCCTGCCAGTTGCCGATAACTTTTAGAAAACATGATCATCTCATACAACATTTTATATATCATCACGTCTTGACCATATCACATCACAACATGCCATGCAAAAACAAGTTAGACGTCCTCTACTTTGTTGTTGCAAGTTTTACATGGCTGCTACGGGCTTAGCATGAACCATTCTTACCTACGCATCAAAAACCACAACGATTTTTCGTCAAGTGTGCTGTTTTAACCTTCAACAAGGACTGGGCGTAGTCACACTCGATTCAACTAAAGTTGGAGAAACAGACACCCACTAGCCACCTGTGTGTGAAGCACAGCGGTAGAACCAGTCTCATGAACGCGGTCATGTAATGTCGGTCTGGGCCGCTTCATACAACAATGCCGCCGAATCAAAGTATGACATGCTGGTAAGCAGTATGACTATTATCGCCCACAACTCTTTGTGTTCTACTCGTGCATATAACATCTACGCATAGACCTGGCTCTGATGCCACTTTTGGGGAACGTAGTATTTCAAAAAAAATCCTACGATCACGCAAGATCTATCTAGGAGAAGCATAGCAACAAGCGGGGAGAATGTGTCCACGTACCCTCGTAGACCGAAAGCGGAAGAGCTTAGTAACGCGGTTGATGTAGTCGAACATCTTCGCGATCCAACCGATCAAGTACCGAACATACAGCACCTCCGCGATCTGCACATGTTCAGCTCGGTGACATCCCACGAACTCTAGATCCAGCTGAGGTCGAGGGAGAGTTTCGTCAGCTTGACAGCATGATGACGGTGATGATGAAGTTACCGACGCAGGGCTTCGCCTAAGCACTATCAACGATATGACCGAGGTGGAAATCTGTGAAGGGGGCACCACACACGGCTAAGATCAACTTGTGTGTCTATGGGGTGCCCCCCTCCCCTGTCTATAAGGAGTGGAGGAGGGGGAGGGCCTGCCTCCTAGGACGCACCCCAAGGGGGGATTCCTACTCCTACTAGGAGTAGGTTTCCCCCCTTTCCTAGTCCAACTAGGAGGGGGAAGGAAGGGAAGAGGGGGAGAAGGAAAGGCCCCCCCCCCAAAAAACAAACCTACCCCAATTTGGATTGGGCCTAGGAGGGGCGCGCGCCACACCTGGCCGCCTCCTCCTCTCTTCCACTATGGCCCATTAAGGCCCATTAACTCCCCGGGGGGTTCCGGTAACCCCCTGGTACTCCAAAAAATGCACGAACCTATCCGAAACCTTTCCGGTGTCTAAACATAACCTTCCAATATATAAATCTTCATGTCTCGACCATTTCGAGACTCCTCGTAATGTCCGTGATCACATCCGGGACTCAGAACTAGCTTCGGTACATCAAAACACATAAACTCATAATACCGATCGTCATCGAACGTTAAGCGTGCAAACCCTACGGGTTCGAGAACTATGTAGACATGACCGAGACTCGTCTCCGGTCAATAACCAATAGCGGAACCTAGATGCTCATATTGGTTCTGACATATTCTACGAAGATCTTTATCGGTCAAACCGCATAACAACATACGTTGTTCCCTTTGTCATCGGTATGTTACTTGCCCGAGATTCGATCGTCGGTATCGCCATACCTAGTTCAATCTCGTTACCGGCAAGTCTCTTTACTCGTTCCGTAATGAATCATCCCGTGACTAACTCATTATTCACATTGCTTGCAAGGCTTATAGTGATGTGCATTACCGAGAGGGCCCAGAGATACCTCTCCGAAACACGGAGTGACAAATCCTAATCTCGATCTATGCCAACCCAACAAACACCATCGGAGACACCTGTAGAGCATCTTTATAATCACCCAGTTACGTTGTGACGTTTGATAGCACACTAAGTGTTCCTCCGGTATTCGGGAGTTGCATAATCTCATAGTCATAGGAACATGTATAAGTCATGAAGAAAGCAATAGCAATAAACTTAAATGATCATAGTGCTAAGCTAACATATGGGTCTTGTCCATCACATCATTCTCTAATGATGTGATCCCGTTCATCAAATGACAACACATGTCTATGGCTAGGAAACTTAACCATCTTTGATTAACGAGCTAGTCAAGTAGAGGCATACTAGGGACACTCTGTTTGTCTATGTATTCACACATGTACTAAGTTTCCGGTTAATACAATTCTAGCATGAATAATAAACATTTATCATGATATAAGGAAATATAAATAACAACTTTATTATTTCCTCTAGGGCATATTTCCTTCAGGTAGGGTAGCAAGGTTGATGTAGAGGCCCTCTGTGATCGATTCCTCCTCAGGCAAAGTACCGGAAAAGGCCTCCAGATGGGATCATGGAAGAACAAAAGCATGCAGCGATGGAATGTTTCGCGTGGCTCTCGGTTGGTTTGGCAATATTTGGGAATTTATAGAGGTGAAATTAGGTCAAACGGAGCTGCGTCGGACCCACGAGCTCAGGGGGCGCGCCTGGTGAGCTCGTGGCTCTCCCGTAGGTTTTATGGACTCTTGGTGAACCTTCTAGGGTACCTTATTGTCCAGAAAAAATTACTGTAAAGTTTCATCGTGTTTGGAGTTCGTTTGGTATTGATTTTCTGAAAAGCCAAAAACAAGAAAAAAGAACAACGACCGGCACTGGGCACTGGGCACTGAGTTAATAGGTTAGTCCCAGAAAATGATATAAAATAGCATAATAAAGCATCCAAGATTGATAACATAATAGCATGAAACAATCAAAAATTATAGATACGTTGGAGACATATCAGCATCCCCAAGGCTTAATTACTGCTCGTCCTCGAGTAGGTAAATGATAAAAATAGAATTTTCGATGTTGAATACTACCTAGCATGTTTATCATGTAATCTCTTTACGGTACAAATATTGAGAAACGGTGAAGTAATAATATCAACATAATAATATCCATGAATATAAGAAACATAATCATTACTTTTTCAAAATATATGATCCTTAGCGAATGTTATCCCAACTCATTTAATCATGTTAGCACGGGATGACTCTGCCTTCACCGTATAAATATAAATCATGAGCACCCCGGTGTCAAACCAGGCAATTGGATCGTACTTCTAACACACTTTAGCATTTTTAACTCCATCCAATACATGAGCGTGAGCCATGGATATAGCTCTATAGGTGGAGTAGAATGCGGTGGTAGAGATCAATAAGGGAAGTCAAAAAGAAAGAAAGTCTTGTATTAACTCGGCAGATCAACGGGCAATGGAGAGGCCCATCAATCGATATCAATGCGAGGAGTATGGATTGCCATGAAATGGATTCACTAAGAGCTATAAGTGTATGAAAGCTCACTAGAAACTAAGTGGGTGTGCATCCAACTTGCTTGCTAATGAAGATCTCGGGCATTTGAGGAAGCCCATCATGGGAATATACAAGCCAAGTTCTCTAATGAAAAATTCCCACTAGTATATGAAAGTGATAACTCAGGAGACTCCCTATATGAAGAACATGGTACTACTCTGAAGCACAAGTGTGCTAAAGGGATAGTAACATTTCCCCTTCTTTCTTTTTCTCTCATTTTTTGTTGGGCTTTTTTTGGCCTCTTTTTTTCGTCTGGAGTCTCATCCCGACTTGTGGGGGAATCATAGTCTCCATTATCCTTTCCTCACCGGGACAATGCTCTAATAATGATGGTCATCACACTTTTATTTACTCAACTCGATAACTGAAACAATATGACTCTATATGAATGCATCTCGCAGTATACTAGGATATGCAATGAAATAGCATAACATGTATAACAATGAAGAACGGTGGTTGTGCCACAAATATCATGTCAGCTCTATATGATTGTGCAAAGCAATATGATGATCAACACACAAGTCATGTGACGGAACGGTGGAAGTTGCACGGCAATATATCTCGGAATGGCTACGAGAATGCTATGATAGGTAGGTATGGTGGTTGTTTTAAGGAAGATATAAGGAGGCTTATGTGTGATAGAGCACATCATATCACAGGGTTTGGATGCACCGGCGAAGTTTGCACCAACTCTCGAGGTGAGAAAGGGCAATGCACAGTACCAAAGAGGCTAGCAAATTGCGGAAAGGTAGTAGTGCGTATAATCCATGGACTCACATTAGTCATAAAGAACTCATATTCTTATTGTGAAAGCCTATTAGCCCTCCAATCAAATTACTGCTCGCATGCCCCTAGGGAGGAGGTTAGTAGGAGTTAACCATCATGCACCCCGATCATAACAGCACTCAAGGATTTCAATCAGACATAAAAATGCTAAAACCTCCCCACCATGCCATAATCAACACTTGGATGAGAAGTTAATAACAAGCTTTAATACCGATATTTCTACTAACCAATGATCATGAACCAATATCCTTTCATATTACGACATCAATATAATTAAACCATATGTTTCATATTTAGTGATCTACATGAAAGTTTTTATAATATCCCCCTTGAATACCTATGCTTTTCGGACTAATCTTATAACACATGCATATTGCCAACTACTATTTAGTAGACTCTCAAAAGATTTAGGTGAAGCATGAGAGTGCAACCATTTCTATAAAATATAACCACAGCCGCTCTCTAACAGATATAAGTGAAGCACTAGAGCAACTGCCTAGCTCAAAAGATATAAGTGAAGCACACATAGTATTCTAATAAATCATGATAAATGTGTGTTCCTCTCAAAAGGTGTGTCCAGTAAACAATGATTGTGGAAAACTAAAAATCAAACAAAGCAAAAACTATAGCACAAGACGCTCCAAGTAAAACTCATCACTTGATGAATAAAAATATAGCTCCAAGTAATATACCAGTAGATTGCAGACGAAAGAGGGGATGCCATTCGGGGCATCCCCAAGCTTAGACGCTTTGGTCATCCTTGAATAATACCTTGGTGTGCCTTGGGCATCCCCAAGCTTAGGGTCTTGCCACTCCTTATTCCTTCATCCATCACGATCTCACCCAAAACTTGAAAACTTCAACACACAAAACTCAACCAAAACCTCGTGTGATCCTTTAATATAACAGACATATCATAAACTTCTAGGTACTGTTGTAAACTCATTCATAATTAATTCTTGCATTGTAACATCCCAAAATTCTAAATTTTGGAATGTTATATTAAATAAATTATTATGATTGTTTGTTTGATTGATTGACTGAAAGTGAGTGAAATTTGAAACTTTGGAAGTCGAATGAGAGGGAACGAAATGACTTTCCCAAACTTTCGTCCTTGCATTTTATCCCAATGAATTCAAATTCATTTCAACACAAAACCCTAGAGTAAAGATGACATGACTTCTTCCATTTGAAATCAAAAGGGTTTTTGAAAAGATTCGAATTCTATTTGGAAATATTTCAAATTATAAAACTTTATGCAACTCAATGATTTTCTTGAGGGAAGATAAAATGACTTCTTCAATTATATGCAATACGAGTTGGAAGTTACAAAGAATCAAATTGAAAGTCATTTGGAAGTATTTTGAAACTCCCTTTCAATTTGGAATTATTTGGATTTTATTCAAATTATTTTTCTCCTAAAAATAAATAAATGGAAACCAGGGTAAAATGATTCCCTTCAATGGAAAATTAGGAGAAAATAAATTTGAAATCATTTTGGTATTTTAAAAATTATTTTTATTGAGTTTTATTGCAATAGCAGTGTTGTTTGAATTTTTTCCGATTTTTTGTGAATTTTGTTTGAACTTTAGAAATAGTCCATGCTATAGGAAATTTTTTTATGAAACTTTTGATATATTATATGTCTATGTATAATTTCATTTCTTTTACTTTTTCTATTAGTTTTAGTCTATGCTAAAAAAAAGGGGGAAACCCCAGGCACGACCAGGCCAACCGGACCAGCCAGCCACCCGACGCGGCCCACCAGCAAGCCGAGCCGGCCTGCTCCACCTGCGTCGCGCCCGAATCCCCTCTCCCTCGGTCGCCCGATCCCTTTCCCCTCTCTCTTCTCTCGCTGACGCGTGGGACCCGCCGTCGCCTTCCTCCTCCCGCACGCAACGGCCCGAGCCGGATCGCGCCGCTGCCATAGTATCCCGGATCTCTCAGGATCGAGAATCCCCTCGCCCAACCCCTCCTCCAAGTCTCTGGGCTATAAAATCCCCTCGCTCTCGTCCGATTCCCCCCTAAAGCCCCCTACCCCTCTCTCTCATCTTGCCGGAATTGCTCGTCGGAGCCTGAGCTCCGCCGCCCGCCATTGCTGCTGCAGCGCTCCACCCCGACCACCTCGTCGCCGTCTGAACCCACCACCGACCCCTCCCGCTCACCGGCACCTCCCCAACCCCTCGCCCAAGCTTCAACGCCTCCAGAACGAGCTCGCCATCAACCACCGAACGTCACCGCCGCCGTCGAGATTGCCCCGCTCGAGTCCGTCGTCCCCGACCCTAGTCAACTCCACCCACGTGGTTTTGCTGTCGTCCGCATCTCCTGGAGCCGCCGCCGTTGCCGGAGGACCACCGGAGCAGCTGGGCGCGTCGACCCGAGCCGCCGGAACCTCGCCGGAGTCACCCCGCCGCCGCGGTGAGCTCTCTCTCCCTCCTCATCCGTCCGATCTACTTTATACGACCCAGATTAGATTAGAATCGAACGGTTAGGGTTTTTTTATTAGATCGGTTCACTTTGGTTTATTGTCCGGTTTAGATCGAACTGAGTCGTCTCGGTTTTTCTCTGTTAGCCGCAGCGCGGCGTTTGTCTTAAGGCTCGGCCGTCCGTTCGTAGTTTAGGGCACCCGCACGCCACGGCCAGTCGTGTTGCGCCACGTGTAGGCTAGCCGACGCTTAGTATTTTTTTTCTGTTTTTGTTTTAGTTTACAGAATTAGTTCTGTTTTTAAAATTCGAATAACTTTTATATTTTATATCCAATTTGAGTGATTCTTTTTGCATTGTGTCACAAATTTGTTGAAGTTTTTGTTTGCGTACTTAGTTTGCAAATTTGAGTAGTCTAAATTTGAATTATGTCAAATATGCTTCAAACACTGTTTTGGCTCTAGTTTGAGATTTATAGAATATTTTTGATTGATTCTTTTTGCTACTGTTTTATTTTGGTTTTGTCTATCCAGTGGCATATAGTTATTTATTTTTAGTTTAGTTGAAATTAGGGTTTTACGCAAAACAGTACTGTTTTAGTTCTAGTTTTGTTTGTCTTTTCTTTATAGTTTTAATTGTTTTTAAATTATTTATTTTTGTCACTTTTGACAAATTTAGTTTTGTTTCTGTTATAAAACAGTAGAAAATTTTATTCTTATTTTAAAATTTTATTTTTCATTAGTTTTGTATGAAAACTTGTATAGGTCATAGTTATAGTTTTATAAAAGCTTTTTATTTGTTTCTTTTTGCAAATAAAATTTTATGAAAAATACCTTCTGTTAACTTATTTGTTTTAATTTGTATTTTCTGTTAATTTATTAGTTTAGTGTTGTAATTGTTGTTAAGTTTTTACTTAGGACAAAACTATTTTGTGTTATGTCTTAGAGTTTTCTTTATTAGTTTTGTTGTGTAGTTTTCCTTTCTTCTTATTTGGTGTCCCTTGTTGTTTTGCAATTTATTTTGGTTTTATTATGAGTGTTAGAATTGCTTGCTAGTGTGTTTGCTTATATAAATGTTATGTTTGACTATATAGATTTTCTTTGGAGAGTGACGATTAGTTCAACCAAGTCATTTTCTGACAGCGTTGTTATCTTCATCCAGTAATACCAGGAAAGTTCACTTTGACCATGCTTTCATACCTATGTTTTTACTGCATTTAGTGGCATCTTTGCAACAACCCTCCAGCAGTGATATTGAATTCTTGTAGTTGAGTAGTATGCATGAGGTAGGAACCCATCACCCTGTTACCAAGCCCGGGACGTTATTTATTTTTATGCTACGCTATAGGAGACGGGGTTGGTATGAGTGCACAAGCGTGGTGTGAAGAAAGAGGACTCTACGTCAATGACGACAACTCCATGATGGCATCTGCAAGGACTGCATCTTCAAGGCCTCAAGACTTCAAGACTCGAGACAAGAATTCAATACACACTACTGGGTGAAGGACGGTTGACGGGCACCCTGGAGAAACCAGTGGATGGCCGGGATGCATGGAGAAGCGCCATGACATCTTGCGGAAAGCTTCACCCAGACTCAAAGAGACGGAAGAATACTTCATGCCCGGAAGCTTACCTGTGCAACCGCAAGTCACTATGGGCTCTGGCTTGGTTGACCTTAGTTGTGACTCTGGCTAGGACGGTGCTAGCAGATGTAGAACTACGGTAGGATTGGATGAGCACCGGACAGTGGTCAGGGGAACTCTTTGGAAGACCATGTTTTGGTCGTCTTGTTCTCAAACACCCTGAAGTGCGAGAACGTAAAAGAGGGATCGAATCTTGCGGGTAAAGTGTACAAACCTCTGCAGAGGGTTTAAACCTAATCGATTAGCCGTGTCCCCGGTTACGGACAACTTGAGCCTCTGGACTTGGATCTATCTCGGAACTCTCAACACCGGACTGATAACATAATTGTGGGCAACTTATGATGATTTGGGCCATGAGACATCGGTTGGCGGAACCATGTCATGCTAGGAAACTCCGTAGTATAGACTCCTGAATTTCTTTGATGTAGGGAAAATAAAACCAGCTTTTATGCAAAACAAAACTCAGACACAGAGCCACAAAGCCATATTGCATATAGTATAGTTTTATCATCTGTTTTCTCATGTTGTGATCTTGCGGGTACATTCAATGTACTGACCTACACGGCTGCAACGTATCATGTTGCAGATATTTTTCTTCCGATGAGTAAGAGTACGGTACAGGGTTACGGTCTACACTCAACCTGTCGATGGCGTTGATGGGACTCCACACCCGATTACTTGTTTCCGCTGAGACTTATGAGGTATATATCAGTTTTACGTTATTTATACATGTGATTGCACTTTGATATATACATTGATGTACTGTGTGTGCCAGCATACTGATCCAGGGATGGCACGGATACACAGAGGCTTGACCGTCTGAGGTCGGGTCGCTACAGATATGGTATCAGAGCACATGTTGACTGTAGGATGTGACCCTAGAAACTGGAAAGCCCCTAGGACAGAATATCTCTAAAACTTTATTTTCAAACAGATCTTTTACTTCTCATCTTTTCTGATTTTGTCAAATATTCCATCTTATCTCAGAGTTAGAATATACCCCATTCCCTTTTGACCACACAGAGGATCAACTGAATGCCGCTCCAAGAAGGACAAGATATCGGATAACTGATGACCTCTTCAGAGTAACAATGATTTTTTCATGCATTAGAAGAGTTGAAGCTACAACAGTTGAAGACTCCGAAGACTCGAAGAATTTGAAGACTAAAGATTTATTTGACCTTTAGAAGACCAAACCCTGTTATACACTTACGTTAGATGTGACGATTTGTGAGCTGTCATTTGTTTGATGTTTTCCGACAGCCACAAAGTAAAACCCGTTTCTTCAAAACTATTGTTTGTATTGTGTGTATCCCTCCCCACCTCTCTCTTATCTCACCCTAAAACCCTTGGATCCAATTGATGATGAATGAAGTTGGACTAGTATTCTCTGGACCGATGACTCCGTTGGAGGCAGAGCTATGGATTCAGAACATGGAGAATCACTTCGGGAGCAATTTGGTTTCAAGGAAGAATGAAGTATCATACGCTCTTCAGTACTTTAAAGGAAGTGCCACAACATGGTGGCAGATGCATCAAGCCATACAAGGATGAAACAGAGCAAAAACTTGGGAGGAATTCAAGAAGACTCTGTTGAGATCTCGTCTTATTCGGAAGCACTATCATAACCCGAAGAAGAAACCCTGTGCATGCAAGATATGTGGAGAAATAGGACATACCCAGGAAGAGCACAAGGATGGATGCCCTCATTGCATGGAAAATTACCCAGCTGAGGAATGCCCAACTAGTCAGGTGACTTGTTTCTTGTGTGAAGGAACCACCCACTACCCGGCTCAGTGTCACATTTACCCCACGGTGCAACAAACTATTCAGAAGCATAAAGAAGGGATAAAAGAAGCCCTTAGGGAAGGTTTATAAGAACCTATGATGAAGGAAGATGTTGAAGACCCCGATGGAGAAGGCCTAATCAGATTTTACTCCAATGCCTGTTATTCATGTGGAGAAGAAGGACATTATTCCCAGTATTGCACCAAGGAAAGAGAAGAATATCTCGGAGACATCCCGACAGCAGAAGTGAAGTTTGACCCTTAGTAAATAGAAGCTCTCATCATTACGAAGAAATCCAAGAAGAGAAAACGAAGGCATCCCCAGAATAACCCAATTTCTATAGAGAAGGACCTGACTAATATCACTTGTTACAGGTGCAAGGATTTAGGTCACTATGCTAATAAATGTCCAGAAAAGAAGCTAAAAATCCAAGGAGCCTACATAATCACAAAGAAGCCCCGAGACATGTCGGAAGTTATTTGTTTTCGTTGCAAGGAAGCAGGACATTTTGCTAGGGAATGTTCAGATCAGGAGAAAGCTGGAGCTGAGTAGTGGAGATGTTGATATCAATAATAAGTGTAGTATGGAAAACACTTTTATTTTCATGAGAATGCAGAGTTGAGTTATGTAATAGATTACTCAAAGATTGTAATAATTCATGACTCAATAAAGTTGATATGTCATATGCTGAAAGGCTTTAAGGAGTTGTTATGTTTTATCTTGGAAATTAATATTCTGGGTGAACATGAAAGAAAATGAGTTGTGATGCATAAACTGGATGTTGGAAATTGAGTTTGAAGTTTTGTTTGGATGATATGAATGTTTACCCAAGGAGATACGTACCTTATTCTGAGTACCATTTTTGTTTTACAACCGCAGATGACGACCCTTCATGAGTCATTCCTCAAGGGCCCGGAAACAATCATGACCCTGACAAGTGATCACGGTTACCCGAAAATCCTGAAGGACATGATGAAGCATATTCAGCTTGAAGGAGATGCAGTCTACAAAGGATACCCCTTCATCCAAGAGGGAGTGGAACTTTGGTATGTGAAGGTACACCTCCACCGTATGAAAGGAGTTTGCCCAAAGATGATGGGGCAGTACTTTTTCATCTCACGTGTACCACAAGCAACTTTCTTCGCCGCTGTTCATGAAGCAGCCATGGAAGCCATACGCCAGATCGGAGAAATACTTGAAGCAAGACTCCGTTATACTCAGGAATACCTAAGAGAAGTGCATGCAGAGATGATGGAGATGAAGCTCATGTCCACCATGATGAAGCAAAAGATGGAAGATTTCAAGGAGCATGTCGTACAATTCCAGTGGGACTGAAGAATCCTCAAGGAGGAACAATGAATAAAGTTGGAAGTAATGCTTGACCATACCAAACTATGTGGATGGCAGCATTTGTAATAAAGTACTTTTGAGATTGGAGTTTTGAGAAATGGTTAAGGATGTAATAAAAGATTTGATATGAAAATAATATGATTTATGGATGAACTAGTGCATTTCATTTTAAGTGTGGTAGTACTCCGTAAAGCCACATGATCAATGAAGAAAGAAAGGTGTTGTTCATGACGGTACACATAAAGGAGTCAGACGAAATAAGTTGGAGTTTGATTATGATGGTTACCCCAAGAGTATGACAAAATGAAGTACTATTGGATTTACAGGAGGTGTAATGTTGGAATATGGAACAACTGTAACTCCACGGATGAGTTAACACTATGCAAGTGCTGAAGTGGACCCATAACCCACATGCCCAGGATTTGACCAAGGCACAAGCACAATCTTGTTGAAGGGAGAATTCTGGAAGAAGTTGTGATTTGATCAGCAGAAGTTACATAGGATGTTACGTAAACAATGAGATTGTGAAGAACGATAAATGTTTTGTTCAGCTTGCAGAATCAATGGATTTACCCGAACCCAGTTCTTTGAGAAGAGAAATTCTGCAACGCTTGTGAGAATACCCGAGTGTTAGAAATGCGAGATTCGCTAAACCTTATACAGAGTAATGATTTGGGTGCGGAATGGATTGATCACCATACCGACTTACTCGTATCATTCGCTCTTGCTATTTGGAATGGTAAATCTGAGTGGCTTACCCATAGTAGAGAGATGACGATACCACAACCTTGTTTAAACCTTAGAATAGTAGGACGATTGATCCCTATAACAGGCAACCGTTGCCAATCGTAGGTTATACGGTGAGATTCAACCCAGACCCATTTTCCTACAGGAGAAACCTGTAATGGTTGACCACCATGAGATCTTGATAGTTGTTTAGTATTGGCGACAGACCTATCTGCTAAGAAGACCCAGTCTCAAAAGAACCTCGCCAGGATGAAAGGACACGAGTTTGAGGAAAAGGTTATGCCCTACTGGAAGAGCCCTAGTGTAGGAGTTACTCCGAAGATGTGAGAAGACCGATAGTGTCCACACTAAGGATGGAGTACATAAGATCTGTTGGAACCATAAACCTGTTTTTAAGTGTGGTAGCACACTAGACCTTTCCGATTGATGGATTTTCTAGAAGACCCCCAAACCCTAACCTTTCTTGCTAGCCTCTTCGAATCTCGAGGACGAGATTCATTTTAAGTGTGGTAGTTTTGTAACATCCCAAAATTCTAAATTTTGGAATGTTATATTAAATAAATTATTATGATTGTTTGTTTGATTGATTGACTAAAAGTGAGTGAAATTTGAAACTTTTGAAAGTCGAATGAGAGGGAACGAAATGACTTTCCCAAACTTTCATCCTTGCATTTTATCCCAATGAATTCAAATCCATTTCAACACAAAACCCTAGAGTAAAGATGACATGACTTCTTCCATTTGAAATCAAAAGGGTTTTTGAAAAGATTCGAATTCTATTTGGAAATATTTCAAATTATAAAACTTTATGCAACTCAATGATTTTCTTGAGGGAAGATAAAATGACTTCTTCAATTATATGCAATACGAGTTGGAAGTTACAAAGAATCAAATTGAAAGTCATTTGGAAGTATTTTGAAACTCCCTTTCAATTTGGAATTATTTGGATTTTATTCAAATTATTTTTCTCCTAAAAATAAATAAATGGAAACCAGGGTAAAATGATTCCCTTCAATGGAAAATTAGGAGAAAATAAATTTGAAATCATTTTGGTATTTAAAAATGATTTTTATTGAGTTTTATTGCAATAGCAGTGTTGTTTGAATTTTTTTTCGATTTTGTTTGAACTTTAGAAATAGTCCATGCTATAGGAAAAAATTCTGAAAATTTTGATATATTATATGTCTATGTATAATTTCAGTTCTTTTACTTTTTCTATTAGTTTTAGTCTATGCTAAAAAATGGGGGAAACCCCAGGCACGACCAGGCCAACCGGACCAGCCAGCCACCCGATGCGGCCCACCAGCAAGCCGAGCCGGCCTGCTCCACCCGCGCCGCGCCCGAATCCCCTCTCCCTCGGTCGCCCGATCCCTTTCCCCTCTCTCTTCTCTCGCTGACGCGTGGGACCCGCCGTCGCCTTCCTCCTCCCGCACGCAACGGCCCGAGCCGGATCGCGCCGCCGCCACAGTATCCCGGATCTCTCGGGATCGAGAATCCCCTCGCCCAACCCCTCCTCCAAGTCTCTGGGCTATAAAAGCCCCTCGCTCTCGTCCGATTCCCCCTAAAGCCCCCTACCCCTCTCTCTCATCTTGCCGGAATTGCTCGCCGGAGCCCGAGCTCCGCCGCCCGACATTGCTGCTGCTGCGCTCCACCCCGACCACCTCGTCGCCGTCTGAACCCACCACCGACCCCTCCTCGCTCACCGGCACCTCCCCAACCCCTCGCCCAAGCTTCAACGCCTCCAGAACGAGCTTGTCGTCGACCACCGAACGTCACCGCCGCCGTCGAGATTGCCCCTCTCGAGTCCGTCGTCCCCGACCCTCGTCGACTCCACCCACGTGGTTTTGCTGTCGTCCGCATCTCCTGGAGCCGCCGCCGTTGCCGGAGGACCACCGGAGCAGCTGGGCGCGTCGACCCAAGCCGCCGGAACCTCGCCGGAGTCACCCCGCCGCCGCGGTGAGCTCTCTCTCCCTCCTCATCCGTCCGATCTACTTTATACGACCCAGATTAGATTAGAATCGAACGGTTAGGTTTTTTTATTTGATCGGTTTACTTTGGTTTATTGTCCGGTTTAGATCAAACCGAGTCGTCTCGGTTTTTCTCTGTTAGCCGCAGCGCGGCGTTTGTCTTAAGGCTCGGCCGTCCGTTCGTAGTTTAGGGCACCCGCACGCCACGGCCAGTCGTGTTGCGCCACGTGTAGGCTAGCCGGCGCTTAGTATTTTTTTCTGTTTTTGTTTTAGTTTACAGAATTAGTTCTGTTTTTAAAATTCGAATAACTTTTATGTTTTAGATCCAATTTGAGTGATTCTTTTTGCATTGTGTCACAAATTTGTTGAAGTTTTTGTTTGCATACTTAGTTTGCAAATTTGAGTAGTCTAAATTTGAATTATTTCAAATATGCTTCAAACACTGTTTTGGCTCTAGTTTGAGATTTATAGAATATTTTTGATTGATTATTTTTGCAACTGTTTTATTATGGTTTTGTCTATCCAGTGAAATATAGTTATTTATTTTTAGTTTAGTTGAAATTATAATTTTACGCAAAACAGTACTGTTTTAGTTCTAGTTTTGTTTGTCTTTTCTGTATAGTTTTAATTGTTTTTAAATTATTTATTTTTGTCACTTTTGACAAATTTAGTTTTGTTTCTGTTATAAAACAGTAGAAAATTTTATTATTATTTTAAAATTTTATTTTTCATTAGTTTTGTATGAAAACTTGTATAGGTCATAGTTATAGTTTTATAAAAGCTTTTTATTTGTTTCTTTTTGCAAATAAAATTTTATGAAAAATACCTTCTGTTAACTTATTTGTTTTACTTTGTATTTTCTGTTAATTTATTAGTTTAGTGTTGTAATTGTTGTTAAGTTTTTACTTAGGACAAAACTATTTTGTGTTATGTCTTAGAGTTTTCTTTATTAGTTTTGTTGTGTAGTTTTCCTTTCTTCTTATTTGGTGTCCCTTGTTGTTTTGCAATTTATTTTGGTTTTATTATGAGTGTTAGAATTGCTTGCTAGTGTGTTTGCTTATATAAATGTTATGTTTGACTATATAGATTTTCTTTGGAGAGTGACGATTAGTTCAACCAAGTCATTTTCTGACAGCGTTGTTATCTTCATCCAGTAATACCAGGCAAGTTCACTTTGACCATGCTTTCATACCTATGTTTTTACTGCATTTAGTGGCATCTTTGCAACAACCCTCCAGCAGTGATATTGAATTCTTGTAGTTGAGTAGTATGCATGAGGTAGGAACCCATCACCCTGTTACCAAGCCCGGGACGTTATTTATTTTTATGCTACGCTATAGGAGACGGGGTTGGTATGAGTGCACAAGCGTGGTGTGAAGAAAGAGGACTCTACGTCAATGACGACAACTCCATGATGGCATCTGCAAGGACTGCATCTTCAAGGCCTCAAGACTTCAAGACTCGAGACAAGAATTCAATACACACTACTGGGTGAAGGACGGTTGACGGGCACCCTGGAGAAACCAGTGGATGGCCGGGATGCATGGAGAAGCGCCATGACATCTTGCGGAAAGCTTCACCCAGACTCAAAGAGACGGAAGAATACTTCATGCCCGGAAGCTTACCTGTGCAACCGCAAGTCACTATGGGCTCTGGCTTGGTTGACCTTAGTTGTGACTCTGGCTAGGACGGTGCTAGCAGATGTAGAACTACGGTAGGATTGGATGAGCACCGGACAGTGGTCAGGGGAACTCTTTGGAAGACCATGTTTTGGTCGTCTTGTTCTCAAACACCCTGAAGTGCGAGAACGTAAAAGAGGGATCGAATCTTGTGGGTAAAGTGTACAAACCTCTGCAGAGGGTTTAAACCTAATCGATTAGCCGTGTCCCCGGTTACGGACAACTTGAGCCTCTGGACTTGGATCTATCTCGGAACTCTCAACACCGGACTGATAACATAATTGTGGGCAACTTATGATGATTTGGGCCATGAGACATCGGTTGGCGGAACCATGTCATGCTAGGAAACTCCGTAGTATAGACTCCTGAATTTCTTTTGTTTTCTCATGTTGTGATCTTGCCGGTACATTCAATGTACTGACCTACACGGCTGCAACGTATCATGTTGCAGATATTTTTCTTCCGATGAGTAAGAGTACGGTACAGGGTTACGGTCTACACTCAACCTGCCGATGGCGTTGATGGGACTCCACACCCGATTACTTGTTTCCGCTGAGACTTATGAGGTATATATCAGTTTTACGTTATTTATACATGTGATTGCACTTTGATATATACATTGATGTACTGTGTGTGCCAGCATACTGATCCAGGGATGGCACGGATACACAGAGGCTTGACCGTCTGAGGTCGGGTCGCTACATGCATAATGCCTACTGTATTCTAAATTCTCCATGACTTATACCCCTGATATAATCCATAGCATCATTAAAACAAGCACACTATGTAATAGAAAGCAGAATCTATCTAAAACAGAACATTCTGTAATGATCTGAACGAAAACTATACTTCTGTAACTCCAAAACATCTTAAAAATTAGGAAAATGTGGGAAATTTGTATATCAATCATGTGTAAAAAATTCAGAGTTTATCATGTTTCAGTGAATTATAGTAATTCTAGCACTAGGCGCGAAAGTTTCTGGTTTTTTTTCATAGAATCAAGTCATCTATTATCCAAATCATCCCAAAGGCTTTGCTTGGCACAAACACTAATTAAAACATAAAAACAAAATCATTACAGTAGCAATACTCATGTGACTCAAGGAAAATGAAATAAATCATAAATATAAATATTGGGTTGTCTCCCAACAAGCTCTCCCTTTTTTATAGCCATGAAGATAGGCTTGAGCTTTTAAATGATGCTCGCATAAAAGATAGGAATTGAAATGCAAAGATAGCATCATACAACATGCGAAACCACACTTAAGTCTAACCCTCTTTCTATGCATAGGCATTTTATAGGAAAACAAATTATCAAGACAAGCAATATCTAGCATATGCAAATAGGAAGAACGAAGCATCAAGAATTTCAATGCAAAGAGAGGTATTTTAGTGACATGAAGATTTTTATAACCATATTTGTCTCTCTCAAAAGAATTACAAGTAGGATCATATTCAAATTCAACAATATAGCTATCATATGAAATATTCTCTTTGTGATCCACATGCATGAAAGTTTTATAATCTTTCAAGATAGGGGTTTTACATTAACCAAAGTCATGACCTCTCCGAACCCACAATGTATCAAAACATACATAAGATTGAACACTCTCCGAATATGTGAGATTATTTTTACCTAAAGTTGACACTCTTCCAAACCCACTTTCAATATTATTATAAACATTATTATCAATAATATATTCATCATGAGGCTTAAATAAATTTTCAAGATCATAAGAAGCATTATCACCCAATCATGATCATTGCAATAAGTAGTGGACATAACAAAATTATCATCCCCAAGCTTGTAGCTTTGCATATCATTAGCACAGTGACATTAATAGAATTTATAAATGCATCATCGCAATCGTGCTTTTCATTCAAGGAGCTATCATGAATGACTTTACAAATTTCTTGTTTTAACACTTCATCACAATTTCTAGACTCATGATTTTCAAGCAAAACTTCATAAAGATAATCAAGTGCACTCAACTCACCAGCAATTGGTTCATCATACTTGGATTTTTTGAAAAGATTAACAAGTGGATGATGTTCCATATCTCTTTATATTCTGTTTTTGTGTTATAACATGATTGTTGCAAACAAACAAGCAAAATAAAATATTTTGTGTTTTTGATCTTTTTGGAGAAGTGGAGGGAGATGAAAAAAAATAGGAAAGCAAGTAGATGATAGTTTGACAGAAGGTACTTGTAGTGATTTGATGATGTCTCCCCGGCAACGGCGCCGGAAATTCTTTTTGGTACTTATGAGTTGCGTTGGGATTTTCCTCGAAGAGGAAGGGTGAAGCAATATAGTAGCTGATAAGTATTTTCCTCAGTGAGAACCAAGGTTATCGAACCAATAGTAGAACCATGCAAATCCTAGTGAACAGCACCTGCACAAAGGCTTGGGTCAGGCAGTGCATCGGTCGTCAGTGTAAGCCCACTATTGCGCTTGAACCTGTGGCTTCACATGACTTATGGGTTTGGCACTGCTTCTTTGGATTGCCGGGGTCACTCAATGATACCAATGTATTGCATAGATCACATCTTTTTGCTCAGCTAGTTAGTGAAAAATCTCCGGCTTGCAACTACACTGTCAATGGACATGATTATACCATGGTATATTATCTTGCCCACGGTATCTATCCTTCGTTAGAAAATTTTGTGAAGACAAATAGTAACTGCAAGGAGAAGCATACCGAAAAGATATTGAGAGGGCATTTGGTGTGTTGCAAGCTCGGTTTGCCATTGTTCGAGGTCCTGCTCGGTACCAGGATAAGAAATCCCTCTCAAATATCATGACTGCATGTGTAATTCTACACAACATGATCATCAAGGATGAGGGGGATTTAAACTGAGAGTTTTTTAATGACAATACTGGTAGCCGGGTCAAGCGTGGCAGAAGCCCAAATGAGATCGCTTCATTTCTTGAGACCCACAGGCAGATTGAAGACCATGACAAACACCGCCAGTTCCGCAATGATCTCATTGAACCAGCGACAACTATATGGGAAATAGACTTCCATTTCATTTATTTGATCTTATTTGTATTCATGTGATTTGAACAATTGTTTTAATTCCGGATCATGTAGTTATTTTTTAATTATTTGGATTTGAACGTTTGTTGTAATTCGGGGAAATATTGTATTATACGATGTTTAAAACATTAATAAGTTTGATATCTAATGCTATTTTATTTAAGTTATATTGTTCAATGACTTGCGGTAGGTACGCTCTAGCATCAGCCGCAAACCCTTACCCTAAAAAATTGCGGTACGAGATTGTGGTATCTGCTCCGCCCGATGCCGCGGCGTACCGCATATCCGTTTTAACGTGAACCGTAAATGGTTTTTATGGGATGTAAATATGCAGCATCTACTAGAGTTGCTCTAAAGCGAGCGTACGGTGACCGGCCCAAATGGTGTTATCGTTGTTCATATTTCTCCTTTTTTTTTATTACTTTTGAGTACCTCTGAAAATCATTACGAAAATAAATTATATATTTCAAAAACTAATTTACTTATATCATGTTCAATACAAACTATAAAAATGTTGAAGCGGTGTATAAAAAATGGTACGTTCAGCTCTTAAGAAAAATGTTGATATTATTCAAAAAACATGCATGCGATTTCAGAAAAAAATAGTCATGTGTTTCAAAATATGTCTGTGACATTTTTGAAAAATGTTTATACAATGCAAAAAAATAATTGATTTTATATTTGAAAATTTGCACCATTCAAAAAAGGTATGTGATATTGGAAAAAGTATACATAGTTCAAAAGTATATTCATGATATTTTTGAAAAATGCTTATACAACATAAAAAGAAATGTCAGTCTAGTTTTTGAAAAAATTGCACCATCCAAAAACTGTATGTGACAAAATGTTCACACGTTTCAAAATATATATTCGCTATATTTTTTAAAGATGTTTATACAACATCAAAAAATGATCGAGTAGTTTAAAATTTGTTTTAAATTATTAAAAAATGTTCAATGTTTAATTGAAAAATATTATATATATTTTTGGAAAAACATATTCCAAACATGTATTAATTAAATTTACATCATGTATTGAAAAAGTGTTCAATGTGCATCAAAATATGTTCTACAAGTATATGAAAAATGAAAAATGTGCATCGAAAAAAGTAGCCATGTTTTGAAAAAATAAAAATATTCAAAGAAAGCCGAAAAGAACAGTGAAAGAAAAAATATCAAAAACCAGAATAAAAATCAAATAAAACCGGCAAAGGAAACACCCAAAATAAATTACGCAGAAACCCTCTCCAAGCACTACCGTCTCGCAGGAAGCAAGATATGGCACTGGTGAGGTAAAGACACTCCCATAACCATGGTACCTAGTACACCTACGAGTGCAAATATTATTCTTGCCCGTTGCAAGTCGTAATAGGTCTCGCCTCAACCACATCACTACTTGGATGACCCAATACTATAGTTGCACAGGAGTTTTTTTTTGTGGTTTTTGTATTAGTTTTTCACTGTTTTGCATCAGTCTCCTTCAGATTTTCTTCGGGGTTTCTTCAATTTTCTAAAGTTTTTCCTTTTTATGTTTTCTTCAGTTTTCGTCCTTCCTTTCTTAAATATTCACCACTATTCCTTTTTCTTTTGTTTTTCATTTTCCTTCCCTTTTTTTGACAAATGTATATTTTTTTTCATACACATTTTACATTTTTTATGTAACCAGAAACATTTTTTTTACACATTTAAGACGTTTTAAATAGATGACTATCATTTTTTTTCAAATATACATTATGATATCTACTTGTTATATACACAATGTACATTTTCTGCATAGCTCTAAAACATTTTTATATATCTTTAACATTTTTCAACTACATGATTAAGGTACCTTTTCAAATATATATATTGAACATTTTTTAATATGTCTTGTAAATTTTTAAAATACACGTTGAAGCATTTATTAAATGATAAAAAAATATTTTAAACTATACAAACATTGTTTTTCATTTTACGGACATTTTTTGAAAATATCACAAACATATTTCTCAAACGCTTGATTGTAAACGCAACATACATTTTCGTGAACAGTATATTTTTGAATTAAAGGAACATTTTGTAAACACAACATACATTTTCATGAACAGTGCGATGTGTATTTTTGTCCCGGTGTAGTAGCTACTGAGATGGCCCATTTTCGTCTATATTTTTTTCGTTCGCTGAGTTTCATTTGAGTTCGCTGGGTTTCCTTCGCTTTGTTTCATTCATGATTTTCTTCTATTTTTTGTGTATTTTTTTCTTTGGTTTTCATTATTGGTGACTGGTATTCCTTTTTCTTTTGTGTTTTCTTCTGCATTTATATTTGCTCATCGGTTTTCTAGTTTCCTTTTCTTTGGTTTTCTTTTTGTTTCTTTCTTGGTTGTTTTTTCTGTTTTTTGTTACATTTTCTCTTCAGTTTTCTTTTCTTCTTTTTTTCCTTTTCTTTTCTATTGTCTCCATTTTTCTTTGGTTTTCCTATTTATTTCTCAGTTTTCATCAGTTTTTTGTTTTTCTTTGGTTTTGTTTTGTTGTCTCATGGGTTTTCATTTTTTTTCTTTAATTTTTTTGGGTCTTGTTTATTAGTAAGGTGTTTCTTTTGTTTCATCCTGCCATTTCTTCAATTTGGACCGCTTTTTTTTGCAACACATGTTTATATTTTTCATACACATTTATACATTATATATATACATCAAAAATATATTTTTATACATGTTTAACATCTTTCAAATACATGATTAAGGTTTAGGAAAAGTAATGTTTGCTGACTATTTGTTTCATACACATTATGGTGCCACCTCTTGTTGGGTAAAAACCTCCCTCGCCAGCCTCTCGAAACGAGTGCACACCGTCTTGAACAACGGTTGTTACTTAGTTCGGTGTAGTATAGACCACATACTTTGTTCAGTAGATTTTTTGCCATTCGAAAAAGTCATTTCTACATAGCCATAGTGAATATAATAAGGTAGACGGTCCCACCCTTATTAGTGTACTTAACCTATTTTGAATTCCATCCAACAAACGACCATACATATTGGCAACACTTCTGAGCAGATACAAATTAGACGCTATTTGGACGATCGACCATGTAGAACGTGCAAACATGCACTAGAAAAAGAGTTATATGATTATCACATCATGAGTGCAGAAACCACACTTTTTTCTTTCTTGCAAGTTGCGACAAGCGAGATTGTATTTGGTTAGAACAACTCCCCTCCAAAGATACCACATAAAAATCTTGAGTTTTAGTGGGATCTTGGACTTCTAAATTTTCTTATTGCCATTGGGATTTCCAAATGAGTAAGAGTTCGTTACATGGAGTCGACTATAAGGGATCTAGATGTAGTTAGATTCTAGTGAAACACATTCCGTCTTTGGTGCAGAGAGACATAGGCACGTCCTTATTGCAAAGACTATATCTCGCTTAAAGCGAGTCTTTCTTCGGTCTCGCCTAAAGCGTCCATAGTTACGGGCCAGCCCATTCACGCGAAAAGAAATACACTAGATAATAAAGGGTCGCGCAAGATTCAATCCCGCGGTTTCCTGGTTGCATGTTGGACTACTAGCCAATGGGCCACAATCCAATTTGTATTTAACTAGTACGTCCCGACCTTGTTAAAGCAATAGAGTCGACTTTCCACTGGTTTTATGTTTTTGTTTTTTCACCGGTTTTTCTGCGGTTCTTATCTCTGTTTTTACTGGATTGTTTATTTTTCTTTGTTTTTTTTCACTAGCTTTTTTTTCTTTGGTTTTGTTTGTTTTTCCCTTGTTTTCTCTCGTGTTTTCATAGTTTTCTATTAAAAAATCAGTATAGATCTAATATACTTTTAATATTCTTAAGGTACAAGATTAATATTTATTGTTTCAATACACATTTAACATGCTTGATTGACATTTTTTTAATTACCATAATTAATCTTTTAATACATGGTCAACATTTTTTATAACCACATTTTACATTTGTTCAAATCCTTAATTAACATTTTTCTAATAGAAATTTAACATTTTTGAATACATGGTTAAAAAATATTATACTAATTTAACAATTTCAATGTTTGATTAATATTTTTAATGCATGGTCAACATTTCTTCTATACACATTTAACATTTTTTTCAAATGCTTTGATTAACATTTTTTTTCAAATGCTTGATTATAATTTTCAAATACAAGTTTAACATTTTTTTCAAACTCCCTCCTTCCCAAAATATAAGGCGCGCATTGACTTTTTTGGTCTTTGTTTCACAACTTTGACTATAATTTTCACTTATTGTCTGACTATAAAATTATCATAAAGACATATGAAATTGAATTGTTTTACAATGCAAATACAATGATACTATTGATACATGTTCACTGCTAGTATTTTGGTATATATTAATGGTCAACAAAAAGCTGAAAACACGTGAGGAAAAAAAATCGGAGGAGCGCCCAGAGCGCAACACGTAAGTGAGCCTTGAGGAGATTGGGAACCAGCGTTCCTTAGTTAGTTGCTCCTATTTTCTTGGGGTATCAATGATCGGGAGCTCCTATTTGCCACATTCTGCAGCAAACAGACGTCCCTTCGCACAGGGCATGCCCGATTGGGCCTGTCCAGTGGGGTTGAAGCGGAGCGAGTATCCGAACACTTTTGAAACTGCAAACACTTTTTATATAAATGAACAAAATTTAGAAACTGCTAAACATGATCTTTTATAAAACAAGAACAGTTTTTGTAAACGCGAACAATTTTTGAAACTTTCAACAATTTTTTAAAAAATACGAACAAATTTTGGAAACACAATTATTCTTGAACATTTGAATGATTTTCTAAATCCACAATTTAAAGAAACAGAAAATAAAAAAATAAAAAATAAACTGAAAATAGAATAAAAGAAAAAGGAAAAAGAAAAACTGAAAATATAATAAAATAACCTGTTTAGGAATCTTCTAGGATTTCATAAACGAGTAAAACCGGTTGGGATTCCCTGTTCCCAAAACCGGAACTACCCCAATTATGCGTGAACTGCAGGAGATTGGCCGGCCCAATTGATCACGCCCCTGTGTGTTTCGTCGACCTTTTGACGCAGAGAGGGTCAAATAGGATTTAGCCCAACGGCCAACTGAGGGAAATAAAAAACAAATGTCTTAGAGAAAATAGACCAAACAACCTTGCAAAAAAAAAACCCAGTCCTAACAGGGAAACACTCAAGCAAAGCCAGACAGGACAGCGCGCAGACTAGGCGGCCAATGCAAACTTTTTTCCTCCAGATTTCACCGTCGAGTTTATTGGTTCGTCTACCTTTGCCTGCCGCTTCGGCGACCGGTGGCGGAATGAGAATCCCGGTGCCTTCGCTCCGATTAGTAGTTTAGGTTAGGATTTTTTTTAGGCCCCGCAGGTTCGTTATTCGGGCGAATGGTGACGTTTCTTCTTTGAATTTGTTTTCCGGACTGTGATCCTCCTCGAATTCAATCGTTCGGACGTAGTCGATGCAGCTCCGATGTAGATTCCAGCCGTCTCCTTGGGACGGTGAGGTTAGGGTTTCTTTCATGTGACCAGAATTGGTGTCAGGTACTTCAGATCTATGCAAGGGTTCAACGGCGACGGCTGCGACTCTACGTTGCTGGTGCTTAGAGGCACGTGCACGAAGACTTCTTGACTGTTATTGACAAGGCCAAGCCCGCTCCGATAGGGGAGCGGTGACAGCGACGCGTCGGCGGCTCGTTCTGAGGATAGTAGTGGCCGATCGGTGGTCTTAAAAACTATATTAATTATGTTTCATATGTTTTACACTTTGCGATGAGCTTTTATAATAAATCCGTGCAGAATGGATGGCTCCTCGAGGAAAAGGCAAGTCAAGTCGAAATGTCGACGATTTCTCTGCTCGGCAGGAATCGGCGAAACCTGCAGCTACATCGCCAGCAACCTGGGCCGTCCTACGCAAACGGCGGCGCGCTGCGTACGCGTGAAGCTGGAAAGCCAGGAATGGAGCAGCGTCTGCACGCCGCAAGCATCCGCGCTTCCATGATTCTGTCTATCCATCCAGTCATCCACTTATCCGGCGACCGGCGTAGCTCAAATCCAAACCCTTTCTTGGATCACTCAACTGCCCCTTCTATCTGCTTCACGTCCTCCTCCTTTTGCCTTGCCCCCACATGGCTTGTCCGGCTGCCCCCTCCCGCCGCATGGTCTTGCGCCCCAGCGGTCTCTGTCTCCTACGGTCCTACCAAGCGCCAAGGGCAAGTGTCTTTCCATTGGTTAACGAAACGCGTACAGGCTTCCACGGTGAGTTCGAGTGCGGCTCACTCTCAAACGGCATGATGTCGTTTTCATGGCGGGTTCGCGACCAAAGCAACCTGGCGTGCGCCGGTGCGCGTGCATGCGCGGCGCGGGGCAGCGAGAGTCCAGCCGAAAAGACGCGCGGTGCCGGAGCCAGGCAGCGCAATGTGATGCAACGTTCCATGGCCACCCTGCCTGGCCCCCAGGGACGAGACCGATGGCGACGCCGGGCTCCTGAGGGGAACGCGCTGCCCTCCGTGTCTTCAGGGCCGTTGCTCCTCCGCTCGCGAACCGGTCGGGCTCCGGCGCAGCTACACCGGTACTGCGAGCGACAAGCAGGCCCCGTGATGATGATTGTGTCTAGCTCGAATCATGCAACTCATCAGTGAAATTAACTGATGATGAGTAGTAGTAGTGCATTAGAGCAACTCCAATGCGGTGAACCATTTCGTCCGCGGCCGTCCGTTTGGGTCGGCGCGGACACAAAAGGCGGCCCAACGCGCCGACTCAAATGGACGCGCGTCCGTTTTTCGTCCGCGGGCGACCCTTTTTTAGCCTGATTTGCGTCGGCGCGGACAAGCGACGGACGCGCGCGCGCACGCCTACTCCTGTCTCCGGGCCTGCTGGTCTGTGGCACATTAGCCTCCCGTCTTACCCTGCGGCCAACAAAGCAAACCCTCCCGCCTCCTCCGTCGCCGACGCCGCCGCCCATTTTTCCCGGCGACTCTTCCAGCTGCCGCCGCCTCCACATCCGCCCAGCAACGCCGCCCCCTCCCCCCGTCGCCCTCCGCCGCCGTTTTGCCACCGGGGAGCAAACTGCTTCCCACCGCCGCTTCCCCCACCGCATAGCCGCCCGCGACCAAGAAGCCGCCTCGCCGCCCCCGCCACATCCGACCGGCACGCTCGTCGGACGCCGGCAGGGCAGCTAGCTGGTCTGTGGGCGCCACGACTCCCCTCGCCAGCCGTCGCCTTCGTCGACGCCCGCAAGCTGTTCGACAGTTTGACAAGGTACGAAATGGACTCCGCCGACGAGTTCTTTTTCCACAATTTCATTTGCGACTCCGACGATTCGTACGATCAAGGCTTTCAGTTTCAGGGTGAGAATGTTGTGCCTGAGCATGGAGTAGCGGCAACATTTGAGCAGTTCACTCAGTTTCATGAAGACGTGCGTGATTGGGAAACTCACGTGCAATTACAAAATGATTTGGTTGAGCATATGTGGACTCATGTTGGCAACCAATAAATGTATTTTCTTTTATTCGTTTGCAAAACTATGTGAAACATTTTTATTTCTATTTGACTTGTAAAACTATACTATTTATTTGGGCGGCCAGACTATTTGGCTTGTTAAATACTTTCATTTCACAATATGTTTAAATGCAAATCAATGTAAAATTGGGCGGCCAGCCGGTCACGCCTGCACATATGGATCGGCGCGTTGGGCGCGCTGCCTACCCATATCAAAAACAGGGCGGACGCCGGGCGGGCGGCCGATCTAAACGGACAAAAAGCGGACGAAATCGCCGTCTGTTTGGGTCGGCCCGTTGGAGTTGCTCTTAGCACTCAAATTATGACTGCAATTGTTTTCTGGATCATTTCCATGCCTGTTCTCAAGCACCTGTCCGGATTGGGCTGCTACCACTACGTACTAGACTGTAGTGCACTCCTACCTTCATCATCCGTGACTACTTAATAACTGAAAGGAGATGCTGAAAGGATGTGGCGTGTGCGACGATGAGTCCTCACGACGAAAAGGTGATCCGCTTAGAAAACGCGCGCGTCTTTCTCAAGGTCTGTAAAGATGGAACTGCTTCCACTCGCCAAGAAACTTTTTCGGGGAGGTGGTCTACATGTATGGAGAATGGCGGACAAGGGACCTGTTGGGTGATGTTTCCGTCTGATCATCCTTCCCTGTCTGACCGAAGAGTACGAGCTGTCTTACCACTAATCTTCAGAATCATTCGCTGCACCAAGGTCTGAGCTCACATGAAAGCACCTCAGCTCTAATGCACGTCAAATTCTGCTCAGTGACTGTAACGTAGTGTCAAAATCTGCTCAGTGACTATGTCTTCAACCTACACTATCATAAGGCTCCTGATTTGGACAGTAACTCTGCTCCATGACTGTGTCTTCGACCTAGACTGTCATATGGTTCCTGATTTGGACAGTAAAACTCTGCTCCGTGACTGTGTCTGCAACCTGCATCGTCATCTCGTCGTGCCCGTAAAACTCTGCTTTGTGACTGTGCCTGCACTTTGCGCCATCACCGGTGCCAGAGGTCCGGGACCGTTGCTTAAAGACCAATTGATAAAGCGCACAATGCTAAATTCAAAAATTTGTTGGTACTTTTCAAGGAAAAGAACTACTCCAAATATCGTGGTCGGCGTACCTGGTCCTGACACAGAGCTCGCTTCAACATCTCTGCGCAGGTCGATAACTTCCCGTCACCATCGCAATGGACTAATGAGGAGGCACCAGCAGCTGAGCCCTAAGAGCATCTCCAGCGGACCCCCCCTCCCAGCCCCCGCATCGTCTGCTCGGGCGGAGACTAGGGTTTTCTCGCGCCGCCACCCCCACCCCTCCCCCTATCTCCCTCGCCGCCACCCGAGGAAGTCGCCGGGCAAGCCCGCGTGGCCGCTGGTGACGGCGGCGGCGGGGATCTTGCCGCTTTGTTTTTCTCGCAGAGGGCAGCGGTCGTCGGGGCGGCGGCCCCGGGTGGCGAGGCATCGGCGTTCGGCTGGCGGCCTCCATTGGTGCTGCTGGCAAGGTTCCTCGGCCGCTCGGGCGGCGAGGCCCCTGGTGGTTGGTGGTCGCGGCGGGAGGCCTTCTTCGTCAGATCTGAAGGTATGACTCCTCCACCTCTCTGGCTCACTCCTCCTCCCCATCCATGGTGTCTGACGGCCTTGGCTGCCGGCGCGCTGGCTGGTGAGGTGCGGCGACGCCCAAGGGCGCCGCTTTTTTTTCCTGGAGGCGCCGTTGAGGACCCTCCTTGCCAACCCCTACCTTGCTCCCGAGCGAAAGCTCAAAATCCTCTCCGGATTGGGTGGCGTCGTCGCCGTGTGCGTCGTGCTCTCCATGGAGACGCCGCCTGGGGATGCCGCAGGTTTGGGTGAGTGTTGCCTTGGTGTGGAGGCGTCTGGCAACTGGTTTGTCCTCTCTACAGTGGCTAGCGATGCCATGATTTGCAGATCCGGCGTCCCCTTTGATGGTTTCTCTCCGGCGTGGCTGTCAGCCATGTTGTTGCGTACCCGATTCTTCTCTGTGGCGGCTGATTTTGCTCTTGTGATGCTCGCTGCTTTGGCTTGGCTCGGTGCTGTTTCATCCTCTTCGATTGCCCCAAGTGGCTTTCCCTCTATGCTGGGTGTCCGTGGGCGGCGGCGTTGTAGCTGGCGTGGTGTGCTTTTGGCTTCGTGCAGGTCAGGCGACGTGTTCTTCATGAGTGGCCGTGAAGCCGGCTCCTATCCTAGCTCTCGGGTGTGCGTCTCTCTTGCTGACGATGCGGCGTCCTCGAGCCAGGGCGAGAGGGTAGGGGCCCTCTTCGGCATCTGAGGAGGTAGGAGCTGTCCCTTCTCCGCCCGATGTTACTGACACAATCTTGGTCCTGCCCTTAGCAGTCGGCTGAACCTTGGCTATCTACTCTGTTTGGTTGTCCTGGCCCTTAGTGTAGTGGGTAGCGTCATTAGCAAGTTGTGCTCCATTTTCCTGTTTTTGTGCTTGTTAGTGTGTGTTGCGTTGTAAGCTGCTCCATCAGCCCCTTGTATCATTTTCTTTTTTGTTTGCCTTGTTGGTTCTCTGTAATGCCTGGCCGGTTGATGGCTTTGTTAATTCAAAGCCGGACTCTTCTTGAGCCTTCGTTCTAAAAAAAGAGCATCTCCAGCCGTTCGACCCCCAAGCGCTTGAAATATCACCGCCTGGGGGCGAACCGGCGAAAATCTTGGCGTGGGCCGATCAGGTTCCCAGCCACCGCCCCCAGGTTGCCCCCAAACGATTTTTTTGAAACATGAAATCGGCCAAAACGTGACGCAATTTCGTCCAAACTAGGCGATTTCATTGATATTTACAAAAAACTTAAAAACACAAATGAAAACACAAACTAAAAACGACTACGCCTAGCCACCGCCACCGCCCACCTTCTACATGCCGAGGAGCCTGTAGAACCGGGTGTAATCACCTCCGTCGTCGTCGCTGTCGTGCTGGGTGCCGCCGTCGTCCCTGCTGCACCCCTGACCAGCGTCGCCGATGCGCGGGGGTTGGACGGCCCGGGCACATCCTCGTCGTCGATGTCGAGGACGACCACGCCGCCCTCCTCGCGTCAGCGGTGCCGAGTGGCGATGTCCTCGAAGGCCCGGCGCTGGCGCTCCATCTGCTCGCGGACGTAGTCCTCCTTCGCTGATTTGAGGGTGTTCTCGTCGGCGGCGGCCATGTCCTGGTGCTCCTTCTTCACGGGGATGAAACCCGGCTCGGTCTTCGGCCGGACGAGGAGGTAGGAACGAGGAGAGGGGCGGCCGCCCTCATTGATGACGAGGGCGCCGCCGCGGGTGCGGCGCCCAAGTGGCGTATCCTGCGGCTCCGGATTGACGGGGCGAAGCGTCGGCAAGCCGGAGGACAGAGAGCCGGAGCCCGACGACGACGATGTTGCCGTCTCCATTTGCCGCGGCGTCCAGGAGCTGCCGCGGCGGCGAGAGAAAGAGGGGGCGCAGGGTACTCCAGGCGCGGCGTGTTGCCGGCCTCGATGTGCTCAAGGACGGCTTCGTGGGTGCGGCCTGGGACGCCCCACCATAGGCGCCGTCCCTCGGAGTTGTGGCAGCCGCGGGGCTCGACGCCGTTGGTGGCGGCGACCTGTTCCTCGTGGCGCCGCTCAAAGTACGCCGTCCATAGCGCGTTGCTATCGGGGGCGAACCTCGGCTGGTTCCGCTGCGGATCCGGCAGCGAAGACCGGATGCGTGCGATTTCGGCGCGCCGGGGCGCTCCGGTGGGCGCGGGCGGCCCCGGGACCCCACTGGCCCTGAGTCTCCAGGTGCCCGGCACCCGCATGTCCGGGGGCGCCGGGTAGTCGGCCTCGTAGAGGAGGCGGGCCTCATCCTCGCGCAGATGGCGGCGGCCAAAGCGGTTCGCTGCTGCGCTGTCGCCTGGGAAGCGCTCGGTCATTGCCTTCAGCGTGGGAGAGAGTGGGAGGGAGAGGCGTCGGCGACGAGAGGTAGAGAGAAGGGCGTCGGTGGTGACAGCTTTGTGCGTTCACCGGCGAGGGAGGACGACTTTTATAGCCGCGGATGGGCAGTGGGAGAGCTGCCGCCGTGTGCCGCGTGGCGGGAGCGGGAGGACGTGCGTCGCCGCGCCTTCACTGCTCCGCCCGTGAGGCATCAATGGAAGGCTGACCGGCGCGGCAGAGCGGCAGTCTTGGCATTAATTCCCGCGGGAACCGAGGCGATGAGGACGACGAAGGCGGCGAGTCGTTGACTCAGCGGACCCACTCCTTTTCGCACCAAAAACGTTTCTCTAGCGCGCCGGGTTTGGCCTGGGTCCGCCGGCGCCAAAATCGGCCCTAACCGGCGAAAACTGGGCTTCTGGGGGCGCGACTGGGCCGAAATTTCTGCACCGGCGACGAAAAAGGGCCTTGCGGGCATGTTGGGGCGCGGCTGAAGATGCTCTAGAGCATCTACGGCCGAGTGCCTCATACGCCTGAGCGGGCTGCCCGGTCATTGATAAGTCACATTTTTTTGACTCAAATGTACGCCTCAAACGCTCGGGCTGACCGGCACCCCTCATATCCAGCCCAAATATGGGACGGATATGGGGCGCCCGGGCGGCATGCCCACCTATGTCCCGCCACGTCGGACATGGCCCATGCTGGCCCATCCGACCCCACATATATCCGTCCCCATCCACTCGCCGAAGCAAACCCTAGCCACTTCACTTCACTCCCCTCCGCCACCCGAGCTCACCTCTGGCGGTTTCCGGCCTTCTCCGGCATGGCTGGCAGCGGATAGGACTCCGACCAGTCCGGATCCGTCGACTGGGGTGTCATCCCGTGTGGGTTTGAGGATGCAATGGCAGTCCGCATTGCACTCCGCCGCTCCCGGAAGGACAACGCCTGGCCGACAAACAGATCCGTCCGCTGCGACGCCATAGCATCGGCTCACTGGGCGCTCGGGTCCTTTGGTGCTAGATCCTCGCGGTACCGGCAGCCGGAACACCTCTTCTTCCCCATCACCAATCGGGCAGACTATGAGTCCCACCGGGAACGGGCGGCCAGCCGTGGGAAGGAGAAGATAAGGGCCGCCGAGGCCCGTATCGCGACGGAAATGGCGGTGGCGGAGACGGCTGATGCGGCGGCGCGAGCGGCCGCAGAGGAGGAAGCCATTCGCGCCCACATTGTGAAGAAATGGCAGCGAAGGATCGTTCTAATTTACTGGTTTGAGCATGAGTGATTCTTCAAATATTGCACAATGGGTCTTATATAAAAAAAAGGCAAGATAAAAAAGGAGTGCTGCAGAAAATTGATTTAGTGTACATGATTTTCACACATATAATAGATCCACGCTAATAAAGTTCCCTAAAAGACATGTTCAAAAAAAAGTTCCCTAAAAGACGAGCCACGCTAACTAACCCTGTTCAGTTCTAAGCATGCAGAGGAGGTTTGGAAAGAAATTGGACCCAGTGATACTATACAGCAGGCGGTAGCTCAGGATCGTTCTGGTTCCGTTACATTGGAAATATTGTTGAATAAACAAGCGAGACTAGACGATCTACCTACGGCTGAATTAATCTTGATTGCTATGTGGTACATCCAACGGCGGCAAGTTTCTAAAGGAGAAAATATAGAATCACCAGACCGTACAGTTGTTTCAATTCGGGTTTTGGCAACTAATTATGCTCGAGCAGCAACACCGAATCACCCTATCTGTAAGGAAATTCATACTTGGAAGAAACCGGTGGAGGGGACTGTAAAGATCAATGTTGATGCAGCTTTTCACGCTGAGAGACTCTCGGGCTCTAGCGGAGGTGGCGCGAGACTACAAAGGAAACTTCATAGCTGCTGCGACCTGGGCCTTGCCACACGTTAGTAACGCAGAATCTGCTGAAATGAGTGCAATCAGGAACGGCCTATTCTTGGCAGGAAACATTGGATGCAATAAGATGATCATTGAATCTGACAGTATGCTAGCAGTGGAAGCAAGTATGCATTCAGATGATTATTTGGGGGCTGATGTGGCAGTCAGTACTAGAGGAATGTATCCTCCTTGCTACAGATTTCGCAAATGTTAGCTAAATGAGTAGCAGTGGCGAGTGCGTATTCTTGCTCGCCACAGGTGAACCATTCCAAATCTTATCCCGTGATGAAACACAGCAGTGCAGGGCGACGTATCGCGCCCGCCACTACTCCTTCTATCAGTTCTGGGTTTGGGGGGGGGGGGGGGGGGGGGGCAAGTCTCTCGCCCCGCCACAGCTAAATCGCCGTAAATTTTGTTGGGGGAGGTCATTTTAGTAGTGGCGGCCTCCTGGTACAGACCGCCACTGCTTGTTGCCATATGTGTGGCAGGCTTTATACCCCGCCCGCCACTTGTAATTCCACTTCACTGGCGGTTCAATTTTCCAACAAAAACCGTTCCCCCCACTCCCCAAAACTTGTCATTTCTCCCCGTGTGATCTCTTCCCCCCTCACATCTCGCCTGAGTCGCCGCCGCGCCCCTCGGTGTCGTCGCTACTCGCCACCGCGCACGCCCCTCGTCATCGTGTCGTCCCTCGCCGTCGTGCGCGCCCTTCATCGCCCCTCGGCCCCGTGCCCCTCGTCGCCGTCGCTGTTCCTCGCCGCGGCGCCCTTCCTCGCGCTGCTGCGGGCGCGCATGGCCTCCTCCTCCAACACCGGAGGAGGCATCTCATCTCCGCGGCCACTACCACCGTCGAGCTCCACCCCGATGGCTAGCGGTGCGGCCATGTCCCCCTCCACCGCCAACATCGAAGACCTCGTGCTGCATTCGAACTCCAAGCGTTCCACCTGTCCGGTATGCATTGTCAGATTTGTGCCTAGTGTAAATATTATTAGTTTAGAAATACATGCCAATGTTTCTTAGTGTTATTTTGTATGATGGTCAGATCTGTGTTTAGGGCAAATATATACTAGTAGTTTAGAAATTTGGTAAGTTTATGCGTAGGAACCCTTCTAGTGTGGTTGACTTATAGTTGTACGTTATGACATAAGTGCCAATGTTTTGGCAAAACGTCGATTCATTTCCGTTTCACCGAATTTCTGGCACTCGTTATGTCCTCATGTTAGCAAAGGTCATGTCGATTTTTTCTTTTATTTTTTTAACTAGGATCCATTGTAGTATCATTGGCTTATATTTGCAGGTATCAACATGAGTGCCAATGTTTTGGCGAAACGTCGATTCATTTCAGTTTCGCCGAATTTCTGGCACTCGTTATGTCCTCTTGTTAGCAAAGGTCATGTTGATTTTTTTTTTATTTTTTAACTAGGATCCATTGTAGTATCGTTGGCTTATATTGGCAGGTACCGAAATGAGTGCGAATGTTTTGGCGAAACGTCGATTCATTTCCGTTTCACTGAATTTCTCGCATTCATTATGTCCTATTGTTAGCAAAGGTCATGTCAAATTTTTCTTTCATTTTTAACTAGGATCCATTGTAGTATCGTTGGCTTATATTTGCAGGTATCGACATGAGTGCCAATGTTTTGGCGAAACGTCGATTCATTTTCGTTTCGCCGAATTTCTTGCACCCCTTATGTCACCTTTTTAGCAAAGGTCATGCCGAATTTTTCTTTCATTTTTAACTAGGATCCATTGTAGTATCGTTGGCTTATATTGGTAGGTATCCACATGAGTGCCAAGGTTTTGGCGAAACGTCGATTCATTTCCGTTTTGCCGAATTTCTTGCACTCATTATGTCATCTTGTTAGCAAAGGTCATGTTGAATTTTTCTTTCATTTTTTATGCATCATGACTCATAATTGCACACTAAATTTTAGCAAACCCAACAAATGCATTCCAGAGAACCATCTTCTATGGACCCCTCAACCCAGCATCGTAAAAATGGTAGAAAGCAAAAGAAGAAATCAGCCAATGAACCTACCACCAGTAAGGTACCACGAGAAGATGGGTGAATGTTTCTGTTAGTCGGTGCTTCATGAAAATGTTTAAGCCCGGTGAACCGATGTTGTCATAACACAAGTTGAGTGCACTAAGAGTTGAAATATGGCTCCTACACAAAGACGTAGTAGCTAGGTCAGGAAATGTTGAGATGTATTACACCGCCAATGTTAGAGAGGGCCTTGGATTTGTCGACGAGTACGCTGCTGATAAAATATATCTTGGATTTGAGAGTGTGGTCAACAACAATATTTTCTATGTGGACGTAATCAAGCCGTCTTTAATGAAGCTTTGGTCGCTCTGGCATGCTACAAATCCATCACTCCAAAATGAGAAAGTTGGCTTCCTTGATCCGTATCTCATGCACTGGACCAATATGGATTCTGATAACGGCCAATGTCTTATGACGAATTACCTCCACAAGACCATTCTTCATAGTTCTCGGCACAAGCACAACTTTATCGTGCCTTACTTCAAAAGTAAGTTCATTTCTTTTTGCTTGCACATATACACCTGGGTACTTTGATGTCAATCTTATTAATGTTGCATTGTTCAATTGTTTTGCGCAGCAATGAATACTGGATCGTCATCGCACTGATGCCCCGGGACGGCCGAGCTTATTTCTTTGATTCCAGGAGATACCCTAAGAAGCTGTGGACCGATCTGAAGAAATTCTCAATTCTGCTCTTCTTATGTGTCATAAGTCCGACCGTAAAAACATGCCACATTCGCAGTACAAATTTAACACTAGCTTTTGTTGCCGGCAACAACTGAAAGGCGAAAGCATGCACATGTCTGGCTACTCTTCCATGGTCTTGATGGATGACTATGTGGGCGATGGACCACTATAAAGAAGTGATTCAATGTTGTAGAAATGGTCCGAAGACAATGAGAAGGAAGTTAAGTTAGCTCACTTTTGGACAGAGCACGAGCGCCTTCAGAGACTGCTCAAGAATATCATCAATCTCCATGTAGTGAGGGATGAGGGGATGTTCTACTGCGGGGCCGAGAGTCAAGAAGAACGAGACATGAGAATGAAACATCAACATGGTGATATACATGCTCCTTTCTAGTCTAGTAAACCGTGAAAAACATTAAACTATGTCATGACACAATGATTGTTACCTTGTGATCTCTACTTTATATGTACGAGTGTCATATGTTTATATATTAACCTTGTGACCTTTTTTGTATGTATATATTGTGAATGTTATTGTCTGCTAAAAATAACAGATGGGACCGCCAAAAGATGTGTGGGAGGGGGTCTCTGTGGTGGACATGGAGAAGCACTATGTATAGACACGGGAAAAGTATCGGGCATAGCACCTCAAGGAGGCGATGTTAGCTTGGGTCAAAAGTGTTTCAATGGCCCATTGTTCTCTCCCAGTGATTGAGAAGATTGCATAGAGGTGGTTCACTGACCTCGCGGTGTGCATCCTTGCGGAGGCGACACAGGATGAGAGGCTGAGTATCTGGCCGGGTATGAGTCCAACCACCATACCCACTCCCGCTGAGGTTGTCCAATGGGCTCTTCGAGAGGCAAAATCTCCAATTCCAGAGCAAGCGGCCCATTGGTCCCTGTTCGTTCCATCAAGTACTAATTTATGTAGTATGTGCGGCTTCTACTAATGGTCTACGTGTTGAACATCGACAAGCACTCATTTCACTCCAAAAAAACTCGTCAACCCATTAATTATGTGATGAGTGAAACATATATTTTATAACTACTACTTTTCATTAATCTGAAATCATTGTAATGTGGTGCGTGTATGTGGATCAACGTTCAAACCAGAATTTATGTATCAAATGCAATATGATGATATGATCCAGCTGCAATATGCTGTAATTCAATCATGTCGGCATGCAAAAATAGCAGTGGCGAGCGGTAGAAAAGGACCGCCATAGCAGCGCAAAAATCATGTGGCGGGCACGACCTAGAGCCCGCCACTGCTCATGGCCTAACAGTGGTGGGAGGTGTTGGGGAACGCAGTAATTTAAAAAAAATTCCTACGCACACGCAAGATCCATCTAGGTGATGCATAGCAACGAGAGGGGAGAGTGTTGTCCACGTACCCTCATAGACCGAAAGCGGAAGCGTTATGATAACGCGCTTGATGTAGTCGTACGTCTTCACGATCCGACCGATCCTAGTACCGAAAATATGGCACCTCCGCGATCTGCACACGTTCAGCTCGATGATGTCCCTCGTACTCTTAATCCAGTTGAGGCCGAGGGAGAGTTTCGTCAGCACGACGGCGTGGCTACAGTGATGATGAAGTTACCGGCGCAGGGCTTCGCCTAAGCACTACGATGATATGACCGAGGTGGAAATCCGTGGAAGGAGGCACCGCACACGGCTAAAACCATTGTCAACTTGTGTGTCCTAGGGGTGCCCCCTCCCCCGTATATAAAGGAGCAAGGGGAGGGGGCCGGTGGCCTCATAGGGTGCTCCCCAAGGGGGGAATCCTACTCCTACTAGGAGTAGGTTCCCCCTTTCCTAATCCAACTAGGAGGGGAAGGAAAGAGGAGGAGGGGAGAAGGAAAGAGGGTGAAAGAACATGCGGTGCCCCCATGTTTGGTTTTGGTAATTGATGACAATCTCTATGGACTAATGGTTGCCTTGAGTTATATTTGAAGGATTTGTCCATAGGCATTTCTTGAAGTTCATGTGTTGGTTTCAAGGAGTTTATGTGGTGACCAAGGTGTTATTAAGGAATTATCCAAAGATTGGTCATGTGAGAGTTGAGCTTATTGCAAGCATGTCTTGGAGAAGAAGATTGTGTGATCATTCATGTATATCTTCAAGACATCATCCAAATGAAGAGAGTTGAAAAGATTCATGGTTGATCAAGACTAAGTCAAGAGTGAATCAACTTGATCAACTCACAAAGCGTAGAAGATGTACCGAGAGGGATCAAGCGATCCCATGGTGTGGTAAGCATTGTCAATTACGCTTTGTGTACTAACCCATGATCTTCGTGAGAGTTCTTTGTGGGGTTAGGTTGCGGTGTGCAAGTTCAAGTGAAGCATCATGAAGAGATCAAATGCTTGAAGCTTGCCGTCCATTGTGGTGACAATGGACTTGTGAAGATGTGCGGAAGAGTGGCTCACCCATAGTGGAGCATGGGGGAGCAATCAACTAGTCTTCATCGAGCCAACGCAACCAAGAAAGGTGATCCAACTTGAGGGAGTCAAGATCGTCATCATCTAGCTCAAGTGGACCATGTGCAAGGCAAAGGTTTGCTCTTGATAGGTTTTCTATTTTACCGGTCTCATGATGGTAGGTGGGAGACCGGGTTATAGGATCGATTGTCGTACTATCAAGGGGGGCTCTCGATGAGTAGCTTGATCGTATCGTTCATAGAGAGCTCAAACCATTGCATCCTTGCATCATCTTTATTGGTTCTTATTTGGTTCTTCTCTTTGTGAGTTTTGGAGCTTATGGTCATCTTGATGACAAGCTCGAGTTCATCGAAAACGGAGTTCACTCGCATCTTCTATGATGTTTTCGATGTTGGAGGTTATGCCGGTTCTTCTCGGTTGGAGGTTTCACTCCTCTATTTGTCGCTGTTTTGATGCTACTCGTCTTCCTCTATCCAACAAGCTTGAGTTTGCTCAATTCGGAGCTCATATGCAGAAGTTATGGCAGTTTTGGTTTCCTAGCGGTAGTACCGCGGGCCGGAGCGGTAGTACCGCTTGGGTGCTACAAGCGGTAGTATCGCTCCTGAGCGGTAGTACCGCTGGTAGCCCCCAGCCGTAGTACCGCTACGGTCTCGTGCTAGTACCGCCTCGATTCGAGGGGTCTGTTTTCTTGTCGGGTTTTACGGTACTAGCCGCAGCAGTGGGGGCCGTAGTACCGCTCGTTTGCGGTAGTACCGCCCTGCCACCGCGGTAGTACCGCTCTGGGCCCAGCGGCAGTACCGCGAGGGGGAGCGGTAGTACCGCTTATAGGGGCAAGCGGTAGTACCGCTGGCCAAGCGGTAGTACCGCTCTCTGCGGGGCTGGTGTGGGGGGTAACGGTTGGATTGTTCCCCCCACTATATAAGGAGGTCTTCTTCCCCAATGAACCTCATCCGTTGAGCTCGTGTTCTTCCCCCATTGTTGACCTTCTTCGAGCTTGCTAACTCTCAATCCCTCCATGGATTCTTGCTAGTTTTTGAGGGAAAAGAGAGAGGAGATCTAGATCCACATTTCCACCAATCACTTTCTCCTCTATGTGAGGGGAACCCCTTGGATCTAGATCTTGGAGTTCTTGGTGTTCTCCTTCTTGTTCTTCCTCTCTTTTTCCTCCCTAGCATTAGTTGCTTCGGTGGGATTTGAGAGAGAAGGACTTGGGCACTCCGTGTGCCCTTGCCATTGCATTTGGTGCATCAGTTTGAGTTCTCCACGGTGATACGTGGAAGTTACAAGTTGAGAAGCTTATTACTCTTGGGTGCTTGGTGCCCTTGAGCTTGTTCCTCTTGGGTGCTTGGGCGCCCTAGACGGTTGGTGGTGTTCGGAGCTCAATCATTGTGGTGTAAAGCTCCGGGCAAGCGTCGGGGTCTCCAATTAGGTTGTGGAGATCGCCCCGAGCAATTTGACGGGTACCGGTGACCGCCCCCAAGGGTTGCCAAAGTGTACGGGTTCGGTGACCGCCCCCAAGGGTTGCCATTTGTACGGGTTCGGTGACCGCCCTCAAGGGTCCCTTAGTGGAATCACGGCATCTTGCATTGTGCGAGGGCGTGAGGAGATTACGGTGGCCCTAGTGGCTTCTTGGGGAGCATTGTGCCTCCACACCGCTCCAAACGGAGATTAGCATCCGCAAGGGTGTGAACTTCGGGATACATCGTCGTCTCCGCGTGCCTCGGTTATCTCTTACCCGAGCCCTTTACTTATGCACTTTACTTTGTGATAGCCATATTGTTTCTTGTCATATATCTTGCTATCACCTAGTAGTTTATCTTGCTTAGCATAAGTTGTTGGTGCACATAGGTGAGCCTAGTTGTTGTAGGTTTTGTGCTTGACAAATTAACCGCTAGGTTTATTCCGCATTTGTTCAAGCCTAAACCGTAATTATTTTAAAGCGCCTATTCACCCCCCCTCTAGGCGACATCCACGATCTTTCAGAGGCCCCCCCCCCAAGCCCTAAACTAATTCGGTTTGGGCCTAGGGGGGTGCGCCCCACACTTCCCTTGCTGCCCTCTATTTCCACTAAGGCCCATGAAGGCCCATTGACCCCCCGAGGGGGTCCGGTAACTCCCCGGTACTCCGGTATTTATCCGGTGACCCCCGGAACCCTTCCGGTGTCCGAATATAACCTTTCAATATGTCAATCTTTATGTCTTGACCATTTCGAGACTCCTCGTCATGTCCGTGATCTCATCCGGGACTCCGAACAACCTTTGGTACATCAAAACACATAAACTCATAATGCCGATCGTCATCAAAGTTAAGCGTGCGGACCCTACGGGTTCGAGAACTATGTAGACATGACCGAGATACATCTCCGGTCAATAACCAATAGCGGAACCTGGATGCTCATATTGGCTCCTACATATTCTACGAAGATCTTTATCGGTCAAACCGCATAACAACATACGTTGTTCCCTTTGTCATCGGTATGTTATTTGCCCGCGATTCGATCGTTGGTATCATCATACCTAGTTCAATCTCGTTACCGGCAAGTCTCTTTACTCGTTCCGTAATGCATCATCCCGCAACTAACTCATTAGTCACATTGCTTGCAAGGCTTATAGTGATGTGCATTACCGAGAGGGCCCAGAGATACCTCTCCGACATTCGGAGTGACAAATTCTAATCTCGATCTATGCCAACTCAACAAACACCATCGGAGACACTTGTAGAGCATCTTTATAATCACCCAGTTACGTTGTGACGTTTGATAGCACACTAAGTGTTCCTCCGGTATCCGGGAGTTGCATAATCTCATAGTCATAGGAACATGTATAAGTCATGGAGAAAGCAATAGCAATAAAACTGTAACGATCATAATGCTAAACTAACGAATGGGTCTTGTCCATCACATCATTCTCCTAATGATGTGATCCTGTTCATCAAATGACAACACATGTCTATGGTTAGGAAACATAACCATCTTTGATAAACGAGCTAGTCAAGTAGAGGCATACTAGGGACACTTATGTTTTGTCTATGTATTCACACATGTACTAAGTTTTCGGTTAATACAATTCTAGCATGAATAATAAACATTTATCATGAAATAAGGAAATAAATAATAACTTTATTATTGTCTCTAGGGCATATTTCCTTCAGGAGGTCAGTGGCGGGCGGCCCTGAGAGCCTTGCCCGCCACTACTGGGCTTTTCCCACCCGCCACTGCTAGGCATTCCTGTAGTAGTGTAAGTGTGAAGTCAGAGATGTGGCATTGCGGGGCGATGCGGCGGCAACGATGCCATGTGATGAACATGTTAAGATATGTTGGTGCAAGGCGTGCTTCTTTCTTCTGTGAGTTTTGCAACCGAAGTCGGCACAGCCTCATCCTCGACGCGTTTGGCCGTCTATTTGGCATAGGTTGAACAGGGTTCTCGTATGCCGTTCATTTGGAGGGGTCTTGATAGGCATCTGTGGTGAAGTCGGAGCCACTTGCTCGAGGAGAGGTGACGACAATGACAATGTAAGCAACCTCGACGGTGTCCTCTCCTCAGTTGGGTCCCGTGGATATTCAGGTCGACTAGGGTGCCCTATTGATAGGTGTGTTGTAACAGTTTTCACTTGAATTTTCGTAATTTAACCGGGCAACTATCTTATTCTACCTTTTTAAACAAATAGGAGCCATAAGAGACATGTCTGTTCAAGACTTCGATGCTCAATCATGCTCACCGTAACCTTGGCCTCCGGTGACCGGTGCTGATAATCCTCACAACGAATGTGGCCGATCTGATCGATCAGAGCCACATTTGACCAGCACAAACCGCAATTCCAGCGAAGAATGCGATCGTACCATTGCTCAGTCTCCACCACTGACATCACCAGAAACCCCAGATATTTACATGTGAAATACTAGTATCCTAGCTACCGCCTCCAATCGCAACTGCGGGGAGAAAATGATCCATCATTCTCCATTGCTCTGCCGCCACTAACAAGTAACAAAATCATCTCGCCCTCGTAATCTCCAGCCGACCACGCAGCGTGCTGACGCCGTCGCGCCGCCCTCCGGGCCTTCCTCGCCACCACCCGAGCGTCCCCTTGGGCTCATGTGTCGCGCCCAATCATCAGCAAAAAAATCGTCTCCCTCTTTTGTAAGCACAGCACGACCGGGCTGACAGTGACGCGCTGATTTGCACTGAAGCTGTGTTCACTGTTGAGCACAGCGTACGTGCTCGAGTCTACGGTACGCGCGGATGATGCACGGGCGGGACAGAAGAGTTGCATCCCCGACTTGTCTGCTGCTCGATCGGCACGAACCGAATGAACCCCACCAGCTTCACCAACGACCTGGTTATCCCGGGTCTACGCCACCTACGCGCGCCATGTCGCCGTCGAGCTGGGCATCGTCGGGCAGCGTCTGCACGCCGCAAAAGCCAACAGGATGCATCCATAGTTCCATACGCGTCGCGCTTGCACTGCTTCTGGTTCTATCCACCTACCCATCGGAGTAAATTGCATAAAACTACCACTTTGAGGGCTAGGTTTGTGAAAAACACTAGGATACATTTTCGCTGCAGAAAACACCACATATCGCGTAATGGTCTTGCAAAAATCATTGATCGGCGGATCTGGCTCGCTTAAGTGCATTTATAACATATGGGCCCCTTTTTTTCGCCTACGTGACGTAACATTTCGTGCTAGATCAATTTTAATCTAAATTTACAAACTACTCCATAGATTTTTGCACAGACACCCCTAAATCAAAAAGAAAAAAGTAATCAGCTCCACATCGCCTCCCCATCTTCCCATCTCCTTCCTCCCTCCTCTCTCTTCCCCCAGCCGGCGAGGGCCTGCAGCCGCACACGGGCGCGAAGTAGGGAGGAAGCCGGGGCGCGCAGCGTGTGCAGGAAAGAGGGGGAGGAGGCCCGAACCGGCGCCAGGGGCGGGAAACACTGGAGGCGCGGGCAAGGTCAACGGGGTCGTCAAGGCAGCAGAAGACGCAGGCAAAGAGGTTCGTCCGACGGAGTCTACGAAGCCCGCGGTATGCGTGCGGCGACCAGCCGCTCATGGCAGAGCATGGCGGCCAGCGCGCGGCGCGGACGAGGCGAACATGTGCGACATGGTTTGCGGCAGCGTGCAGCAAGGCTAGCAGGCTACGCAGCTTGGCTAGACAACTCCACACGCGACAAGCAGCAACGGTGCACGGCCATGGCTAGCTAGCCTGGCAACTCCGACGGTGTCGGGTACACAAGCAAAGGGTGCAATACTGTCTCCGCCGCCGGCCATCTTGCTCGCACTGGAGTCGCGGTTGGTAGAGCGGTGGGCGCAGGCGGAGCAAGGCGGCGGCGGCGCGGCTGGCATGGCAGCGAGCGCGGGCTAGCAGAGGCGGGCGTCTGAGTAGGAGCTGAGCGCGGCCGGCCGGGCAGGGGTGCGCGCGGCAGGCCGGGAGGGGCGCGCACGGCCGGCCAGGCAAGGGCGGGAGTGCGGCGGCTGACTGTGGTCGCCGGACAGGGGCCTGGGCAGCACAGGGGAAAATTGTTGAGGGGGTTTTCGCTTTTTTACCCATCTAGCATTTTTTTGGGTAAAAAATTATGCCACATCAGCGAAAAATGGGACCCATCTGTCATAAACGCACTTAAACGAGTCAGATCCGCCGATCAGTGGTTTTTGCAAGACCATTACGCGAGATGTGATGTTTCTGCAGCGAAAATGTATCCTAATGTTTTTCACAAACCTAGCCCTTAAAGTGGTGGTTTTATGCAATTTACTCTACCCATGGCCATGATCCATCCACTTATCCGGCGACCGGCGCGGCTCGAATCCGACCCCTTTATTGGGTCACTCAACCCGGCCGTGTCCTTTACCAGCATCATCACGTCTTCCTCTTTCTCTTTCCTGCCCCTCAATCCTCATGGCCTCATCCACATGGCATGTCCAGTCGTTTGGCGGCATGGAGAGCACCGCCAGCCAACAAGCCAGCGCCTGTGCTTCCCGTCCATATTCTCCGGTGGAGTTTGTCCCCTGCCAAGCGCCAAGGGCAAGTGACCATTGGCTGGCGGAACACGTACGCACAGTCGGTCTTCCACTGTGAGCTCGGATGCGGGTCACTGGCGGCGTGGTTCCATACTTCTATTTCATTTTCATCGTGGCACGCTCGCGATTGGCGACCAGAGCGACCCGATGTGCGCGCGTCTGCGCTGGCATTGCGCGGGGCGGCACAAACGAGTACAGTAGACGGACCAAGGGGAGAAGGCCGGCGAGGCGAGGGACAACGCAATGTGATAAGCTGTGCGATGGTCTCCTCCCGTTCCGTTTCCACTCATGCATGGGCATGGCCCAGCCACGAGAGTACAATAGACGGGTCGATGGTGACGCCGGGCTCCTGGGGGAACACGCTGCCCTGCTGGTCTTCAGTTCAGGGTTCGTTGGAGGGCGGGGCTCTTTTTTCTTTCAAAACGGAGGCAAAATTGCCTCATCTATTAATTAAGCAGAAGAAAATTGCCCAGTTAATTATAAAAAATCGGGCGTAAACCGGAACAACAAGGGCCAAGCCCACCCCAAAGACTAACACACAGGGCAAAGCCCACCCACGAACAACGTCGATGACAGCTATGTCGCCCACACGATACGAGGTCCATGCCCTCGAAGCTGCAAATCTCCCGAGGCCGCCGCCTCGACATCCACTACTCCGTTGCGCCCTGCGCACTCAACCGACACCGCCTTCCGGGGCCGCCGCCCCGACATGCCACCGCTCACCCTTGAGCAGCAACGCCGCACGATACAGCAGCCCGCAACCCACACTGCTCAGGACAACCGTACGCAGACCACGAACGTCGCACCACATCCGAGGCCGCCGCCCCGACATGCCTCCACTCGCCCTCGAGCAGCAATGCCGCACAATACAGCTACCCGCAGCCCATGCTGCACAGGACAACTGCACGCAGACCACGAACGCCGCACCTCATCCGGGGTTGCCGCCCCGACGTAAAGTCAGACCGCCCCCTCTGGGCGCATCGACCAGGCTGACGACCTCACTACCCACGTAGCACCAAGTCGCCACCGAAACAATGCACATCCACGACTCTACCCCATAGAGCCACCGTTGCATCGCTATCCGAGGCCGCCGCCTCAGCGTACATCCACCGTCCGGAGCCGCCGCCCTGGCCTCCATCGCCCCGACGACGACGCAACTCAGCACCACTGCCATGAGACCACCACTCCACAAAGGCCATTGCTTCCAAGGCGGTGCCTCCAAGAAGGTAACGACATAATTGCCGCCACCGCCCGCTCCAATGGAGCTTGGGTTTTCACTCGGAAACACCAGACAGTTGCGGCAGTAGATGGACGTAGCTCCGCGATGTGCCTTCAGGAAGGAATGCAATGCTCAAGCACATTGCCAGCACCGGCACCGAAGAAGGTACAAGACTTTCTGCATGATTAAAACTTAAAAGATTTAAGCATTACACCTACATAACTAAGATGCACACAGCCAAATAAGGTCCTCTCACACAAACGAAAAAGGCGAAATACAAAGAAACTTAGAGTTTGTATAACGCCTAAAGCAGAGGGGGGCCAATCCTAAGATCATGCTGCCACCCATGTTGGGTAAAAGTATCCCTTGTCGTATTCTCCAATCGTGTACACACCTTCGTAAAAAGGTCTCGGTTCTCCACGAGTTGTAGAGAGGACCATAAACGAAGAGTCTCGGTACATCTGTAGATAACCTGCTAAAAGAACATGCGGTGCCCCATGTTTGGTTTTGGTAATTAATGACAATCTCTATGGACTAATGGTTGCCTTGAGTTATATTTGAAGGATTTGTCCATAGGCTTTTCTTGAAGTCCATGTGTTGGTTTCAAGGAGTTTATGAGTTGACCAAGGTGCTATTAAGGAATTATCCAAAGATTGGTCATGTGAGTGTTGAGCTTATTGCAAGCACGTCTTAAAGAATAAGAAGATTGTGTGATCATTCATGTTTACCTTCAAGACATCATCAAAACAAAGCATAAAAGATGTACCGAGAGGGATCAAGTGATCCCATGGTATGGTAAGCATTGTCCATTATGTTTTGTGTACTAACCCATGGTTTATGTGAGAGTTCTTTGTGGGGTTAGGTTGCGGTGTGCAAGTTCAAGTGGAGCATCACGAAGAGATCAAATGCTTGAAGCTTGCCGTCCATTGTGGTGACAATGGACTTGTGAAGATGTGCGGAAGAGTGGCTCACCCATAGTGGAGTATGGGGGAGCAGTCAACTAGTCTTCATCGAGCCAACGCAATCAAGAAAGGTGGTCCAACTTGAGGAAGTCAAGATCGTCGTCATCTAGCTCAAGTGGACCATGTGCAAGGCAAAGGTTTGCCCTTGATAGGTTTTCTATTTTACCGGTCTAATGGTGGTAGTTGGGAGACCGGGTTATAGGATCGATTGTCGTACTATCAAGGGGGGCTCTCGATGAGTAGCTTGATCGTATCATTCGTAGAGAGCTCAAACCATTGCATCCTCGCATCATCTTTATTGGTTCTTGTTTTGGTTCTTCTCTTTGTGAGATTTGGAGATTATGGTCATCTTGATGACAAGCTCGAGTTCATCGAAAACGGAGTTCACTCGCATCTTCTATGATATTTTCGATGTTGGAGGTTATGTCGGTTCTTCTCTGTTGGAGGTTTCACTCCTCTATTTGTTAGGCATACCTCCGCTGTTTTGATGCTACTCGTCGTCTTGTATCCAACAAGCTTGAGTTTGCTCAATTCGGAGCTCATTTGCAGAAGTTTTGGCAGTTCTGGTTTCCTTGGAGTATACTTGTTTTCATGGAAGTGGCATAAGGATGGCGCCAGCGGTAGTACCGCTGGGCCGGAGCGGTAGTAGCGCGTATCGCCACAAGCGGTAGTACCGCTGTCCCACATTGGTAGTACCGCCCATGGCCATAAGCGGTAGTACGGCTCCGGTTCTGCGCTGGTACCGCCTCGACTCGAGACGTGGTTTTCTCATGTCGGGTTCAGCGGCAGTAGGACCGGTAGTACCGCTCGTGTGCGGTAGTACCGCGGCTACCACCGCCCTAGTGCCGCTCAATGGCCCTCCTCCCTGTTCCTTCTCCCTGTGCTCGTGGTAGGCGTTGTGCGCGGTCCCAGCGATAGTACTGTTGGGCCAAGCGGCAGTACCGCTGCGGCCAACGGTAGTACCGCTGGCTCCAGCGGTAGTGCCGCTCATACGGCTCTGCCTCGCCCTCTGTTTTGCTCCGCTCTCTGTGTTCTACTGCCCGGGCGGTAGTACCGCTCCCCTGAGCGGTAGTACCGCTCGTGCGCGGACTGAGCACATAACGGTTGGATTCTGGAGCTCCTATAAAAGGGGGTATTCTTCCCCATTCAACCTTATCCTTTAAGCTCGTGTTCTTCCCCCATTGTGGACCTTCTTCGAGCTTGCTTTCTCTCAATCCCTCCATGGATTCTTGCTAGTTTTTGGGGGAAAAGAGAGAGGAGATCTAGATCCACATTTCCACCAATCACTTTCTCCTCTATGTCTTCTTGGAGTTCTTGGTGTTCTCCTTCTTGTTCTTCCTCTCATTTTCCTCCATAGCTTTCGTTGCTTTGGTGGGATTTGAGAGTGAGGGACTTGGGCACTCCGTGTGTCCTTGCCATTGCATTTGGCGCATCGGTTTGAGTTCTTCACGGTGATACGTGGAAGTTACAAGTTGAGAAGCTTATTACTCTTGGGTGCCTGGTGCCCTTGAGCTTGTTCCTCTTGGGTGCTTGGGCGCCCTAGACGGTTGGTGGTGTTCGGAGCTCAATCATTGTGGTGTAAAGCTCCGGGCAAGCGTCGGGGTCTCCAATTAGGTTGTGGATATTGCCCTGAGCAATTTGACGAGTACCGGTGACCGCCCCCAAGGGTTGCAAAGTGTACGGGTTCGGTGACCGCCCCCAAGGGTTGCCATTTGTACGGGTTCGGTGACCGCTCAAGGGTCCCTTAGTGGAATCACGATATCTTGCATTGTGCGAGGGCGTGAGGAGATTACGGTGGCCCTAGTGGCTTCTTTGGGAGCATTGTGCCTCCACACCGCTCCAAACGGAGATTAGCATCCGCAAGGGTGTGAACTTCGGGATACATCGTCGTCTCCGCGTGCCTCGGTTATGTCTTACCCGAGCCCTTTACTTATGCACTTTACTTTGTGATAGCCATATTGTTCTTTGTCATATATCTTGCTATCACATAGTTACTTATCTTGCTTAGCATAAGTTGTTGGTGCACATAGGTGAGCCTAGTTGTTTTAGGTTTTGTGCTTGACAAATTAACCACTAGGTTTATTTCGCATCTGTTCAAGCCTAAACCGTAATTATTTTAAAGCGCCTATTCACCCCCCCCCCCCTCTAGGCGACATCCACGATCTTTCACCTACAACAGAGAAGTACTTTTATCGTTAAAAACTTTATCATTTCTACATAGCCAAAGCGACCAAATAATGGCAAACGCTCCCCCTTGAGAAGAGTTCTAAACTTGTGATCAATCCCATGTAACCAGTTGCCAAATACATTAGCAACAGTACAGGGAGGATACAAGGCAGAAGCTATTTGGATGAGTGACCATATAGAACGAGCTAATTTGTATTGAAAGAATAAATGTTTTATTGTTTCCTCATGATGACAAAAGATACATTGCGGACTTCCATGTCAATTCCTCTTAATAAGGTTATCTTTAGTAAGAATGACTCCGCGACGAAGATACCATGCAAAGATTTTATTCTTAAGCGGTATCTTCATCTTTCAGATCTTCTTGTTATTATCAACAGGCACATCAGACTGGATTAACGCTCTACACATAGACTTCGCTGAGAATTATCCATTCCCATGGAGGTTCCATCGAATACATTAGACCCATGTGACAATTGCACCTTCGACAACCGCCGAAGCAGAATGTTCCACAATTGTAGTTTGGGTCCAATTAAATCTTTTCTAAACGTCACATTCGGCGAAAATGATTCCATCACCGTGGCGATAATATCACCCTTGTGGTGCACAATGTTGTATAGAGCCGGATATTGTTCCCAGAGTGTGGCATTTCCTAGCCACTTGTCCTCCCAAAATCTAATTTCCAAGCCCTTCTTAATCGTAGCCATTAGACCCGCCCAAAAGTGAGAATCCCCAGGCTTCCAAATATTTGGGATACCGCTTTGGAACCCACATATTTTCGAGGGTTTACCATACACCATCTTCCGTTAGTAATTTAAACAACCATTTGCCGAAAAGGGCCCTATTCTTAATCTCAAGGCCATGAAAGTCCAACCCGCCTTGGTCTTTGGGCATGCAGTTACTGTCACAGTCAGTTCAATCGTGAACAGACATCTGTTTTAGATCTGCCTGTGAGGCTATGACTAGCTGAAGGGAGATGCTCAACGGATGTATGGTGTGTGCGGAGGTGGCGAGTGACCGGCCCGGAAAGGCGATCCACTCAGAAAACCGCGAGCGTCTCTCTCGAGGTTTGTAAAGATAGAACTGCTTCCGCTCACCCAGAATCTTTTTGGACAAGATGGTCTACATGTGTGGACAATGGCGAGCAAGGCGACCTGTTTCCATCTGACGATCTTTGTGCCCATCGGTGATCCGTCGACTCATTTCCCTGCTAACGGTGCCAGAAAGGAGAACCAACACTCTGATGAGTGTGTGCACTGTGCACACACCTCGACAGATCAGAAGGGCGCACATATCACAGGAACCGAAAATGGCAAAATGGATCCGAGAAACAACAGAGTCCTACATCCTGCGTGGCACCCTGAAGCTTTTCTCCTGAACTCTCCATCTTCAGAGGAGCAAAGTCATGCTACTTCCCTAGAGGCTAGAGCATTTGATTCGCTGCAGCAAGGTGAAAAAGGAGTGTAATCACTTGCACTCGGCAAAAGCACCAACATCAGCTCAGCACTAGTAGCTGTGATCGACTGTAAATCTCTCCTGTCTGACTGTTTCTGCACTATGAAGCATCTTCATGATTTTTCTTTGTAAAGGAAACAGTGAAACAACTGATAGGATCTGTCTGCTGTCAAAGACAGACAAACATTTATAGACGTCTGACCAAGATATCTTTATCTCAACCAGCAGTTTTAACATGCTCCCTCTTACCACCTCTTTTCACATAAGAAGTAAGAGTATATAATAAATCTGAGCTGTTGATCTCGTTAATTAGTGGTCTGATTAACTCTTACCTTCTTATCTCACATGTAAAAACAGGGGGTAAGAGGGAGCATGTTAAAATTTGTCTTATCTCGACTAATCAAACCTCTGTTCAGGTTGGATGTTTCCTAGCGGTGATTTAGAAATAGCTGAGTCACCCGAGAAATAGCAAAACTATTTACAAAAGGTGTCCATTAAAACTGTGAAACTTTCGTAATACTAAAGTTTCTCTACCAAAAAAGGAGGCACTAATAGGGATAACCTTCTGAAGCATTTGACTTCAGGCACCGAGAGTAGTGTAATCACTTGCACTCAACAAAGCACTGACATCATACTAGTAGCTAGCTATGATCGAGCATAAATGTCTGCTTTCTGACTATTTCTACACTCTGCAGCAAAATTTTAAATAGCTGGCTATAATTGTTCGAAAAAGTTACAAAATAGCCCGTTACAGTTGTGCTATAGTTTGTTTGAGTAGTGTGTGGCTATTTGGCATAGCCCGTTATTTGAAAACTATATCATCTGCTGTCAGATGTTTTCCATTTTTCATGACGAACCAGAGGACGAAAAGAGCCATCCGGGAGAACAACCCGGTTCCGAAGCTATGATCGAGCGTAAAAGTATGTTTTCTGATTGTTTATACACTGCAGCACCATGTTCTGCCATAAATTTTCGTTTTCCTTTTAACAAAAAAAAAAGGTCATCCGGGAGAATTACCAAGCAAGTAACATGAACAACAGCCACAAAGCTGCCTGAACCACACTCTCAGTTTTTTGGCAATTGTAGGCAGACAGACAAGGTACCAGATGCAGTGATGCACCACAGTTTTTCCTGGACTCTTCCAATCATCTAATACTAGCAGTAGGTCGATTCGAATATAATGGGCAGAATCATTTCCACTGGCACTATGGGCGCCGGTGTCCCACCGTTCGATGTAATCATGCATGGACGGGCCTGCCCTAACAGGAAACGGTCTAGCTACTTGCGCTACCGCCCATCTGATCTGATGCATTTCATATGCATTGCATGGCTCGTCAGTAGCTCCCAGCCCCAGCGAGGTATGAGAAGGAACGGGAGATGGGCATGAATGAATGGGCCATGGATCATGCCGGGAGTAGCTGTGACCAGGGGGGAGGAGGGTGTGCTGATTGGATCAACTGTGCCGTCGGCAGAGCTTGCTCGTCCGCTGGTATGAATCTTGCAGCCGTTGCGGATGGGAAGAAAATAATATAACAAGTGCAAGCTCGGATTAGATACTCTCTCCGGTGCATAAGAATGGGCAGTGCTGCTCCCTGCCATTCCTGCCATTCTTCCAAGAAAGTTAGCTGACGTACTAGCTACATAGACCACCATCACTATACAAACAATGGCCAAGCATATGTGCGTCCCCAAATGCAGAGCTTAAGATAAGAACAAGAGGTGGTAATTATTAAATGTATCAACAGAGAGAGGATACAGGGGTCAACTTACTTCCATCTTTATAGGAATGAATTAATTGAAGCTAATGAGGCGGCGGCAGCTGCAAAGACTAAGCAAATATCTCATTCTCAACCACCTCTGAGGCCACGAGCGACGGTTGAATTTTTGTGTACGTTGAATTTGAATCGTTTGAATGATTGATGTAATAGTGTATAATTGTTTAAAATGTATATGACAAGGATCAAAGAATTGAGAAAAAATATACAAGAAGTTAAATATAAGTGTCGATGTGGGGTTCCGGCAAAACCCTTAAGGTTCGAATCTGGGGTGCGCGCGAAGTTCTTTCCCTCCTACCGATCTACGCCCTGACTCGCTAAGATCTTGTGGACGAACTCGACGAACTTACAACACAGAAAGACACGAGATTTATACTGGTTCGGGCCACCGTTGTGGTGTAATACCCTACTCCAGTGTGGTGGTGGTGGATTGCCTCTTGGGCTGATGATGAACAGTACAAGGGGAAGAACAGCCTCCTGAGGTTGAGGTGTTCTTGTGTTTGGTGTGAGGCGAGGACTCGATGAGTTCGAGACCAGATGCCCCCTACGGTGGTGGCTAGCTCTACTTATATAGGCCCTGGTCCTCTCCCCAAATATCGAGCGAGAAGGGAGCCAGCAACGGCGGGTAAATTTGAAAGGGGACAGCTAGTACAAGCTATCCAGACAAAAGTGGTATTCGCCTGCAAAAGGCTCTGGTGGTGACGCCGTCTTGGGTTCCATGGTGACCTTCGTCTTGCCGTCCTGCTGGTCTTGGTCTTGTTGCACCGATATGGAAACCTTTGCTTGATGCCTCGGTACTCCGCGCCTGCGCCTGCCTCCTTAGCATCAAAGAGGAAACAAGGACGCTGCGTGCGCTGGCGCCCGCCTGGTGCCGATCATCATGGCTCACGTCACGAGTGCCTCGCGAGGTTTGCCCCGCCTTGATATCTCCGCTCCTCGCGGGCCTGCCTAGCGAGGCCGCTCCTGAGGAGGTCTTGCGTCGTCCGCCTCGCGAGGGTCATGAACGCCTTGTTGATGAAGATGGGCCGTGCGGCCTGCTAGCATAGCCACGACGTGGGCCGCAGGCAGGCAAGTCTGGGGACCCCCGTTCCCAGAACGCCGACAGTAGCCCCCGGGCCCAAGGCGCGCTCGGGCTTGGCTTCGCGGCGAAGCCAAGGGCTAAGCGCGTAGCGCCGCGGGCCCCAAAAGCCTGCGGCCTCGGTTGACGCGTGGCGGTTGATTGGACGTGGGCGACTCCGCTTCCCCATGCTGCCTTGGAATCCGCCTGGCTACGCGGCTCCCGTAACCTACACAGTTATTCCTCCGTCGCCTGCGCCTTGCTTCCCCAATCTCTCTGTTTCCTCGAAACTCTGCTTCTCCTCTCCAATCTGACCTGCCTCCTGCCCGCTCCATTGCCATGGCGCCGAAACAAGCAGACAAGGGGAAGAAGCCCCTGCCTTTGCCAAGTGCGCCTCCCTCCTTCGAGCCTGCGCTTGGCCGGCCCCGGGTGCTCAACGACGAGACCATGGACAAGGTGCGCCCCATGCTTGCCTCCAGTTTCAATGAGTGGGGAGAGACGGTGGCTTGGCCCGCGTCTTGCACCCGCATTGCCCGGGCAGCCACTGAGGTCCCAATCTTCATAGATGCCCTCTGGGCTGGCCTCATTCCTCCCCTCTCCGCCTTCTTCAACGCGGTGCTCGAGCATTATTAGATCCACATGCTGCATCTCGACCCTCAATCCGTGACTCCCCTTGCTGTCTTCGCCTATGTGTGTGAAGCCATGGTGGGCATGCATCGCTCCTTCTGTGGCCCTCCTTTGTCATTTCTTCTCGCTACATCTGATTGCCCCCCGGCAAAGCTCGGGGTGCGTGAGCTTCCAGGCCGTGGCCGCGTCAGCGGGCGCGGGGATCGACTTCGAGCTTCCTCCATCCACGAGCGAGCTTCAGACACGGTGGGTGTTTGTTGACGCCGGTGTGCTCAGCCCTCTGCTCCATGCTCCGGTGGGGCCTGCTGTTCCAAACTCTGGTTGGGGCCATCAGAAGCTCACGAGCCCCCGCCTCGCTCCCGTTAGGGCCAGGTTGAGGAGGTTGAAGGACCGCGGCTTGACCGCGCCTATGGTGGTGAAGGAGTTCGTCAAGCGCCGAGTCGCTCCGCTTTAGCGCCATTCCCGCCCGATGTGGGCCTTGCTCAGCAGTCAGGACCACATGAGGTTTCAAGAGGAGGGGCTTCCTCTTAAGACACGGGAGACAGTGCTTATGGTCCTGACGGGTGCCTCTCTGCCGGACGACATGCCTAGGAAGAGCTGTCTGCTGTACCGTTGCGAGAACAAGGTCGAATTTGCCGAGAGCATGCCCTCCTTTGACGAGTGGGGGTTGTGCCCGATCGGCCTGGTGGGGCCCCGCGAGAACCCTGTCGACGTGGTTTCCTTCCTCGCTGCCGGTGACGAGCTCGCCCCAAGTGAGGGTGCAGGAGGGCGAGCTCCAACGGAGGCCGGTGGCCCAAGCGCTGAGGAGCACATGCCGCGTGGTGATCCTGGGGCGTCGTCTTCGGGAGCTCGCGATCCCTCCCCTGGGGCGTCGGTTACTCAGGCGACGCGGCATGCGGTTCCCGAGGTCAAGGCCCCGGAAGCCTCGGGAGGTCGTAGCGAGACGGCGCCTGACTGTTCACCGCAGCTGGGCACCCCTGGAGTTGTCCCTCCAAGCTCTTCTTCGGCCCCGTCTCGCACCGGCCGCCACGTCCAGCGCTTCGATCGGCTTTGCGTGGACTTCGAGGAGCTCCGCAAGAGGAAAGGATCCCCGAGCAGCAACATCATCTTCGGGCCGTTGAAGCGGCGAAAGTACTTTGCTATCGACGAGTAAGTACTGCACCTTGTGATTTCTTGATTGCTGCTTCCCTTCCTGACGCTAGCTCTTCAGGACCCCTTCTGCCAGGGCCGTTGGGTCCCTCGTGAAGCAATCCTCGCCTTCCTCGGCACCCCCGCTGGCTTGTGCATCCCGAGCCTGCATGCCGCGCCCGGAGCCGGGTCGACCAAAGGGGTGCACTCGCCTTCATGGAGCCTTGGATCTGTGGCTTCGCTGCCCTTCCTGCACGGTCTGGCTTGGAGCCTGGCAGGAGTTCCCCGGTCTCCTCCTCTGGTTATGGACAGCAGCTGGTTGGGCTCGGCCTTCAGCTCTTCCTCGAGCAGCGGGCCCCGACTGGCTAGGGCCCCCCGCAAGGACTGGCTGGCGCCTGGGGCAGCACCAGCCCCCAGCCCCCTGCCGAGAGGTGGTGCGTCGCTTGATGTCCCGCCTGCAGCCCCCGGGGTGGAGGATGAGGTGAGCCGTGCGTTCGAGTCCGAGCGCGGGCGAAGCGTCGTTCGTCACGAGCTCTTCCAGTAGGCGATGGTCGCGATGAGTCGACTCGGTGAAGAACTCGCAGGTGTTGACTCGAGCCTTGAGGCTGAAGGTCTTCGGCTGGTGGAAGAACGGCGTAAGCTGAGGGTGGCCATCAGCCTTGGTCGCTATCAGCGAGATCTTGACAACGCGAAGGCGGAGGCGTTCCTCAAGATTTCCCGTGAGGCTTGCTCCCAAGCCTTGGAGGAGGCTCGCGAGGCTGACCGCCGTCGCGAGGCTGCGGAGAAGCGCGCGTGGGAGCTCCAGGCCTGGAGTGCGTCCCTCGAGCAGCAGGTGGAGGCGCGCAGAGCTGCCCTTGCGTCCCTGAGGGGGACGCCTGCCGAGGAAGAGGAGGTCTGGAAGCATGAGGAGGCGTTTGTTGGGGAACGTAGTAATTTCAAAATTTTCCTACGCACACACAGGATCATGGCGATGCATAGCAACAAGAGGGGAGATTGTGTCCACGTACCCTCGTAGACCGAAAACGGAAGCGTTAGCACAATGCGGTTGATGTAGTCGTACGTCTTCACGATCCGACCGATCAAGTACCGAACGCACGGCACCTCCGAGTTCTGCACACGTTCAACTCGATGACGTCCCTCGAACTCCGATCCAGCCGAGCTTTGAGGGAGAGTTCCGTCAGCACGACGGCGTGGTGACGATGATAATGTTCTACCGACGCAGGGCTTCGCCTAAGCACCGCACACGGCTAAAAGATCCAAGAGATCAATTGTTGTGTCTATGGGGTGCCCCTCTCCTCCGTATATAAGGGGGGAGGAGAGGGTCGGCCAAGGGGAGGAGGCGCGCCCAAGGGGGGAGTCCTACTCCCACCGGGAGTAGGACTCCTCCTTTTCCTATTTGGAGAGGGAGAGGGAAGGAAGAGGAAGGAGGGAGGAAGGAAAGGGGGGGCCGGCCCCCTTCCCAATTAAGATTGTGCTTGGGGGGGCGCCCCCTCCCTTTCTCCTTTCCCCTCCTTTCCACTAAAGCCCATTAAGGCCCATATACCTCCCGGGGGGTTCCGATAACCTCCCGGTGCTCCGGTATTATCCCGATCTCACCCGGAACCATTCCGGTATCCAAATATAGTCGTCCAATATATCGATCTTTACATCTCGACCATTTCGAGACTCCTCGTCATGTCCGTGATCACATCCGGGACTCCGAACTACCTTCGGTACATCAAAACACATAAACTCATAATATAACCGTCATCGAACTTTAAGCGTGCGGACCATACGGGTTCGAGAACTATGTAGACATGACCAAGACATGTTTCCGGTCAATAACCAATAGCGGAACCTGGATGCTCATATTGGCTCCTACATATTCTACGAAGATCTTTATCGGTCAAACCGCATAACAACATACGTTATTCCCTTTGTCATCGGTATGTTGCTTGCCCGAGATTCGATCGTCGGTATCTCAATACCTAGTTCAATCTCGTTACCGGCAAGTCTCTTACTCGTTCCGTAATACATCATCCCGCAACTAACTCATTAGTTGCAATGCTTGCAAGGCTTAAGTGATGTGCATTACCGAGTGGGCCCAGAGATACCTCTCCGACAATCGGAGTGACAACTCCTAATCTCGAAATACGCCAACCCAACAAGTACCTTCGGAGACACCTGTAGAGCACCTTTATAATCACCCAGTTACGTTGTGACGTTTGGTAGCATACAAAGTGTTCCTCCGGTAAACGGGAGTTGCATAATCTCATAGTCATAGGAACATGTATAAGTCATGAAGAAAGCAATAGCAACATACTAAACGATCAAGTGCTAAGCTAACGGAATGGGTCAAGTCAATCACATCATTCTCCTAATGATGTGATCCCGTTAATGAAATGACAACTCTTTGTCTATGGCTAGGAAACATAATCATATTTGATCAACGAGCTAGTCAAGTAGAGGCATACTAGTGACACTCTATTTGTCTATGTATTCACACTTGTATCATGTTTCCGGTTAATACAATTCTAGCATGAATAATAAACATTTATCATGATATAAGGAAATAAACAATAACTTTATTATTGCCTCTAGGGCATATTTCCTTCAGTCTCCCACTTGCACTAGAGTCAATAATCTAGATTACACAGTAATGATTCTAACACCCATGGAGCCTTGGTGCTGATCATGTTTTGCTCGTGGAAGAGGCTTAGTCAAGGGGTCTGCAACATCTAGACCCGTATGTATCTTGCAAATCTCTATGTCTCCCACCTGGACTTGATCCCGGATGGAGTTGAAGCGTCTCTTGATGTGCTTGGTTCTTTTGTGAAATCTGGATTCCTTTGCCAAAGCAATTGCACCAGTATTGTCACAAAAGATTTTCATTGGACCCGATGCACTAGGTATGACACCTAGATCGGATATGAACTCCTTCATCTAGACTCCTTCATTTGCTGCTTCCGAAGCAGCTATGTACTCCGCTTCACATGTAGATCCCGCTACGATGCTTTGTTTAGAACTGCACCAACTAACAGCTCCACCGTTTAATAAAAACACGTATCCGGTTTGCGATTTAGAATCGTCCGGATCAGTGTCAAAGCTTGCATCGACGTAACCACTTACGACGAGCTCTTTTTCACCTCCATAAACGAGAAACATATCCTTAGTCCTTTTCAGGTATTTCAGGATGTTCTTGACCGCTGTCCAGTGATCCACTCCTGGATTACTTTGGTACCTCCCTGCTAAACTAATAGCAAGGCACAGATCAAGTCTGGTACACGGCATTACATACATGATAGAGCCTATGGCTGAAGCATAGGGAACATCTTTTATTTTCTCTCTATCTTCTGAAGTGGTCGGGCATTGAGTCTTACTCAACTTCACACCTTGTAACACAGGCAAGAACCCTTTCTTTGCCTGATCCATTTTGAACTTCTTCAAAACTATGTCAAGGTATGTGCTTTGTGAAGTCCAATTAAGCGTCTCGATCTATCTCTATAGATCTTGATGCCCAATATATAAGCAGCTTCACCGAGGTCCTTCATGGAAAAACTCTTATTCAAATATCCTTTTATGCTATCCAGAAATTCTATATCATTTTCAATCAACATTATGTCATCCACATATAATATTAGAAATGCTACAGAGCTCCCACTCACTTTCTTGTAAATACAGGCTTCTCCAAAAGTCTGTATAAAACCATATGCTTTGATCACACTATCAAAACGTTTATTCCAACTCCGAGAGGCTTGCACCAGTCCATAAATGGATCGCTGGAGCTTGCACACTTTGTTAGCTCCCTTTGGATCGACAAAACCTTCTGGTTGCATCATATACAACTCTTCTTCCAGAAATCCATTCAGGAATGCAGTTTTGACATCCATTTGCCAAATTTCATAATCATAAAATGCAGCAATTGCTAACATGATTCGGACAGACTTAAGCATCGCTACGGGTGAGAAAGTCTCATCGTAGTCAATCCCTTGAACTTGTAAAAAACCTTTTGCAACAAGTCAAGCTTTATAGACAGTAACATTACAGTCAGCGTCAGTCTTCTTCTTGAAGATCCATTTATTTTCGATGGCTTGCCGATCATCGGGCAAGTCAACCAAAGTCCATACTTTGTTCTCATACATGGATCCTATCTCAGATTTCATGGCCTCAAGCCATTTTGCGGAATCTGGGCTCACCATCACTTCTTCATAGTTCGTAGGTTCGTCATGGTCTAGTAACATAACCTCCAGAACAGGATTACCGTACCACTCTGGTGCGGATCTTACTCTGGTTGACCTACGAGGTTCAGTAACAACTTGATCTGAAGTTTCATGATCATCATCATTAACTTCCTCACTAATTGGTGTAGACGTCACAGGAACCGGTTTCTGTGATGAACTATTTTCCAATAAGGGAGCAGGTACTGTTACCTCATCAAGTTCTACTTTCCTCCCACTCACTTCTTTCGAGAAAAACTCCTTCTCTAGAAAGGATCCATTCTTAGCAACAAATGCCTTGCCTTCGGATCTATGATAGAAGGTGTACCCAACAGTTTCCTTTGGGTATCCTATGAAGACACATTTCTTCGATTTGGGTTCGAGCTTATCAGGTTGAAGCTTTTTCACATAAGCATCGCAGGAAACGACAACTTTGGTTTCTTGCCAAACCATAGTTCATAAGGCGTCGTCTCAACGGATTTTGATGGTGCCCTTTTTAACGTGAATGCAGCTGTCTCTAAAGCATAACCCCAAAACGATGGCGGTAAATCAGTAAGAGACATCATAGATCGCACCATATCTAGTAAAGTACGATTACGATGTTTGGACACACCATTACGCTGTGGTGTTCCGGGTGGCGTGAGTTGCGAAACTATTCTGCATTGTTTCAAATGTAGACCAAACTCGTAACTCAAATATTCTCCTCCACGATCAGATTGTAGAAACTTTATTTTCTTGTTACGATGATTTTCTACTTCACTCTGAAATTCTTTGAACTTTTCAAATGTTTCAGACTTATGTTTCATTAAGTAGATATACCCATATCTACTTAAATCATCTGTGAAGGTGAGAAAATAACGATACCCGCCGCGAGCCTCAACATTCATTGGACCGCATACACCAGTATGTATGATCTCCAATAAATCAGTTGCTCGCTCCATAGTTCCGGAGAACGGCGTTTTAGTCATCTTGCCCATGAGGCATGGTTTGCAAGTACCAAGTGATTCATAATCAAGTGATTCAAAAGTCCATCAGTATGGAGTTTCTTCATGCACTTTACACCAATATGACCCAAACGGCAGTGCCACAAATAAGTTGCACTATCATTATCAACTCTGCATCTTTTGGCTTCAACATTATGAATATGTGTATCACTACTATCGAGATTCATACAAAATAGACCACTCTTCAAGGGTGCATGACCATAAAAGATATTACTCATATAAATAGAACAACCATTATTCTCAGATTTAAATGAATAACCGTCTCGCATCAAACAAGATTCAGATATAATGTTCATGCTCAACGCTGGCACCAAATAACAATTATTTAGGTCTAAAACTAATCCCGAAGGTAGATGTAGAGGTTGCGTGCCGACGGCGATCACATCGACTTTGGAACCATTTCCCACGCGCATCGTCACCTCGTCCTTAGCCGGTGTTCGCTTAATCTGTAGTCCCTGTTTTGAGTTGCAAATATTAGCAACAGAACCAGTATCAAATACCCAGGTGCTACTGCGAGTATTAGTAAGGTACACATCAATAACATGTATATCACATATACCTTTGTTAACCTTGCCATCCTTCTTATCCGCCAAATACTTGGGGCAGTTCCGCTTCCAGTGGCCAGTCTGCTTACAGTAGAAGCACTCAGTTTCAGGCTTAGGTCCAGACTTGGATTTCTTCTCCTGAACAGCAACTTGCTTGCTATTCTTCTTGAAGTTCCCTTTCTTCTTCCCTTTGCCCTTTTTCTTGAAACTAGTGGTTTTACTGACCATCAACACTTGATGCTCCTTTTTGATTTCTACCTCCGCTGCCTTTAGCATTGCGAAGAGCTCGGGAATCGTCTTATCCATCCCTTGCATGTTATAGTTCATAACGAAGCTCTTGTAGCTTGGTGGCAGTGATTGAAGAATTCTGTCAATGACGCAATCATCCGGAAGTTGAACTCCCAGTTGAATCAAGTGATTATTATACCCAGACATTCTAAGTATATGCTCACTGACAGAACTATTCTCTTCCATCTTGCAGCTATAGAACTTATTGGAGACTTCATATCTCTCAATCCGGGCATTTGCTTGAAATATTAACTTCAACTCCTGGAACATCTCATATGCTCCATGACGTTCAAAACGGCGTTGAAGTCCCGGTTCTAAGCCGTAAAGCATGGCATACTGAACTATCGAGTAGTCATCAGCTTTGCTCTGCCAGACGTTCATAACATCTGGTGTTGCTCCTGCAGCAGGTTTGGCACCTAGCGGTGCTTCTAGGACGTAATTCTTCTGTGCAGCAATGAGGATAATCCTCAAGTTACGGACCCAGTCCGTGTAATTGCTACCATCATCTTTCAACTTTGCTTTCTCAAGGAACGCATTAAAATTCAACAGAACAATAACACGAGCCATCTATCTACAACAAACATAGACATGCAAAATACTATCATGTACTAAGTTCATGATAAATTTAAGTTCAATTAATCATATTACTTAAGAACTCCCACTCTGATAGACATCCCTCTAATCATCTAAGTGATCACGTGATCCAAATCAACTAAACCATAACCGATCATCACGTGAAATGGAGTAGTTTTCAATGGTGAACATCACTATGTTGATCATATCTACTATATGATTCACGCTCGACCTTTCGGTCTCAGTGTTCCGAGGCCATATCTGCATATGCTAGGCTCGTCAAGTTTAACCAGAGTATTCTGCGTGTGCAAAACTGGCTTGCATCCGTTGTAGATGGACGTAGAGCTTATCACACCCGATCATCACGTGGTGTCTGGGCACGACGAACTATGGCAACGGTGCATACTCAGGGGGAACACTTATACCTTGAAATTTAGTGAGAGATCATCTTATAATGCTACTGTCAATCAAAGCAAGATAAGATGCATAAAAGATAAACATCACATGCAATCAATATAAGTGATATGATTTGGCCATCATCATCTTGTGCTTGTGATCTCCATCTCCGAAGCACCGTCATGATCACCATCGTCACCAGCGCGACACCTTGATCTCCATCGTAGCATCGTTGTCGTCTCGCCAACTATTGCTTCTACGACTATTGCTACCGCTTAGTGATAAAGTAAAGCAATTACAGGGCGGTTGCATTGCATACAATAAAGCGACAACCATATGGCTCCTGCCAGTTGCCGATAACTCGGTTACAAAACATGATCATCTCATACAATAAAACTTAGCATCATGCCTTGACCATATCACATCACAACATGCCCTGCAAAAACAAGTTAGACGTCCTCTACTTTGTTGTTGCAAGTTTTACGTGGCTGCTACGGGCTGAGCAAGAACCGTTCTTACCTACGCATCAAAACCACAACGATAGTTCGTCAAGTTAGTGCTGTTTTAACCTTCTCAAGGACCGGGCGTAGCCACACTCGGTTCAACTAAAGTTGGAGAAACTGACACCCGCCAGCCACCTGTGTGCAAAGCACATCGGTAGAACCAGTCTCGCGTAAGTGTACGCGTAATGTCGGTTCGGGCCGCTTCATCCAACAATACCGCCGAACCAAAGTATGACATGCTGGTAAGTAGTATGACTTGTATCGCCCACAACTCATTTACGTTCTACTCGTGCATATAACATCTACGCATAAAACCAGGCTCGGATGCCACTGTTGGGGAACGCAGTAATTTCAAAATTTTCCTACGCACACAGAGGATCATGGTGATGCATAGCAACGAGAGGGCAGATTGTGTCCACGTACCCTCGTAGACCGAAAGCGGAAGCGTTAGCACAACGCGGTTGATGTAGTCGTACGTCTTCATGATCCGACCGATCAAGTACTGAACGCACGGCACCTCCGAGTTCTGCACACGTTCAGCTCGATGACGTCCCTCGAACTCCGATCCAGCCGAGCTTTGAGGGAGAGTTCCGTAAGCACGGCGGCGTGGTGACGATGATGATGTTCTACCGACGCAGAGCTTCGCCTAAGCACCGCTACGGTATTATCGAGGTGGACTATGGTGGAGAGGGGCACCGCACATGGCTAAAAGATCCAAGAGATCAATTGTTGTGTCTATGGGGTGCCCCTCTCCTCCATATATAAAGGGGGAGGAGAGGGCCGGCCAAGGGGAGGAGGCGCGCCCAAGGGGGGAGTCCTACTCCCACCGGGAGTAGGACTCCTCCTTTTCCTATTTGGAGAGGGAGAGGGAAGGAAGAGGAAGGAGGGAGGAAGGAAAGGGGGGCCGGCCCCCTTCCCAATTCGGATTGGGCTTGGGGGGGTGCGCCCCCTCCCTTGCTCCTTTCCGCTCTGAAAGAACATGCGGTGCCCCCATGTTTGGTTTTGGTAATTGATGACAATCTTTATGGACTAATGGTTGCCTTGAGTTATATTTGAAGGATTTGTCCATAGGCATTTCTTGAAGTCCATGTGTTGGTTTCAAGGAGTTTATGTGGTGACCAAGGTGTTATTAAGGAATTATCCAAAGATTGTTCATGTGAGAGTTGAGCTTATTGCAAGCATGTCTTGAAGAAGAAGATTGTGCGATCATTCATGTTTACCTTCAAGACATCATCCAAATGAAGAGAGTTGGAAAGAGTCAAGGTTGATCAAGACTAAGTCAAGAGTGAATCAAGAGACATCACCCAAATGAAGAGAGTTGGAAAGAGTCAAGGTTGATCAAGACTAAGTCAAGAGTGAATCAAGCTGATCAACACACAAAGCGCACAAGATGTACCGAGGGATCAAGCGATCCCATGGTATGGTAAGCATTGTCAATTACGCCTTGTGTACTAACCCATGGTCTTCGTGAGTGTTCTATGTGGGGTTAGGTACATGTTCATGGGCTTGCGTCAAGAGGAAGATATCACTCAACCCATGGAGAGGATGACATCAAGTGGTGATCATCATCAACATTGCCGTGTGCAAGTTCAAGTGGAGCATCATGAAGAGATCAAGTGCTTGAAGCTTGCCGTCCATTGTGGTGACAATGAACTTGTGAAGATGTGAGGAAGGGTGGCTCACCCATAGTGGAGTATGGGGGAGCAATCAACTAGTCTTCATCGAGCCAACGCAACCAAGAAAGGTGGTCCAACTTGAGGGAGTCAAGATCGTCATCATCTAGCTCAAGTGGACCATGTGCAAGGCAAAGGTTTGCCCTTGGTCGGTTTTCTATTTTACCGGTCTCATGATGGTAGTTGGGAGACCGGGTTATAGGATCGATTGCCGTACTATCAAGGGGGGCTCTCGATGAGTAGCTTGATCGTATCATTCGTAGAGAGCTCAAACCATTACATCCTTGCATCATCTTTCTTGGTTCTTGTTTGGTTCTTCTCTTTGTGAGTTTTGGAGCTTATGGTCATCTTGATGACAAGCTCGAGTTCATCGAAAACGGAGTTCACTCACATCTTCTATGATGTTTTCGATGTTGGAGGTTATGTCGGTTCTTCTCTGTTGGAGGTTTCACTCCTCTATTTGTTAGGCATACCTCCGCTGTTTTGATGCTACTCGTCGTCTTGTATCCAACAAGCTTGAGTTTGCTCAATTCGGAGCTCATATGCAGAAGTTATGGCAGTTTTGGTTTCTCGTGGAGTATACTTGTTTTCGTGGAAGTGGCTTTAGGATGGTCCCAGCGGTAGTACCGTGGTACCCAGCGGTAGTACCGCTTAGGGGTCACAAGCGGCAGTACTGCTCCGCAGCGGTAGTACCATTGGTGGGTCCTCAGCAGTAGTACCGCTACGGTACCAGGCCCCTACCGCGTCGACTCGAGGGGTCATTTTTCGTGTCGGATAGTGCGGTACTTCGCAGCAGCAGTAGGGCGGCAGTACCGCTCACGAGCGGTAGTACCGCCCAACCACCGCGGCAGTACCGCTCGGGTCTGTCACTCTCCTGCCCTCCAGACTCCACGGTAGTACCGCCTGGGGGAGCGGTAGTACCACTGTGATCAGCGGTAGTACCGCTGCCTCCTGCGGTAGTACCGCCTTCTACGGGGCTGTTTTGGGGGTAACGGTTGGATTGTTCCCCCCACTATATAAGGGGGTCTTCTTCCCCATTCTACCTTATCCTTTGAGCTCGTGTTCTTCCCCCATTGTTGACCTTCTTCGAGCTTGCTAACTCTCAATCCCTCCATGGATTCTTGCTAGTTTTTGAGGGAAAAGAGAGAGGAGATCTAGATCCACATTTCCACCAATCACTTTCTCCTCTATGTGAGGGGAACCCCTTGGATCTAGATCTTGGAGTTCTTGGTGTTCTCCTTCTTGTTCTTCCTCTCTTTTTCCTCCCTAGCATTAGTTGCTTCGGTGGGATTTGAGAGAGAAGGACTTGGGCACTCCGTGTGCCCTTGCCATTGCATTTGGTGCATCGGTTTGAGTTCTCCACGGTGATACATGGAAGTTACAAGTTGAGAAGCTTATTACTCTTGGGTGCTTGGTGCCCTTGAACTTGTTCCTCTTGGGTGCTTGGGCGCCCTAGACGGTTGGTGGTGTTCGAAGCTCAATCATTGTGGTGTAAAGCTCCGGGCAAGCGTCGGGGTCTCCAATTAGGTTGTGGAGATCGCCCCGAGCAATTTGACGGGTTCCGGTGACCGCCCCCAAGGGTTGCCAAATTGTACGGGTTCGGTGACCGCCCCCAAGGGTTGCCATTTGTATGGGTTCGGTGACCGCCCTCAAGGGTCCCTTAGTGGAATCACGGCATCTTGCATTGTGCGAGGGCGTGAGGAGATTACAGTGTCCCGAGTGGCTTCTTGGGGAGCATTGTGCCTCCACACAGCTCCAAACGGAGATTAGCATCCGCAAGGGTGTGAACTTCGGGATACATCGTCGTCTCCGCGTGCCTCGGTTATCTCTTACCCGAGCCCTTTACTTATGCACTTTACTTTGTGATAGCCATATTGTTTCTTGTCATATATCTTGCTACCACCTTAGTAGGTTTTCTTGCTTAACATAAGTTGTTGGTGCACATAGGTGAGCCTAGTTGTTGTAGGTTTTGTGCTTGACAAATTAACCGCTAGGTTTATTCCGCATTTGTTCAAGCCTCAACCGTAATTATTTTAAAGCGCCTATTCACCCCCCGCCCTCTAGGAGACATCGACGATCTTTCACCCTCCTTTCCACTAAAGCCCATTATGGCCCATATACCTCCCGGGGGGTTCCGATAACCTCCCGGTGCTCCGGTATTATCCCGATCTCAAGTGGTTGGTTCACTGATGTACCTAGTGAAGGAAATATGCCCTAGAGGAAATATGCCCCGATCTCACCCGGAACCCCTTGCATTCCACTCTCTTGTTGAGAAATACACAATTTATGGAGGAACACTTTTTATATTGGCCTTCTAAGCTTTTCGCCCATTTTGGCAATCGATGCCAATGGGGGAGAAGTTTCAGAGAGTTTTGTGGAGAAGTCTTCAGAGTTTTCTCCTTGCTTTTGCATCTCATACGCATGCATTATTGGTTGTTGTATTACATGGTGATGCATAATTCCTTATATAAACTCTCTTGAAAGTGATTGTCATCAATTACCAAAATGGGGGAGATTGAAACAACATGCGGTGCCCCCATGTTTGGTTTTGGTAATTGATGACAATCTCTATGGACTAATGGTGGCCTTGAGTTATATTTGAAGGATTTGTCCATAGGCATTTCTTGAAGTTCATGTGTTGGTTTCAAGGAGTTTATGTGGTGACCAAGGTGTTATTAAGGGATTATCCAAAGATTGGTCATGTGAGAGTTGAGCTTATTGCAAGCATGTCTTGGAGAAGAAGATTGTGTGATCATTCATGTATATCTTCAAGACATCATCCAAATGAAGAGAGTTGGTTGATCAAGACTAAGTCAAGAGTGAATCAACTTGATCAACTCACAAAGCGTAGAAGATGTACCGAGAGGGATCAAGCGATCCCATGGTGTGGTGAGCATTGTCAATTACGCTTTGTGTACTAACCCATGATCTTCGTGAGAGTTCTTTGTGGGGTTAGGTTGCGGTGTGCAAGTTCAAGTGAAGCATCATGAAGAGATCAAATGCTTGAAGCTTGCCGTCCATTGTGGTGACAATGGATTTGTGAAGATGTTGCGGTGTGCAAGTTCAAGTCAAGCATCATGAAGAGATCAAATGCTTGAAGCTTGCCGTCCATTGTGGTGACAATGGACTTGTGAAGATGTGCGGAAGAGTGGCTCACCCATAGTGGAGCATGGGGGAGCAATCAACTAGTCTTCATCGAGCCAACGCAACCAAGAAAGGTGGTCCAACTTGAGGGAGTCAAGATCGTCATCATCTAGCTCAAGTGGACCATGTGCAAGGCAAAGGTTTGCTCTTGATAGGTTTTCTATTTTACCGGTCTCATGATGGTAGTTGGGAGACCGGGTTATAGGATCGATTGCCGTACTATCAAGGGGAGCTCTCGATGAGTAGCTTGATCGTATCGTTCATAGAGAGCTCAGACCATTGCATCCTTGCATCATCTTTATTGGTTCTTGTTTGGTTCTTCTCTTTGTGAGTTTTGGAGCTTATGGTCATCTTGATGACAAGCTCGAGTCCATCGAAAACGGAGTTCACTCGCATCTTCTATGATGTTTTCGATGTTGGAGGTTATGCCGGTTCTTCTCGGTTGGAGGTTTCACTCCTCTATTTGTCGCTGTTTTGATGCTACTCGTCTTCCTCTATCCAACAAGCTTGAGTTTGCTCAATTCGGAGCTCATATGCAGAAGTTATGGCGGTTTTGGTTTCCTAGCGGTAGTACCGCGGGCCGGAGCGGTAGTACCGCTTGGGTGCTACAAGCGGTAGTACCGCTCTAGAGCGGTAGTACCGCTCCAGAGCGGTAGTACCGCTGGTAGCCCCCAACCGTAGTACCGCTGCAGTCTCGTGCTAGTACCGCCTCAATTCGAGGGGTCTTTTTTCGTGTCGGGTTTTACGGTACTAGCCGCGGCAGTGGGGCCGTAGTACCGCTCGTATGCGGTAGTACCGCCCTGACCACCGCGGTAGTACCGCTCTGGGCCCTGCGGCAGTACCGCGAGGGGGAGCGGTAGTACCGCTGGCCAAGCGGTAGTACCGCTCTCTGCGGGGCTGGTGTGGGGGGTAACGGTTGGATTGTTCCCCCCACTATATAAGGAGGTCTTCTTCCCCAATGAACCTCATCCGTTGAGCTCGTGTTATTCCCCCATTGTTGACCTTCTTCGAGCTTGCTAACTCTCAATCCCTCCATGGATTCTTGCTAGTTTTTGAGGGAAAAGAGAGAGGAGATCTAGATCCACATTTCCACCAATCACTTTCTCCTCTTTGTGAGGGGAACCCCTTGGATCTAGATCTTGGAGTTCTTGGTGTTCTCCTTCTTGTTCTTCCTCTCTTTTTCCTCCCTAGCATTAGTTGCTTTGGTGGGATTTGAGAGAGAAGGACTTGGGCACTCCGTGTGCCCTTGCCATTGCATTTGGTGCATCGGTTTGAGTTCTCCACGGTGATACGTGGAAGTTACAAGTTGAGAAGCTTATTACTCTTGGGTGCTTGGTGCCCTTGAGCTTGTTCCTCTTGGGTGCTTGGGCGCCCTAGACGGTTGGTGGTGTTCGGAGCTCAATCATTGTGGTGTAAAGCTCCGGCCAAGCGTCGGGGTCTCCAATTAGGTTGTGGAGATCGCCCCGAGCAATTTGACGGGTACCGGTGACCGCCCCCAAGGGTTGCCAAAGTGTACGGGTTCGGTGACCGCCCCCAAGGGTTGCCATTTGTACGGGTTCGGTGACCGCCCCCAAGGGTCCCTTAGTGGAATCACGGCATCTTGCATTGTGCGAGGGCGTGAGGAGATTACGGTGGCCCTAGTGGCTTCTTTGGGAGCATTGTGCCTCCACACCGCTCCAAACAGAGATTAGCATCCGCAAGGGTGTGAACTTCGGGATACATCGTCGTCTCCGCGTGCCTCGGTTATCTCTTACCCGAACCCTTTACTTATGCACTTTACTTTGTGATAGCCATATTGTTTCTTGTCATATATCTTGCTATCACTTAGTTGTTTATCTTGCTTAGCATAAGTTGTTGGTGCACATAGGTGAGCCTAGTTGTTGTAGGTTTTGTGCTTGTCAAATTAACCGCTAGGTTTATTCCGCATTTGTTCAAGCCTAAACCGTAATTATTTTAAAGCGCCTATTCACCCCCCCCCCCCTCTAGGCGACATCCACGATCTTTCAGGTATGTTACTTGCCCGAGATTCGATCGTCGGTATCTCAGTACCTAGTTCAATCTCGTTACCGGCAAGTCTCTTTACTCGTTCCGTAATACATCATCCCACAACTAACTCATTAGTTGCAATGCTTGCAAGGCTTAAGTGATGTGCATTACCGAGTGGGCCCAGAGATACCTCTCCGACAATCGGAGTGACAAATCCTAATCTCGAAATACGCCAACCCAACAAGTACCTTCGGAGACACCTGTAGAGCACCTTTATAATCACCCAGTTACGTTGTGACGTTTGGTAGCACACAAAGTGTTCCTCCGGTAAACGGGAGTTGCATAATCTCATAGTCATAGGAACATGTATAAGTCATGAAGAAAGCAATAACAACATACTAAACGATCAAGTGCTAAGCTAACGGAATGGGTCAAGTCAATCACATCATTCTCCTAATGATGTGATCCCGTTAATCAAATGACAACTCTTTGTCTATGGCTAGGAAACATAACCATCTTTGATCAATGAGCTAGTCAAGTAGAGGCATACTAGTGACACTCTGTTTGTCTATGTATTCACACATGTATCATGTTTCCGGTTAATACAATTATAGCATGAATAATAAACATTTATCATGATATAAGGAAATAAATAATAACTTTATTATTGCCTCTAGGGCATATTTCCTTCAGCGTTGGCCCTGGATTCCGTGGAGCGCAGCCTCGAGCTCGAGCGGTTGGAGACAAGGGAACGCCAAGTTGCCCAAGCAGAGGACGCCGTTGGGGCTCGCGAGGTCAGGATCCAGGAGGAGGTCGACCGCCGGGTGGCCGAGGTTCGCGCGGATCTTGAAGGTCGGTACGACCTGAAGCTGAAGCTTGCAGGAACTGAGGCGGCGGGCAGGTCCGCCGCCCTCAGGCCCAGGTTAGACGAGGCGGAGAGGCATGGGGAGGCCACGGCTGTCGCCCTGGTCATGGCGCAAGCGGACTTGGCATCCTCCCGCGCCGAGCTGCTTTTGCTTCGGAAGCGGGTTGATGATGCCGAGGCCGTCGCACGGCAGAACAGGGAGGAAGTGCTTCAACGGCGGACGCTGGAGCGCGAGCACGCCCCCATGCTTCAGGACCTCCGTAACAGGGCTAACACCGCCCTGGGCTTCATCTGCGACGAGAATGCACCGCCCCCTCACTCGAATTACTACGCCAGCCACATGATCTTCTTCACCAACGTGGCGACGCGCCTAGAAGCCCGGTCTGACAGGGCTCGCCAGCTCGTGGAGGAGAGGAGTCGGGGCCTGCTTGGGCGCGCGCTTTCCCGTGTCTTCAGCCATCTCCGGAACTCCTTCCCCGACTTCGACTTCGACGCCGCCATTGCTCCCGTGCCACAGGCCGTCCGAGGTGACTTGGCGCGGTGGGTGGAGGACAACGTGGATGCGCTGGTCAGAGCCTTTGCCTCTGACGACGACGCGGTGGTGGTCGTTACGGATGAAGGTGACGTGGTTGACGACGGCGACGGAGGCGTCGCTGTAGGTGGCGTCGGTGACGGCGAAGACAACAACGACGGGAGTGACGCGTCCGAGGGCGATGCGGAGGATGCGGCGAGCGACATATCTGGTTAATTCCTTGTTCCTGTATTGCTTCACCCTGTGTACAAAAGCTCGGGCGTGGCCCCTAAAGATTGTGAGAGCATTTTGGGAGGGGGAGCCCCTCATGTAAATGAATCATGATTTCTATTTCTCTGTGCTGAATCAAGGGTGCGTTTTGGCCGGCCATGAGTCTGATGGCAAGTCTTCCCGCTGCAGTTTACCTTAGCTGGGGCAGGCCCTGAATCGTATTGTAAGGTCGAGAGTCGCCGTGGGGCTCCTGAAGGGTCTGCTGACCCGCCCGAGTGGGGCTCGCGAGGTTCTGGCGCCGATCGGCGCGCGTGGTGCGCGTGCTGTGCCCAGCCCCGCTCGCGAGGGGCCCGCGAGGTGGAGGCGGCGAGCATGAGCTCTAGAACAAGGCAAGAACCAGATGGCAAGAAATCGCTTGAACGAGAAAATTCACCCCCCGCAAGTAATGACAAAAACTCGACTTCAACTTAAATCGAAATCCAGAAAGCAAGGCTACAGAAGAAGAGATCCAAAGCAAATGGCCGCGTCCGACACCTAGTCTAGTCTTCTGGTCTTCGAGTCTTCTCACCAGCACGGAGCTAAGTGCTGCCACTAGGCGTGGGAGGGAGCCCCAGGGCCTGAGGCCGGCACCCCTGAGACTCCGGGGCGTGTACAGCCCCACTCATTATTACGTGAGAGTGTCACGGGCGGCGAGCTTCACAGGCACTGGGCCTTCTTCACAGGAACCGGACTTGCTTCATATCACCAGACGAGGGCCCCGCCTTGCGCCACCCTCGACCACCTTTGAGCCGACCGGCAACCTGGACGGCACAAAGGTGGGAAAGGGGACGCCAGTGGTGCCCCCGGCGACCACAGGTCCTCTGCCGAAGGCTCGCCAGCACCTCCCCGGCAGAGGGCCTACCTCCGGACGTTGCCTGGCTTCGCGCGACGTGGGGACGGGCCTTGCTCCTGGCTCCCTCCGCGTGGTCCCCTGCGTGCTTCCCCGGCGGAAGGGATGCTGCTGTGCCGGGGTCGTCGACCGACGTTGTGACCTGATTCACTTGCAGTCCATGGTTAGCGTAAGCCTGCCCCTGAGAGATTAGTGGTACCCTGAAGTTGTCGTTGCTGGTGCGATCGTCGCGGTTCTCCGCTGGTTCCTGGAAGGCTTCAACTTCTAGCGTCCCTTCTTCCCAATCCTCTCCGAGGAATGAGCCAGGGTCGTCCTCTGGTGCGTACTCCTGGTCCATCATGCGGGGCACATAGGCTTCCGGGGCCGTCACCCCGAACACCTCGTCGTAGTGCCCCACACTCCATGTTGCCCGGCCCAGTGTGGTGTCCTGAGGATGGTAACGCGGCATCCCACTGGGACCATTGGAGGCGACGCTTGTACCCATGCTTGTCGCGGGTGGCATGGGGGCGACGGAGCCCCCGGCGCCGCCGACCGTGCTGGTGTTGACGAAGCCCCCAGGCGCACCCGATGGCGCGTGGTTGCGGCGAGGCCCGCCGTGAGACCCCGTAGTGGCCTGAGAAGGAAGCTGGTAGCAGAAGGGCGGTGCTCCCGATGCCACCGCATCCAGCAGCTCGGCAACGCGCTCCAGTAGTGCATCCCGGCCGCTCTTCATCAGCCGGCACCGCAGCAGCTCTCGCGCCACCATGAGCGCTGCCCGCATGTTTGCCTGCTCCCGCCGTGAGTGCGGCGCCGTTGCTGCGGCGTGGCTTGCCGCCCTTGCAGCGGCTCGTACTTGCCGTGGGGTGAGGGTAGACGACGCCTGGCCGCGCCGCCCGCGCCCCGCAGCGTTGGACAGCGTTCGCGTCGCCTGGAGCGCGGGGTCAAGGTCTTCATGGGCAGGTGACACCGCTCGGGCTGGCCAAGCTGCCCAGTGGTCGGAGTCAGCCCTTGGGTCGCCGGACATCGTGGCCACGGAGCGTCGGCAAGTCAATTGGCGGAGAAGAAGCTCCGGCGCACCCCTACCTGGCGCGCCAAATGTCGGATGTGGGGTTCCGGCAAAACCCTTAAGGTTCGAACTCTGGGGTGCGCGCGAAGTTCTTTCCCTCCTACCGATCTACGCCCTGGCTCGCTAAGATCTTGTGGACGAACTCGACGAACTTACAACACAGAAAGACACGAGATTTATACTGGTTCGGGCCACCGTTGTGGTGTAATACCCTACTCCAGTGTGGTGGTGGTGGATTGCCTCTTGGGCTGATGATGAACAGTACAAGGGGAAGAACAGCCTCCTGAGGTTGAGGTGTTCTTGTGTTTGGTGTGAGGCGAGGACTCGATGAGTTCGAGACCAGATGCCCCCTACGGTGGTGGCTAGCTCTACTTATATAGGCCCTGGTCCTCTCCCCAAATATCGAGCGGGAAGGGAGCCAACAACGGCGGGCAAATTTGAAAGGGGACAGCTAGTACAAGCTATCCTGACAAAAGTGGTATTCGCCTGCAAAAGGCTCTGGTGGTGACGCGGTCTTGGGTTCCATGGTGACCTCCGTCTTGCCGTCCTGCTGGTCTTGGTCTTGTTGCACCGATATGGAAACCTTTGCTTGATGCCTTGGTATTCCGCGCCTGCGCCTGCCTCCTTAGCACCAAAGAGGAAACAAGGACGCTGCGCGCGCTGGCGCCCGCCTGGTGCCGATCGTCATGGCTCACGTCACGAGTGCCTCGCGAGGTTTGCCCCGCCTTGATATCTCCGCTCCTCGCGAGCCTGCCTGGCGAGGCCGCTCCTGAGAAGGTCTTGCGTCGTCCGCCTCGCGAGGCTTGGCCCCTCGCGAGGGTCTTGAACGCCTTGTTGATGAAGATGGGTCGTGCGGCCTGCTAGCATAGCCACGCCGTGGGCCGCAGGCAGGCAAGTCTGGGGACCCCCGTTCCCAGAACGCCGACAATAAGGGATCGGCTAAGAACGGCTATCCACCTTAATTATAAGGAGGTAAAGATACTTGGCCGTTTGCTCCTCTAAACTATAAAGGATCAGTTAGAAATGCTCGAAGTTCGCTTAAAAAAGAGCCACAAACTAAGTGGCACATAAATAAATGTTAAATTGTTTGGTCTAGAAATATAGCTGGTTGTATGCATTATTTTTTCCCGTAAAAATGACTCAAATCCATTATAAAGGTCCACCAGAGGTACAAAACATCTCAAACATAATAAAAATTACACCAAGACCCCTAAACCATCAAACTACCATTTTCTCCGCCAAAATGAGAGGTCGACGCGCTGTTGTCTCCTTACCGGAGCTGCAATTACCTTGTTGATGGCAGTCAAGAAGTCTTCGTGCACTTGCCCTTAAGGACCATCACCTCGGAGCCACAGTCGTCACCTTTGGCCCTTGACTCGGTTTGAAGAAGCTGCTATCAAATCTCACCATCGCGTATGCACGGCGAAAAACTCTAAACTTGCCACCCCGAGGAGCCGGCGGGAATCTACGCCGGAGCTCCGTCTAACCCATCTTGGCAGACGAATTGTAGGAGGATCGAAGCCCAGAAGACTGGTCCGAAGATGGAGCGCCACCCCTGCAAGGACTAAAATCCTAGCCTTTCTATTGGATGGAGTTGAGGTGCCAGGATTTTCCTCCATGCCACGAGCAGCCGGCAAGCAAAGGGGAGGCGAACCCACAAACTCGCGAGTGGAGATCGAAGGGAGAAAGACTTTGCCTAGCTGTCTTGCAAGAGGGGAAAGACGATACATGTTTGGTGGTTAAATTAGAACAAAAGAAACAAACAAACTCCTATGTTAGATTAGCATATAAAGCGTCAACCGTCGGATCCCCCGCAAAAAGAAAGTGTCAAGCAATGTCACAAACATAATTTGTTGGATCTCACTGCCTTTCCCTAGTGTCGAGTAATGTCACAAACCTACTAGTTATGTATGATTTGCTACCCATCTCAGGGATCGACACCGGAGGCAATCAGAAATGCTGATATGTCACCACCGAGTGATTGTATTCGGTTGGTCTAAAAAAATGCTGATATGTCTGTTCGAGACTTCGATACGCCATGGTTGCTTGTCCTTGTCCACAGTCCACCGTAAGCCGTAACCTTGGCCTCTGGTGACCGGTGCTGATAATCCTCACCACCAATGTGGCCTCTGGTGACCGGTGCTGATAATCCTCACCACCAATGTGGCCGATGTGATCGATCGGAGTCACATTTGACCAGCACCAACCGCAGTTCCAGCGAAGAATGCGATCGTACCCCATTGCTCAGTCTCCACCAGTGACATGACCAAAACCCACAGATATTTACTGTACATGCGAAATACTACCATCAACTCTGTCTGGAAGCGACACCGCCGTCGCCATTGATGCTGCAACCGGCGGCGGGCAGCACCGGCGAGGGACGGTGTTGCGGTCGGCGTCGCGGAGCTACCATGGATGCAACACAGAGGCAAGAAAAAATGCTGCTACGGTCAACGGGCCTTTTTGTTGCGAGCGGCGGCGGCGAGCATCGGCGGTGAGCGTCTGCGGCGAGGCAACGGGAAAGGTTCGGCGAGCACGGGTCGTCGGCGGCCGAGGACAAGCGGGGTGCTGGTCTATTTTCCCTTTCTTTTTTCTCCTCTGCTTTTTTTGTTGCAGCGTTTTCTGGAAGCTTGACGAAGGAATCCTACGGTTTAGAAAAGCTAGATCGTGTGGCCACGTGGGACCGGCCGAAATTTTCGACCGGTGCGCCAGCTCCTATTAGTGGCCATCGCGATTGCGGGGAGAAATTAAACCCTTTAACGGTCGCGCAAGGAGCGAACAAGGAGCCTGTACACGTGTCGCTGTGTTACTGTGCAACGTACTATAGAAAGAAAATCGCTGGTAGGTCATCCTCGCACCGGACGATCTTTTTTTCTCTCGCTCCCTCTCATTTTCCCACCCCAACCTAGGGTTGCCGCCGCCGCCGCCGCCCCCATCGCTCCTCTAGCGCTGCCCATCGGAGGACGGCCCACTTCTCCTCTGCTTCTTCTTTCACCCTGCTCCATCCCGACCAGCGCCACCCCCGCCCCTTTTCTCTCGTCGGCTATTGTCGATGAGCATGGCGGCACCCCGCAAAAAAAAAAGATGAGCATGGCGGCGGCGGCGTTGAGAGCCTCATGGGGGACATCCAGGCAGATGAAGGGGTGGCGGCATGGATCTGGTGACAGTGGTGTCGGAGCTTGAGGCCGAGAGGACTTCGACCCTAGGCCCTCGCCGTCTGCCTCCTTTTCATCTTTTTTTGCTCGTGCTGCTCGTTATCTACATGGGTCGTCGACGAAGAAGTCAGGGAGGAGCGGATGCTATCTGGGGGGGTGGCTAGGACCAGATCGACCATGGCGATGGCATCGTTGACTCCCTGCTGGCCTTGCAGTTTTGCAATTTAGGTATCAAAGGAATTAGGTATTATCAGCATGAATACTATTTACACAGTCTGTTCTTTTATTTAGATTGACCGTCTTTGAAGTAATTGACATGTAGACTGCTGCAAAATGAATCAGTAATGTTTTAATTAACTTAAAAAACTTGCCAGGTTGGATATATCTTTGTCAGATATTTATATCATTGTTTTTCTTCTGTTCATTTGTTGGGTAGGGCCGAGACCAGTGGGTTCATTGCTAGGGGCTATTGTATTTGTCTTGCTACCGACTGTAGATGTGATCACTGATTCTCATTGACTGTAGTTGTAGTTTCAGAAGTAGGATGGCTAGCAGTCATCATATATTGGTTAAGTTGTATTTGTTTTGGGTACAACAAGATGATGATCAAGAGAATCCCGATGAAAAGCATCATGCTGATTCTGATGTGGAAATAGATGATGCCAAGCCTTTGGAGGAATCTGAAAGGTGTTTTTTTCATTTGGTTCCTTAGTCGTTCAAGTGATTGTTTATAGCAATACCATGTGTTCTGATGCATGCCATTCTGTTGTAGGAGAAGCAATACTCAAGAGTGCGAGAGTTGACAGAGAATGTGCGAGAGTTAAGCAGTATTGTAGTAGATCACATTTCAGGGATACCATTGATTTATTTTTCTCTTCTTACTTTTATTAGATAGGCCACATTCTTTTTCTTTTACTCATGCCTTTGTTGCTGATGGTGCTGTTGTGTAAATTCAACATTGATGTTTAGTGTTATGACATGGTTTACACAAGCTGAAATTTTGATCCCTTGGAGGTTGCAGGTGCTGACAATCTAATTCCAATGGAACTGGCCCTTAAAATTACAACCAAGATTACAGTTGGTATGAGTTACTTGCTGAGAGTCAGAAATTACAACCAAGATTTTGTAACACGACTTTTAAACCAAGGTTTGTTTCTTTCTTCTGTTTATCTTTTTGAATTACATTGATCCTATTTGTTTATGTAATTCTCAATAGCTGCACCTATATTAACCCTATATTAACTAAAAAACTCCACCGTACAATTTCTATCGCTTTATTGGTTTCTTTTCGATGAAATGAAATTGAGGGCGAAAGCTCCTCAATTAGGAAAAGAAAATGGCCCGTGGAAAAATAAGGAGATTCGTAAAACTTATGTCCGGGGAAGGTTTAGTGTACAATGTTTCTTGAGATATTGTGACATTGCTTCTTGCACTGCAGCGAAGCCCAAAGCAGACTTTTGTGTGTGCAAATAGTGTGATATGAAAAGTTGTGCTAAGAAAAATTACTGGATGATCTGAACTCTTATAACATAGCATTTGTACGTATGTCTACACATATGACTTACCTTTCTTCTCGATTAATGTATTTGAACCTCAAATCCTAATGTTATAGGAGTATATGCTAATCTCCTAAAAAACTATCATTTCTAAATCAAATCTCTTTGGACTAAGACCGAGGGTAAAAGAAGGTAGCCTAATATGTTAAAAAAGATTGCAATGCACAAGCACGACTTATCTTGTGTCTCTGGCTACATGAAATCGATCAGCTAGCTAGCTTAGACTGCTGTGTATAACTGTGGTCCAAGTATCAATCAATCTACTCGACGATCTAAGCTCCCGTGCGTGTCATTGTGTTCCCAGCCAGCGCTGATTGTTTGTATGTGTACGTGCACTATCCGATAGGACCGAACGTCTAGAACTATCTAATGTATAGGCTGCCTCTTGTTGCACTAGAACAATACTCAATGATTGAAGAGATCAAAGGCAGAGTAGTCGACCTTCCTAGGTGGTAATTTTGATTTCGTAGTTGCGGAAGAGATGGAGGAATGATGGGTGATGAGGGTAGGAAGAAGATGGACTCAAGCAAAGGTTTCTCAGTTTACAAAAAAGAGGCTGAGACCTCTTTTTTAGATACAGCAAAAGAACCATGGTTTTAGATATGCTGCAGTTTGTAAAACTAAAGTATTTGTCGAAGCCAAACACGTCAAAGTATTTAAAACTGGGATTTCTACAAAAAAAACATGGTATTATCCTAAAACTCCAAAAATACTAAGCAGCCAAACGCAACCTTAGTTTTCTGAATTCCATAGGACGCTTATGATAAAGAAAACTATGCCCTTAGCCTTTATAGATTGCTTTAAATTTCATTATGCAGTTTTTGCTTGGATCACGTTTTTGTGCTTTATTAGGCACTTTATGTTGTGGTGTTCTATATTAGACTGTTCAGATTATTTTTCTAGGCAGTGTACAGATGTGGATTGGACTGTACTTACTGCTTACCATCTTCTATATCACCCTAACATACTTTTGTTCAGGATGGGATCGTACTTCATCCTTCACGTAGTTTATAAAATGAAGGAGCTGTAGTTTGGCTAACCTGAAGCAGTTTTCTTTAGGTGAACCAGTAACTTGATGGTGCTAACTGGGATGTATGATTGCGTCTTTTACAGAGATTTTTCATCTTAGATGCTACCGACATGAGCTGGTAATGTCGTGCTACCATGGAGAAAACATAGCTAGGTATGATTCTACCGTCTCACTTTCTTTGGTTGGCGAGTCAAAATGCCCATGTTTGCTAATCCCCATATGAGCTACAGATTATATTTATAGGTTTCCATGTTAATGCCTACAGGTTTGCTACTGAGTTTAGCGTATAACTCTCCTGCTTTTCTCCAATGGTTACCTCTACAGGGCGCTCCCCGGCCTGGAGCTCTGCTACTCCATGACGCGGAGGTTCCTCGACAAGCAGACGGCGGTGGTCGGGCAGGTGTAGCCCGCGGCAGCGCTGCCCATCCTGGACTGGAAGATCTCCGTTCCTGGTAATACTTGTTTCCTGTACACCTGCTTTTTTATTTTGGTAAGGTTTCATTTTTCGGGTGGTGCCAACGGTGGAACTTTGTTCTTGTTATTTGGTGTGCGGGCTCTCTGATTTTGAGATGACTAGAGGTAAACTTCAGTTCAGAGTATTAGATTGTTTGGTTTAATTAAGTCAGTGGGTGAGGGGTTTCATGTTTAGATTTCAGTGTAGTATAGTAGTATCCTGAATTCTTATGCTGTAATGTGAATTCTAAAGATATAAGAAATCCATGCAGAATATTTTGCTGTTTGCACCAAACAATATGCATCCAAGTTATTGCAATAATGGGGAATTATGTAACCAGTAGTACGCGACATTTTATATGAATATATGATTTTGATCATTCATGTTCCCTCGAATCTTGCTTATTAACAACACTTTTCTCAGTTTGTTCCATGTATATAGTGTATTAGACTACTGTTCACTATCTATCAATCCTATCTTCATGTACCTGTGTGTGTTTGGTACAGTACTTGATCTCTTATGATTTAGGGAGCTCTTCAGAATCTGAGAAGAAATTGATGTAAGATTTATTTTCCTATTCTTGGAAACTCATGCTATGGAGAATCATAATGATATTCTCATTGTACAGGCGGTGCAAGGTCTAACATGATTGTGCTGATGCTCTCTCCTTTGTAGAGGACCATCCCGATGTCTGGGTTTCGGCATGGTGGTGAGGTGCCTGAGGTCATGGCTCTGAGTCAGGAACCTCTTATTGAGCGTGCCAGTACTTCATGGTGGTGACGTATGTCTTGATGATAGTCCAGTTTGATAAAATGCCAATAGGAGCAGGTCTGTGAAGCCAATAGGAGCCAGTCAGTAAACTAGTGATGCAGTCTCACTGTTCATCGTCTCTAGACGCACCTATATGATCCATGTATCTAGTTTCTCTCCAAAACTTGTGATGCCTGCGTTGTGATGATCCGAGGAACTCTGCCTCTATTTTGGAGATCGCCCATCTTTTGGAGACCGCTGAACTTTGATTTGAACCGCTGAATGTGTCTTTGTGATCAGTCATCCACTTTGTAAGATTGTCAACTCTCTGTTAAGCTATCAGCATAGATGAAACTACTTGCTTGCTCTGCTTTATGAATGAACACTCTTCTACTGCAGTTCTATTCTCTGTATTATATTTTTAACCATTGTCGCTCATTCGAACTGTCGACACGTTAACAAATGCGCTAGCTTGATTAGTGCGCACTGTACCGCCTCAGGTGGTGCCATCGGTGGGGCCCCAGCCACTAGTGATCCATCATTCTCCATTGCTCTGCCGCCACTAACAAAATCATGTAGCCCTCGTAATCTCTGGTCGTGCTGACGCCGTCGCGCCGCCTTCCGGGCATCCCTCGCCGCCAAGCGTCCCCTTGGGCCCATGTGTCGCGCCCAACCATCAGCAAAAAAACCGCTTCCCTCTTTTGTAAGCACGACCGGAGCGGACAGTGACGCGCTGGCTTGTACTGAAGCTGTGTTTAGCACGGCGCGCTCGAGTTTATGCGCGGATGATGCATGGCGGGGACAGAAGAGCCGGCGGCCAAGTAGCATCCTAAAAGCAACTCCAGCCGTGCCTTCAACAGGTTCTTCCCATACGTTTTTGTTACGCCGACGCTTAAAAATCAGCCCAGTCGTGTTCCAGGAGCCCGTTTTCATCGGTTTGGGCCGAAATTGGCGCCAGCAGACCCAGGCCGAACCCGACACGCTGGGGGGCACCGGGGCGAGCGGTTTTGGCGCGAAAGAGCCGCGGGCCAGCCGCATCAGCGAGACAACGCCTCGTCTTCCCTAGAGCGCCTCGGTTTCCCGCGGGGAATCAATGGCAAGGCTGCCGCCGGTCAGCCTTGCCATTGATTCCTCACGGACGGCGCGTCACGGGCGGCGTGGCGACACCTCCCCTCCCGCCACGCGTACACACGGCGCGGGCTACAAAACCCGCCGCTCCCCCTCACCGCTGGCCACACCAGCCCGAGCCCAAACCTGCCGCCGACGAGCTCTGCTCTCTCCCGTCTCCGCCGCCGAGCTCTTCTATCTCCTCATCCTCCCCTTCCCTTCCCTGTCCAGCGATGGCCGAACACTTCCCCGGCGACGCTGCGGCGGCCAACGGCTTCAGCCGCCGCTCGCTCCAGGAGTGCGAGGCGTGGCTCCTGTTCGAGGCCAACATCCCGGTGTCGCCGGACATGCGCGCCGGGCCGACGGGGTGGAGGCTCAGCAACGGCGGCGTCCCCATCCCCGCGGTGCCCGACGTCGACGCGTTCCCCGACGTCTTCGCCGTCGAGGTCGACCGCGTGCGGTCGTCCCTGACGGAGGAGCAGCGCGCCCTCCCCCAGTACGCCGCCGACAACCACGCGGCGTGGGCGGACTACTTCCAGCGGCGGCAGGCGCAGCGGCTGGCGTCCACGAACGGGGCGCCGGTGGTGGGCGGCCCCAAGAACATCGACGGCCGCCGCGTCTGGTGGGGCGTCCCCGGCTGCACACTGCACGAGGTGATGGAGTACCTCGAGGGCGGCAATAACCCGCCGCTGGCATACCCTGCTGCGGCGGCCGTCCCGCCACCACCCCCTGCCGGAGCGCCGGGCCGTGGGTGCCCAGGAGGTTCGGCTCCTCCTCCCGCTCCTCCTCCCACTCTTCCGGCTCGCCGGCGCTCTTCGGCGTCAAGGCCGAGCCCGCCGCGGAGACGTCGCTCGGCCGGCACACCCGCAGCGCCGGTATCGTCATCAACGTGGGCGGCCGGCGCACCTCCTCCTCGGCTCCTCTGCGCTTCGTTAGCCAAAGACGGAGCCGGGGCTCGCCTCCCGGGCTCGCTGGCGGCGTCAAGGAGGAGGAGCTCGACGACGAAGCTGCCCTCAAATGGGCGCGCGACGACTGGGCGCGCACGGAGATTGAGCGCCAGCGCGCCGCCTACGCACGGTTTGAAGCTCGGCGCCGTGGCCGGGACGAGGGAGGCGTCGTCGTCCTTGACGACAGCAACGACGACGACGCGCCGCCACCATCGGTCCGCCATGGAGACGCCGGGCAGGGGTCCAGCAGGGGTGGCCGCGCCATCAAGAAGGAGAAGGCCGCCGACGACGACGAGGACGGCGGCGACTTCGGCGCGCTCAACGACTTCTTCGCCCTGTAGATGTATTTTTTTAATAATTTATGTAACGCCGAACGTGTTGAATATGAATGTCAAGTTGCCGAATTTAGCCGAATTTAGCCGAATTTTTAGCCAAACTTTGCCGAATTCAGATTTTTTTTAAAATAAAAAAAAACGCGTATGGGGCAACCCTGGGACGAGCTTGGTTTGATACGAATAATGACAATCGTTTCAGTATGTTAAGGATACAGATGTATCCACAATTCATTTAGAGTTACTTAATAGTCTATTTCTTATACCATATCTCTATCCCGTGAAATTCTTGAGCTGAGAACCCGCTCGTCCCCGCGTCAATTTTAGCGCCGGCTCGCTCAGGGACACGTAAAATCGCCGCCTGGGGGCCAACGGCTGGAGATGCTCTAACTCTGTCTCTTCGATCGGCACGAACCGAATGATGAATGAACCCCCACCTACGTCACCAGCGACCTGGTTCTCCCGGGTCTACGCCACCTACGCGCGCCGTGTCGACGTCGAGCTGGGCATCCATCAAAAGCCAATGGGATAATGGGATGCATCCATCCATACGCGTCGCGTTTGCATGCGCTGCTTCTGGTTCTATCCACCTACCCATGGCCATGATCCATCCGCTTATCCGGCGACCGGCGCGGCTCGAATCCGACCCCTTTATTGGATCACTCAACCCGGCCGTGCCCTTTACCAGCATCACGCCCTCCTCTTTCTTCTCCGCCCCCGCCAGCATCCACATGGCATGTCCAGTCGTTTCGCGGCATGGAGAGCGCCGCCAGCCAACAAGCCAGCGCCCGTGCTCCCCGTCCATATTCTCCGGTGGTTTTTGTCCCCTGCCAAGCGCCAAGGGTTGGCAGAAGCGGAACACGTTCCCACAGTCGGTCTTCCACTGTGACATTCATCGTGGCTAGCATCGCGTGTTCACCGGTGACAAGAGCTACCCCATGCGCGCGCGCCTGCACTGGCATTGCCCGGCGAAAACGACGCACTGGCCGGGGAGCCAGCTGGTGGGAGAAGGCCGGCGAGGCGAGGGACAACGCAATGTGATGAGCTGTGCGATGGTCTCCTCCGTTCCGACTTTGCACTCGTGCATGGCCCAGCCACGAGAGTACAATAGACGGGCCGATGGTGACGCCGGGCTCCTGGGGGGAACACGCTGCCCTGTTCTGTCTTCAGTTCAGGGTCGGTCGTTGGAGAGCCGAGCAGGCTCCGGCGTGGACACACACAGCCATGATGGTTGTGTTAAGCTCTAATCTTGCAACAGACGAGCGTGCCTTTTCCTACTGTATATGAACAAGTGAAAAGACCTGCTTAGAAAACATTGCTGTCTTGACGAAGTTTTTCTGAACATTTCTGAATTATCTCCTCGAGGCATGCGGTCAGTGTAACAAGCAGTTCGATCGTGTCTGCAGGTGTCTGGCCGGATCGGGGTGCTGAGTACTAGGCTGGTAGAAACATCTTGTTTTAAATCTACCTGTGAGGCTGTGACTAGCCGAAGGGAGATGCTCGACGGATGTATGGTGCGCGCGGAGGTGGCGACTCACCGCCTCACCGGCCCGGAAAGGTGTGATCCACTCACAAAACCGCGAGCGTCTCTCTCAAGGTTAGTAAGGATAGAACTGCTTCCACTCACCCAGAATCTTTTTGGACAAGATGGCCTACATGTATGGACAATGGCGACCTGTTTCCATCTGACGACCTTCCTATCCATCGGTGACCGGTCGCCTCATTTCCCTGTTAACTGTGCCAGAAAGGAGAACCGTCACTGAGCGTGTGCAGTGTGCACACACCTCGACGGATCAGAAAGGCGCACGTATCGCGCAGCGAGATCTCAGGAACAGAAAATGGCAAAATGGATCCGAGAAAGAACAGAGTCCTACCATCCTGCGTGGCACCCTGAAACTTTTCTCCTCAAGTTTCCATCTTCAGAGGAGCAAAGTAGTGCTACTTCCCTAGAGGCTAGAGCATTTGATTCGATGCAGCAAGGTGAAAAAGGAGTGAGTGTAATCATTTGCACTCGCCAAAAGCACTAACATCAGCTCAGCACTAGTAGCTGTGATCGACTGTAAATCTCTCCTTTCTGACTGTTTCTGCACTACGCAGCATCTTCCTGATTTTTCGTTGTAATAACGGAAACAGTGAAACAGCTGATGGGATCTATCTGTCGTCGAAGACAGACAAACATTGATAGACGTCTGATCAAGATATCTTTATCTCGACTAATCAAGCCTCGTGTTCGGATTGGATGTTTCCTAGCGGTGATTTCGAAATAGCCGAGTCACCCGAGAAATAGCAAAACTATTGACAAAAAGGTGTCCATTAGAACTCTGAAACTTTTCTTCTAAAGTTTATCTACCTAAAAAGGAGGCACTAGTGGGGATAACCTTCTGAAGCATTTGACTTCACGCACCGAGAGTAGTGTAATCACTTGCACTCAACAAAGCACTGACATCATATACTAGCTTTCTGACTATTTCTACACTGTGCAGCAAAATTTTAAAATAGTTGGCTATAATTGTCCAGAAAAGTTACAACTATTTAAAACTACGCTCTGCCGTATATCATCTGAAGTCATTTTTTTTTTTCCATTTTTTATGACGAAACAGAGGGATGAAAAAAAAGTCATCCGGGAGAATTACCCGGTTCCGAAGCTATGATTGAGCATAAATGCTTTCTGACTGTTTATACACTTGAGCATCATGTTCTGTCATAATTTTTCCTTTCCCTTTTAACAAAAAAAGGTCATCCGGGAGAATTATACCAAGCAAGTAACAGGAAAAACAGTCACAAAGCTGCCTGAATCCATCCACAGTTCCACACCCTCTGTTTTTTGGCAATTCTAGACAGGCAGACAGGGTACCAGATGCAGCACAGTTTTCCCCGGACTCTTCAAATCATCTAATAGTAGCAGTAGGTCGATCCGAATATAATGGGCAGAATCATTTCCACTGGCACTATGGGCGCCGGTGTCCCACCGTTCGATGTAATCATGCGCTAACAGGAAACGGCCTAGCTACTTGCGCTGCCGCCCATCTGATCCGACGCATTTCATATGCATCGCATGGCTCGTCAGTGGCTGGAACGCTTGGCCGATGCTCCTCCCAGTCCCGGCGAGGTATGAGAAGGAACAGGAGATGGGCGTGAATGAATGGGCCATGGATAATGCCGGGGGGAGCTGTGACCAGGGGGGGAGGAGGGTGTGCTTTACCCACTGTTCACGCTGATTGGATCAACTGCGCCGTCGGCAGAGCCTGCTCGTCCACTGGTATGAATCTTGCAGCCACTGCGGATGGGAAGAAAATAATATAACAAGTGCAAGCTCGGATCAGATACTCTCTCCGGTGCATAAGAATGGACCGTGCTGCTCCCTGCCATTCTTCCAACAAAGTTAGCTGACGTACTAGCTACATATAGACCACTATTCAAAGTTTCAAACAATGCCCAAGCATACGTGCGTCCCCGAATGCAGAGTTTAAGATAAGAACAAGGGGTGGTAGTTAAATGCATCAACAGAGAAAAGATGCAGCAGGTCAACTCGTTTCCATCTTTATCGGAATGAATTAATCGAAGCTAATGAGGCGGTAGCAGCAGGAACAAAGACTAAGAGGGTGCTTGGATACGTTTTAGTCTCGTGACTAAAAATAGTGGGACTAAAACTTGCTAGCCTCACCCCATGCTTGGATCCAAATACTAAAGAGACTAAAATCAAGTTAATGCGCATTTATTATCCTCCAAACCCTCCAATCCAGAACTCGCATGTGTTAAAAGAGAGGAGTTAAATGAGGAGAGAGAGGACTAATCCACATTTTAATAGGGGTACCCCTGACTAAAAAAATTTAGTCCCAAGACTAGTTTTAGCCCCTCTTTAGTCAGGGATGCTTGGAACTTTAGCCTCTTAAAAAGACTATTTTTAGTCAGACTAAAATAAGTCCCTTGGATCCAAGCACCCTCTAAACAAATATCTCATGCTCAACCACCTCTGAGGCCAAGTGAGGAGAATGCTCTAGAAATAGCGGTGGAAGCTGAGTTTGTTTAAGGGATCCCAATGTGGACGTGGCCCACGATCTATTGACTGACAGCTCCCCCTGCAATAAACTTCAACTGATCAATATCATGGCCAATACCTAAGCTCCATTTGTTGCATCATTTTCCTTTGTTTAGACCTTAATTGCCACCTAGCTTAGCCATCTCTGTCCATTTTTATCGATATCTTGGACTACTGGGAAGCATAAAATATCAAAATATTCGCTATGAAGATGCATGCATGATTATTCAAAGATTGCATTATGTAGCTTACTATATTAAACAAAAATAGCCTATTTTTGTAATCAAACCTGAGATTTGATAGAATGGACATGTACTGTGTATTTCCAGAAAAAAGGGAAACGAATCATGCACTACATTTAGCAGAAACAAAATATTTCTTTTATGGCATTCACAAGAACAAATTGATAATTGATATACAGCATGTAAAGTTCTTTCAGATTGTACCTGGAAAAATAAAATAAAAAGTTGTTTCAAATAAGTACTTGAAACTAGTTGGATCTCATTGCCTTTCCTCTAACAAGTAGATCATGTACCAGACCTACTGGTTCGATCAAGGATCTACGTCGGATGAAACCCAAAAATGTTCTGTCCGTTGGAGACTTCGATCGAGTCACGAACCAGGCCACCAACCATATGCCTTTACATATAGTATTAGCCACACGATAGCAACGCAAAGCATTCTTTAGCCGGTGGTTAGAAAGATCTACTCGTACTACTACGTGCATGCCCCGTCACGGTTGCTTGTCCTACGTAGCCGCCCCTAACCTCTGCCCTCTGCCGATACTGTTCGGCCCGTCATCGCCGGCGCCTGCTTAGTCACGCTAAACGTGTACGGATGGGGTTTCCTAATCGGTACGTACGTGCCTAAACTCTCCGTGGCGTTCGTACGTGTACGTCTCGAGGGCCCATGCGTGGCAGCTAGGCGTAGGCGTATTCCACATTTCTACGTACCCGTACGTGGATATAGTTCTCGCCGCTCGTGCTTCCGTGCGTGTACACATCGGCCGGTTGCGTCTACGAATCCATGTATACTATTCGTTGAAAGGAACGGATCGGACAAATTTGTGTTGCAGTTCTCCAGCAACAGTAGCAAGAGCTATTATTCTGGACAATATTGATCCAACGGATTTGTATGGTGTAAGGCTGAGTGGAGCTATGCTATCAGGCATAAATTTGACTGGTGCTATGTGGATGTCGTCACGGATCTGGAATATAAATGAGATGTACATCAACGTCATATAATATTCTAACGCAACATAGATGAATTCTTTTTTCTTTTTGCGAGGGGTCATAGATGAATTCTGCCCAAGAGAAACTAAAGTGAAGTATTATTCACAATACAATGTATGTTTTAATGAGTTCAAGTTTTATTTAAGTGTCCGTTTATTTAGAAGTGAAGTAGCGTGAACCGCCATATTTTTTAGACCTAATTTAGAACTTCGTCGAGAACTCCAAATTTACCTTTTCTTCAACATAAATGCCTTGAACCCTACGCTACCGTTCTACTCATTCTGTTCTAAAACATGTCGTGCTTTCAACACTTCTACATTATGTCTTATAAGAGTGTGTTGAAATAAACATAGATAATTATGAAATATATTTTTGATTAAGGAAACATAATGATAGTACTCTTCCTGATCAAAACATCAGTAATGATTTTATAAATAGATATCATTTTATAAATTAATAGTTAGAGTTAGAAATGTTCTGTCACACATTTCCCGAACATGGTCTATTTTGGGGCGGATCTAGCACAAGATATCATTGGCCAATCAGTTGGTTGCGTCTACGAATCCGTGTGTTATTCGTTGAAAGGAATCGATTTGAAAAATTTTGTGTTGCAATTCTTGAGAAACGATACCGATTGAGAACTATTATTCTGGACAATATCAATTCAATGATTTTTTTTTGCTTGTAAGGTTGAGTACTTGAGTGGTGCTATGGGGACCTTCACGGATCTGGAATGAATGGGATCCACATCGACGCCATCTTATTCTAACCCATCATAGAAGAGATTTTTTTTTGTGGGAATCATAGAAGAATCATTTTTTTCCTTCGAAAAGGTGGATGACCCACGGCCTCTGCATCGGGTGAAAAGAAACATATTCATTGTATCTTTTTAACGAATTCAAGTATTTTTTCAAGTGACCGTCTATTTAGAAGTGAAGTATTTTCGGTTAGCGTAAACCAGCATATTTTCTAGACCAAATTTAGTTTAGGTCTTCACCAAATACTCTAAATTTACTTTTTCTACAACACAAATACCTCGAGCACCAAGCTACTGCACTCTTCATTTCATTTGGTTTCAAAACATGTGATGTTTTCAAGACTTTTACGTTATGTTTTGTAAGAATGTTTTGGAATGAATATAGATAATTATCAAATATTTTTCATAAGAAAACATAATGATTCTTTGTGATCAAATATCAGTAATATTCTTATAAATTGATAGAAACAGTTAGAAAAGTTCAATTACACTCCAGACCATGTTCTATTTTGAGATACCTGGCACAAGATAGCATTGGTTAACCTGGAAAACATAAAAGGAACTCAGGTCACTTGGAGGCCTTACAAAAAAGAAAAGAAAATCATAAGCCTCCCTCCCCCTAAAATACATATACATTCTCAATGCATAGTAGTAAAGTTTCGTAGAAATGTGTTTATAGGACAAAAAAAGAGATAAATATATGAATTTGTAACAAGTGTATATTCTCTTTTATTTGCGGGTGATAATAACTGTATATTCACTACTATAAATGCACACATAAATTAGAGTATATATTGATAAAAATTACGACTATGTAGATCACATCTAGATGCACAGGTGTGTGTGCGCTTTGCTTTTCTTTTCTACAACTCTCACATATATCTTTCCGTCCTAAAATAAGTGTCTCAACTTTAGAACAACTTTCTAGTAAGTTAGTATAAAATTGAGACACTTATTTTGGGATGGAGAAAGTAGTTTTTATTTTTGAAAATTTCGTGCTCCAAGTGACTCGGAGCCACACAACATAAACACAAGTGACTCGGAGCCACACAAAAAAAACACCTTATCTAATCCCCGTGTCACCTAATGATACTATATTTTCTTGTAAACCGACATTTTTGCCAGCTCCTAATCGCAGCCCCTGCAGAGATAAAGATATGATCACATGCTGATTAATCCCAGCATCACCTAAGGATCACATAATTTCCTCTAAACAAACATTTCTGCCAGCTCCTAGCCACACCCCGTGCAGAGATACTGATACGATCACCGGCCAATGCACCCCCGTACCACCTAAGCATCCGATAATTTCTAACCCAAGCTCCCGCAGAGAAAAAGATACGAACACGCGATCACTTGGCTAGCAGATGGCCAGGTCGGACGCAGCCTAACCACCCGACTGACCATATCTTCCGCCTAATATAATCGCGTCTCACTCTCACCAGCGCCAAATCGCCAAATCGCCATCTCGCTCGCATCGCATGCGAGCAAAAGATCTCTCGTCCGCATCGACCGACGACCGAAAGGGAGTCATTCCTCGGCCGCCATTAACAATGCTCGTTGTGCGGCCGTAATGTAATCTCCAGCCGACCGCTGACGCCGCGCGCCCACCCGAGCCGCCCCTCCGCGCCACGCGTCGGGGGCCGGCCCCGGTTTCCACCTGTTTCTTCACGAGATTTTTGACCCGGTAGATTCGAAGGACAGACGCGGGGCCGGAGCTAGACGCCGGCGAGTCTTTGTGCTGGCGCGGCCGGGGCTGACGGCGACGCGCGCGCGCTCCGACTTGTACGCTCGAGCTAGCCGCTGTGCTCGCCCCGTCGTGACCGTCTTCTTCTCCGCGGATTCTTTTGGAGCGTTGCGGACCGCCGGGGATCCGTGTCAAACGTGTTAAACACTGTGCACCACACTGTGCCGATGGCGGAGATCAAATCGTACGTATTCTTTCGGATAAAGACTAAAATCGTACATATTCTCAGCAGCTTTTGCTGTTCCAAGAAATGTCAAGTGTTGCGTGATTAAATTCTAAACGAGGCCAAACGGTGGCCGAACACGTATCAGGGCAGAGCTTTGCTTGTTTTCAAATGGTGTCGAACGTGTTAAATAACGTACACCACGCCACACTGTTCATGGCTGAGATCAAATCCAGGTAAAGTATACATGGGTATCAAATTTAAAGTGGATTCGTCCCCGGAAACACTTGGACGTAATTGATTTTTCGTGAGGGTAGTGGATGTTATAGGCAACCATTTGTGCGGACAAGCACCGGGTGGGGAATCATCATATAAGTATCTACTGAAAATCGTACGCATTTTATCGGTGGAGACCAAAATCGTACATATTCTCAGCAACTTTTGTTGTTTCAGAAAATGTTGTGCGTGAGTTGCGTAATTAAATTCTAAACGAGGCCAAGTGGTGGCCAAACACGTATCGGAGGAGAGCTTTGCTTGTTTTCAAAGCCTACTTTTTGGACGGGACGGTGGTGGAGAAATGCATCGATCCATTCTTGATGTTATATCATTAGTGCTCAAGCTCTTTCGGCCTAAGGAATTTAACCACTTGTTGCGATAGATTGGACTCACGGAGCATGCTTTTGTGTAGGAACGCCCCCATACAGCGTCTACAATGATTGGCTGGATGATCCACATGGCAAACTTTCCAAGCTGGGATCCAACTAAAGATATAGCCAGCTAGCCCATGTTCTTGAAATTCAGCTCTTAGCAAGGTCACATCTATTAGCAGTGGGAATGCTGGCGCTGGTCTGAGTGTAACTAATTAGGCCACCGAAGCATACATAGTCCTTCGTCCAAAGCCTATTTTTTTGGCAAGTTAGCTTTTGCCCAAAGTCATTTTTTTCAAACACGGTATAAGATTTATTTTTTCCGAAAAGAGGGTTGAAACATAGTACAAGATTTGTTGTTGTTCTATTCACATGGCAAATTTTCGTTTTCTCGCAAACATGCTAAAAAACTGTTAGGTGGATCGAAGGCGTGACCATTCGCCCTATAGCCCTATGGTGTGACACCTCATTGGTCGCATCTCTATCTTCTCCTTCGTCATAGCACAATCTCCACCCCCCTAGCCGGCACCACTCCTCCTTTGTCTCCGTCATCGCTTCTCTGCCACTTCCTTTAACTTTCTCGCAATTGCAACAACTTATTGCGAATTGGCACACACTACCTATAATGACTAGAAAAAACACAAGAAAACAAACATAATTTCAGCACCACTTACCTACGAGTCCGGTGCGACCATTCCAAATCTAACCGCGGAAGGTCGCGCACCAGATTTTTTCCGAAGAAGAGAAAAAAACGTACTACCGCACTCGAGACTGTGAAAAGTCATGAGTGACCCACTAACTCATCCCACATTAATTTGGGTCTGCAGAAAATTGTCAAAAAAAAATTGGGTCTGCAGAAAGTCATATGTGTAACCCACCAATTAAGTGTTGCTTATACCAAAGTGTGGCCCTCTGATTTGAGGATGCGAAAAGTCACAAGTGACTCACTAATCTTGGATTACACCGAAGTGGCATGGCACTATCAAGTATCCAGCGAGTTGTTAATGTCATCCCCTGCCCCCATACACGTGAGCGCCATGAGCCACATCACCCTGCCCACCCAACCTAATTATCCGAGGGGCATTCCTGTCCACCACCCCTGTATATATACTCCTGATACCACCGTGACCAAATCAGACAAGCTCCATTGATCTATTCTTCGTCTCCACCGATCCCTTAGTAAACCAACCAGCAGCAGCTCTTGGGTCACCTCTCCTCTCCCTGCTCCTCGATCTATCTATCTCTAGGTTTCTTGATCCACCGGTCTAGTCTAGTCTTTAGTGTGGCCATGGCGAAGGTGCACCCGAACTTGGCCGTGCCGTCTCTGGGGATGGCGGCCGCGGCGGCGGCCCGCGACGATGAGCCGGTGACACTGACGGTGTGGCGCAAGTCGCTGCTCTTCAACTGCCGGGGGTTCACGGTGTTCGACGCCAGCGGCAACCTGGTGTACCGCGTGGACATCTACGCGTCCGACTCCCGCGCCGAGGTGGTGCTCATGGACGCCGCGGGGCGCCCCGTGCTCACCGTCCGCCGCAAGAAGGCCATCAGCCTCATGGGCGACCAGTGGCTGGTCTTCCCCGGCGAGGAGACGCGCGCGCCGCCGCTCTACGCGGTGAAGCGCACGCCGCAGTACATGCGCGGCGGCGGCAAGTCCACGGCGCACGTGGCGGCGTGCGGGGGCGCCGCGGGCGGCGCGCGGTACGAGGTGGAGGGGTCGTACGCGCGGCGGTGCTGCGCGGTGTACGACGAGCAGCGGCGAGCGGTGGTGGAGGTGCAGCCCAAGGAGGCGGTGGGCACGGACGTGTTCCGGATGGTGGTGCGGCCGGCGGGCATGGACGTGTCGCTGGCCATGGCCGTCGTGCTCGCGCTGGACCAGATGCTCGGGAGGCCGGGGCTCCTCCGGAGCTGGTCCTCGTAGCGCCACTGAAACTGGGTTGCATCCTTCAATTTGCGCTCCCTTTTCTTCCAGTTTCCGACATTGTTTGGGCCTGAGAGCAGAACAGCTCCTGTGCGCCCCCTTCTCTCTCCTTTTTTTCGTTTCCTTTTTGGAAACTTTCTCTTTGATATATATGAAGGTCTATGTGCATGGAAATCCTTCTTGAGGTGTATGGTTTTGTTCATTTTTACTGCAATAAAACCATGCATTTTGTAAAGATTAATTAAAAGAGGTTACTCCTACTTTTTTTTTGAAGTTGTGTATTACTCCTACTTCTATAGAAGAAGTCACAGTAGGCCAATTTCACTGTCTACGTTCTCTCCGACTTATGCAGCACCAAAGGCCTTTCTCAAAGTTAGCTGAAATTCTCCGTTGTAGAATCTGAAATCTGAACCAACTGCGTGTCAAAGAGGCCGGTGCCCCGTTCCTTTCCACGTAGCAAGCAGTCTAGCAGAATCGGACTTCCTCGGTCGACCAGCTAGCGCTCGCTCCAGCCAGTAGTAGCTAGCTAAGGGCCGGCCAATGATCCGCGTTGAATTCCAATGGCCGAAAGCTGCGCAACCACCCGCCGGAGCTTTCAGTGCCTGGTGTATGTGGGCCCATATGCCAGTAAGAACGATTGGCATTATTTATTTATTTGAAACAAGGCAAAAGATTTGCCACCAGCAATGGAGAATATTTCCTGTCTAGAGAAAACTTATTTGAAACCAGCCATGGCCACAAAATGACAGATTGGTCAAGCAAACTTATATTTACCAATCCTAAATTCTATAATGGAGATTGAAGATAGTATATGTATGCATTATATACTTTTTTGACTGTATACTGCAAGGCAACAAACCCACAATCAAGTACTAAAAATCAAACGGAGTACAAGAAGTGTACGTATGTACGAACATGGGATAAAAAATAAAGAAGGGGAAGAAAACCTATGTACCAAGGAACCTACCGATGGCAAGGAAGAAATCCAAGTTAATAATCTATCCTTGCATTTACACTTAATTCTATGGTAAAACAGAGTCATCATGCAGCTGGGGCGCCAAGCCACAAAAGATGGCCTTTCATTCCTGAAAAAAAAAAGCATTCCTCAAGATCCAGATATTCCATGATGTCGTGAAGACCACCTCAGTGAAGAATGGATGACCAATGCCTTGCAGCCCAAGCCATTTGATACATTGACATATTGGGCCCCACTCAAGCAATTTGCAAAAACTTGCAAACACGTTTGCTGAAGTTGCACTGAAAGAAGAGATGGTCATGGTCCTCAAATATTGATCCTGAGTTCCTTAGTTCTCGATGAAAAAATATGTATGATGGCCATAATTCATATCGTTTTTCATCATCAATGTGTAAATTTTGTGCAACAAATTCAAACATTACCCTATCATATCCTATATATCGAAGTAAGTGATCTCATTTAAACGCAAATGCAAGACATCAACATCATCAGGAGCATGCAACCAATCAACTTTTCTTTGAGCTTTTCACTACATGCAAGCCTTCTAGATAAGTTTCGTAAACACCTAAAAGATACTAAATCTCAATCCCAAAAAATTATATCTTCTAGCAAGACATTCACCAACCAAGCGGAAATCCAGCTATTCAGGAACAACTAGGACAGTTTTTCCATCATCAAGCATGCGTGCAACCATTTCATTTTTCACTTTCCACCACAAGCACACCCTCCATTTTTTTTAATGTTTTCAACAACAAATAATTGAACCTGGACGTCACAAGGAAATATAAAATGCATATACCCACCATTCACCTCTAGGCTAAATGGTTCTGGTATTATTCTCGTATATACTAATTTTATTTTTGATAATTTAATTGTTATAGAATTCCACAACAACGCGCGGAGCGTTATATTAGTAACTGTTATATTGTATATTCGATTTCCAAACACGCTCAGTTGGGTCAACAAGAGCAGCAATGTTGGGCTCATTATGACTCGCCAGAATACTAACTATAAGATGGTCATGTACAGAACAAAGGGTGCTCTCATTTCGTGCTAACAGCGACAATTTTCTTTGGTATGAAATTCATACCTCCTTCTTAGCATTATTTTGAGTAATCGACCGGCCCATGATATCTGCCGCTCGCTCGCCTCGCTCCTCTCATTCACTTTTTTCATATACTCGGCTCGTTCCTGTGCATACTTTTTTTCACTCACTCTGGTACTGCTGACTCAGGGGAAAAAATGGACCTTTTTTTACCTTTCAATAAATTGGTGAAATCCAAAATGTTCGCTGGCATTTAAAAAATGTTCAGGGATTTTCATATATATTCACGAAATTTTGAAAAATCACGAATTCAATTATTTTTTACAAACTTTAAGGGGTTTATACATTTTGAAAAACCTTCATGATTATTAAAAAGAGTTCAGGGAATTTTATAAAAATCAAGAATTTTTTTATAAACTTCAATATTTTGGGAAAATATGTGTCAATTTTAAAATTTCTAAAGTCCAAAAAAATTCAGAATTATGAAACTTTCATTAATTTTGAAAAATAAATTTAAAGAAAAAAATAGAAACTTATTATTTTAGGGGAAACACACTCTTTCACTTCCCCCAGGTCGCCACATTTGGGTTTTGTAGTCTCATGAGTCATGACTCAGATGTAAGAGAAACATATAAGAAACGAGTAACAACGCAAGAAAAAAAATCTTCCGAAAGTATCCACAAACCGGAAATGGAAGTTAATAAGCCAGCCCATTACAAACCTAGCAGCACCTCAAGGGGCCGTTCTAAATGGGCCCGCACACTCTGGAGTGGTTAGTTTGCTTCATTCATTTCTTTCGTTCCTTCCCACAAAAAAAAAATTCTTTTGTTCCTTTCCTCAAAAAACAATTTCGTTCCCTTTTTTCGTTCATATTTTATATATTTTCAATTATATTTTCAATATTCTAAATATATATTTTAGAAATTACCTTAATTAATTTTCAAAAATTTCATGCGCATTAAAATGTTCATGTAATGTAAAAAGAACAGATCACATAATTTGTAGAAAGAATCATATCATTCAACGAAAATATTCATCACATTTTAAAAAATCTGGCACTTGAAAAATATATATTTGAAATGTGTATAAAAAATATGCAAGTGTATTAATTTTGTTCAATAGCATTTGGGAAATGTTGAACATTTTAAAAAAATTGCACATTTTAAAAAAAGCGTGGCATTTACGAAAAAGTTTCAACGTGTGTCCAAAAAAATGTTCAAGGTGAATTTTGGAAAATGTTCAACGAATATACGAAAAAGCATTGAACCTATATAAAAAATTATAATGCATATTTGACAAAATGCTCAACATGTATTCAATTCAAGAAAACATTAACATGTATCTGACAAATGTTCAATGTGTAATTAAAAAGTGAATGTGTATAAAAAATATGCAAGTGTATTAGTTTTGTTCAATAGCATTTGGGAAATGTTGAACATTTAAAAAAATTGCACACTTTAGAAAAAGCGTGGTATTTATGAAAAAGTTTCAACATGTGTTTTAAAAAATGTTCAAGGTGAATTTTGGAAAATGTTCAACGAATATACGAAAAAGCACTGAACCTATATAAAAATTTATAATGCATATTTGACAAAATGCTCAACATGTATTCAATTCAAGAAAACATTAACATGTATCTGACAAATGTTCAATGTGTAATTAAAAAGTGACTAGAACAATGCCCGTGCGTTGGAACGGATATAAATATTCTAACACATTAGCTTGCGATTTACCTGTTCGTAATAGTGTGATTGTGTAAATAAATGTTCATCAAATTTTGCCCGTGAATTACCTTATATTTTCATCAGAAATTTGGCAAATAAATTAAAGTGAAATTGGTTAAGAAGGTAAGAAATTTAGTTAATTGATTATCATACAAGGAAGGTTGGACGAATGGGTGGTGGAAAGAAAGGTGAAATGGGAACCTTACGTTCTTTTTAACTAGTAGAGACTAGTAGAGATTAGTGTGTGTACGAAAAATGTACAACATGTAAAAGAACACAACATGTATTTAAAAAATGTAAGGAAAAAAAATAAAAGAACAAAAAATAAACAAAAAGAAAACCGATTGAAAAATATACTAAAATTAGACTCACTGAAGCTTCTGAAACCGTGTGAACCAGTCCATATAAGCTTCCCACAAGCACTCCAGGATGCTACAGTATTGGGTTGGCTAGTTAGCGGAGCGCTAGAGGTGAGATAAGGGTACATCTCGCAGTAAGCGAGACGTAGGCATCGCGGTTTTCTATCGATTGGGTAGTATACAACGCTTAAGTTGCAAAATAGCGTCTTCCATGACCAAACACTATCTATGTTGTTAATAAACATTATCCTCCATAAATGAGCCTAAATATCTTACCATTATACCTCATTAGAACGAACCATGCACAATTAAGTATGACAGATTTGGGAAACAACAAATCTTTACGCGAATTCGTTGGTCTTCAAATCGTTCCAACATATTTTGTATTGATGGTAGTGGGATGGACTACAAATTTGAAAAACCAAATCTTGCTCCTTGTTTGCTTTTAAATACAGTGGGTCGAGTTAGGAATCCTCGAAAATGAACATAACAACAAAGAATCATTAACCTTACAAAAATAAATCCTGAAAGATTTCTTTTTATTAGAACCAAATCCTGGAAGATTTCACCCTACGATACTTCAAACAATATGCATGCCTTCCGCGTGTATATATACTGCTTATATTGTATCATTGTCCATCACACGCGCACACACACACGGTGCTTCAAGAAGAAAAATGAAGAGCCGATTTTGCCACCTTGTTTTCATTTTCCTTGTGGTCTCTCTATGTTCCTTACCTGCATTTGGTATACGCCACGGAAGCTTTCAATCAGGTATTTTGTTTTCTACGTATCATTTCTTTGTATGAATAACAATTGTTCCATCATATATTTTTACTAACCTCACAAGGGTCGGTACTTAAACTTATTCTATAATCATGCCGCAGTGAACCATAAGGACCTGGCTCCCAGTCCAAGTTCGACTGAGCTCCCTTCTCTGGCACAAAGTAAGCATATGGGAGTAGATTCATTTAGGTTCTTGGATGTTGTTAAGTACCACCGATGTTCTGGCTTAACACTTCAGTTTTCTTTCCAGGCCGTGCGTTTGAATCATTGATCTCGGTGGACTATACCGGTGTAGAAGGACACCCACCCCAGATCCATGCACCTAAGTTGGTAGAGGCCCCTCCGTCTGACTAAAGCCTTCGAGTATGGCACACCTTGTACAGGACGAGGAAGTGCCCCAATAAATACCCCTCATTTCTATTGTATTCTTATTGTCTTTGGCACAAGTGTCTTTATTAGCGATTTGAGCGGGCCATTTTATATGATATATCAGTAGCACAATGCATAATATATAAGTGAATGTGTGTATTTATGGATCGGGTTCCATTATCAAAAGATAACGGAACAAAACAAGCAAAAAAGCATCCAGGTGCAAAGACAAAAAATAATAATCAAAAAAAGGCTTAAACGAAAAGTGTCGCCAACCATGTTCCACAACAAATAGAAGTAAGAAACTACATGACAACCCATCACAGTATATATTACATGGGGGAGATAAACATCCTCAAATCCATCATCCATGTAGGGGGGTGACCTTCTTTGCAATATTAGCAAACTATAGGGATCAAGTTTCAAACTCATGTTCCTTCATCACATCATCACCATTAGTATTACCAATTTCATCATCCTCAACATCTCTCGCTTCCAACATTTCATCCCTTCCTCTCTCTGCATGACCATCATTATGGAGCTCCTAAGCCACCGTCTATACAACCACCACATGTTTCAGTGCAGCTCGTTCACCTTCATTTTGCATGCCCAGTAGTGCATGAAAGAACAAGCATAACAAACAAACTCAGCGGAGGAGCAACAAGTTTCTTCTCAAAACAGGCCCGACTAAGAAGTTTCCAGATTGCCCAGCATAGAGCACCTAAACCTACCATCAGTAGGTACCCATTTTTGGGCAAATAACTGAGAATCCACCAAAAAACATTTTCAGAAACATGCATGCCTAGAATTAGGACCAATGCATCTACATATCACAGTCCATGCATACTTGGCAGTTGAACAATGAAAAACAAAATGATGAATACTCTCAAACTCTGGGCGAAAACGATACTAAGGGTCGCCAACCCACTTCCTTTTGATCATGTTGTCTTTGGTGTCAATGACATTCCAAAGCCAGATTTCGATTTTCTGGGGAACATTAGCTTACGAAAGATGTTTAGAAAATCAATCAGGGCCCACATCAGATATATATTTATAGACAACTTTTACAATGAACTTGCCATTTTTATTCCGAGACATCTGGGGGCATCATTCGCATCCAGTGTAAGGGTAACATCTTGCAACGAACTTCTCAATCTATCCAACTGAGTCATGTGATCAGCATCAAGCCATCATCCGGAGGACAAGTTCCACCCACTGTCAGCCATTTGCTTTTGGGTTTTACATTCTCATTGTTGATCACAAATAGTTCGGGAATTTTAAAGTCCCGTTACCAATCCAAGCACCCCCCATATCAGCATGCATGTTTTTATTAATATACATACATGGGCACATTTGATCGTATTGGCGCACCCTAAGTAGGATTCCTATTCCTAATAGGTTTCCAACAAGGGAAGAGAGGGGGAAGGAAGGAGAGGGAGAGAGGGAGAAGGAAAGGGGGGCGCCGCCCCCCTTCCCTAGTCCAATTCGGACCCAAGGGGGAGGGGGCGCGCGGCCTGCCCTAGCCGCCCCTCTCTCTCTCTCTCCACTAAGGCCCATATAGCCCATTAGTTCCCCCCGGGGGTTCCGGTAACCCTCCAGCACTCCAGTTTTATCCGAAACTTCTCCGGAACATTTCTGGTGTCCGAATATAGTCATCCAATATATCAATCTTTATGTCTCAACCATTTCGAGACTCCTCGTCATGTCCGTGATCACATCCGGGACTTCGAACTACCTTCGGTACATCAAAACACATAAACTCATAATACCGATCGTCACCGAACGTTAAGCGTGCGGACCCTACGGGTTCGAGAACTATGTAGACATGACTGAGACTCACTTCCGGTCAATAACCAATAGCAGAACCTGGATGCTCATATTGGTTCCTACATATTCTATGAAGATCTTTATCGGTCAAACCGCATAACAACATACGTTGTTCCCTTTGTCATCGGTATGTTACTTGCCCGAGATTCGATCGTCGGTATCTCAATACCTAGTTCAATCTCGTTACCGGCAAGTCTCTTTACTCGTTTCGTAATGCATCATCCCGCAACTAACTCATTAGTCACATTGCTTGCAAGGCTTATAGTGATGTGCATTACCGAGAGGGCCCAGAGATACCTCTCCGTAACACGGAGTGACAAATCCTAATCTCGATTTATGCCAACCCAACAAACACCATCGGAGACACCTGTAGAGCATCTTTATAATCACCCAGTTACGTTGTGACGTTTGAGAGCACACTAAGTGTTCCTCAGGTATTCGGGAGTTGCATAATCTCATAGTCATAGGAACATGTATAAGTCATGAAGAAAGCAATAGAAATAAACTAAATGATCATAGTGCTAAGCTAACGGATGGGTCAAGTCAATCACATCATTCTCTAATGATTTGATCCCGTTCATCAAATGACAACACATCTCTATGGCTAGGAAACTTAACCATCTTTGATTAACGAGCTAGTCAATGTAGAGGCATACTAGTGACACTCTGTTTGTCTATGTATTCACACATGTACTAAGTTTCCGGTTAATACAATTCTATCATGAATAATAAACATTTATCATGATATAAGGAAATATAAATAACAACTTTATTATTGCCTCTAGGGCATATTTCCTTCAGTCTCCCACTTGCACTAGAGTCAATAATCTAGATTACATTGTAATGATTCTAACACCCATGGAGTCATGGTGCTGATCATGTTTTGCTCGTGAGAGAGGCTTAGTCAACGGGTCTGCAACATTCAGATCCGTATGTATCTTGCAAATCTCTATGTCTCCTTCCGACACTTGATGACGGATGGAATTGAAGTGTCTCTTGATGTGCTTGGTTCTCTTGTGAAATCTGGATTCCTTCGCCTAGGCAATTGCTCCAGTATTGTCACAAAAGATTTTCATTGGACCCGATGCACTAGGTATGACACCTACATCGGATATGAACTCCTTCATCCAGATTCCTTCATTTGCTGCTTCTGAAGTAGCTATGTATTCCGCTTCACACGTAGATCCCGCCACGACACTCTGCTTAGAACTGCACCAACTGACAGCCCCACCGTTCAATATAAACACGTATCCAGTTTGCGACTTAGAGTCATCCGGATCAGTGTCAAAGCTTGCATCGACGTAACCATTTATGACGAGCTCTTTGTCACCTCCATAAATGAGAAACATATCCTTAGTCCTTTTCAGGTATTTCAGGATGTTCTTGACCGCTGTCCAGTGATCCACTCCTGGATTACTTTGGTACCACCCTACTATACTTATAGCAAGGCACACATCAGGTCTGGTACACAACATTGCATACATGATATAACCTATGGCTGAAGCATAGGGAATGACTTTCATTTTCTCTCTATCTTCTGCAGTGGTCGGGCATTGAGTCTCACTCAACTTCACACCTTGTAACACAGGAAAGAACCCTTTCTTTGATTGGTCCATTTTGAACTTCTTCAAAATCTTATCAAGGTATGTGCTTTGTGAAAGTCCAATTAAGCGTCTTCATCTATCTCTATAGATCTTGATGCCCAATATATATAAGCAACTTCACCGAGGTCTTTCATTGAAAATCTTTTATTCAAGTATCCTTTTATGCTATCCAGAAATTCTATATCATTTCCAATCAACAATATGTCATCCACGTATAATATTAGAAAGGCTACAGAGCTCCCACTCACTTCCTTGTAAATACAGGCTTCTCCAAAAGTCTGTATAAAACCATATGCTTTGATCACACTATCAAAACGTTTATTCCAACTCCGAGAGGCTTGCACCAGTCCATAAATGGATCGCTGGAGCTTGCACACTTTGTTAGCATCCTTTGGATCGACAAAACCTTCTGGTTGCATCATATACAACTCTTCCTCCAGAAATCCATTCAGGAATGTATTTTTGACATCCATTTGCCAAATTTCATAATCATAAAATGCAGCAATTGCTAACATGATTCGGACAGACTTAAGCATCGCTACGGGCGAGAAAGTCTCGTCGTAGTCAACTCCTTGAACTTGTCGAATACGTTTCGCAACAAGTCGAGCTTTGTAGACAGTAACATTACCGTTAGCGTCAGTCTTCTTCTTGAAGATCCATTTATTCTCGATGGCTTGCCGATCATCGGGCAAGTCAACCAAAGTCCATACTTTGTTCTCATGCATGGATCCCATCTCAGATTTCATGGCCTCAAGCCATTTCGCGGAATCTGGGCTCATCATTGCTTCCTCATAGTTCGTAGGTTCGTTATGGTCTAGTAACCCGACGTCCAGAACAGGATTACCGTACCACTCTGGTGCGGATCTTACTCTGGTTGACCTACGAGGTTTAGTAGTAACTTGATCTGAAGTTTCATGATCACTATCATTAGCTTCCTCAATAATTGGTGTAGGAATCACTGGAGCTGATTTCTGTGATGAACTACTTTCCAATTCGGGAGAAGGTATAATTACCTCATCAAGTTCTACTTTCCTCCCACTCACTTCTTTCGAGAGAAACTCCTTCTCTAGAAAGGATCCATTCTTAGCAACGAATATCTTGCCTTCGGATCTGTGATAGAAGGTGTTGTTGGGGATCGTTGCAGAATTTTAAAATTTTCTACGCATCACCAAGATCCATCTATGGAGTTTACTAGCAACGAGGGGAAAGGAGTGCATCTACATACCCTTGTAGATCGCGAGCGGAAGCGTTCAAGTGAATGGGGTTGATGGAGTCGTACTCGTCGTGATCCAAATCACCGATGACCGAGTGCCGAACGGACGGCACCTCCGCGTTCAACACACGTATGGAGCAGCGACGTCTCCTCCTTCTTGATCCAGCAAGGGGGAAGGAGAGGTTGATAGAGATCCAGCAGCACGACGGCGTGGTGGTGGAAGTAGCGGGGATCCCGGCAGGGCTTCGCCAAGCGCAAGCGGGAGAGAGAGGTGTCACGGGAGGGAGAGGGAGGCGCCAGGGGCTAGGGTACAGCAGCCCTCCCTCCCCCCTTTATATAGGCCCCCTGGGGGGGCGCCGGCCCCTGGGATCCCATCTACAGGGGGGCGGCGGCCAAGGGGGGGAAACTTCCCCCCCAAGTCAGGTGGGGCGCCCCCCACCCCCAGGGTTTCCAACCCTAGGCGCAGGGGGAGGCCCATGGGGGGGCGCACCAGCCCACCAGGGGCTGGTTCCCCTCCCACTTCAGCCCATGGGCCCCTCTGGGATAGGTGGCCCCACCCGGTGGACCCCCGGGACCCTTCCGGTGGTCCCGGTACAATACCGATAACCCCCGAAACTTTCCCGGTGGCCGAAACTGGACTTCCTATATATAATTCTTCACCTCCGGACCATTCCGGAACTCCTCGTGACGTCCGGGATTTCATCCGGGACTCCGAACAACTTTCGGGTTTCCGCATACTAATATCTCTACAACCCTAGCGTCACCGAACCTTAAGTGTGTAGACCCTACGGGTTCGGGAGACATGCAGACATGACCGAGACGCCTCTCCGGTCAATAACCAACAGCGGGATCTGGATACCCATGTTGGCTCCCACATGTTCCACGATGATCTCATCGGATGAACCACGATGTCGAGGATTCAATCAATCCCGTATACAGTTCCCTTTGTCAATCAGTACGTTACTTGCCCGAGATTCGATCGTCGGTATCCCAATACCTTGTTCAATCTCGTTACCGGCAAGTCACTTTACTCGTACCGTAATGCATGATCCCGTGACTAACTCCTTAGTCACCTTGAGCTAATTATGATGATGCATTACCGAGTGGGCCCAGAGATACCTCTCCGTCATACGGAGTGACAAATCCCAGTCTCGATCCGTGCCAACTCAACAGACACTTTTGGAGATACCCGTAGTGCACCTTTATAGTCACCCAGTTACGTTGTGACGTTTGGTACACCCAAAGCACTCCTACAGTATCCGGGAGTTGCACGATCTCATGGTCTAAGGAAATGATACTTGACATTGAAAAAGCTCTAGAAAACTCACTACACGATCTTTGTGCTATGCTTAGGATTGGGTCTTGTCCATCACATCATTCTCCTAATGATGTGATCCCGTTATCAATGACATCCAATGTCCATAGTCAGGAAACCATGACTATCCGTTGATCAACGAGCTAGTCAACTAGCGGCTCACTAGGGACATGTTGTGGTCTATGCATTCACACATGTATTACGATTTCCGGATAACACAATTATAGCATGAATAATAGACAATTATCATGAACAAGGAAATATAATAATAACCATTTTATTATTGCCTCTAGGGCATATTTCCAACAGTCTCCCACTTGCACTAGAGTCAATAATCTAGTTACATTGTGATGAATCGAACACCCATAGAGTTCTGGTGTTGATCATGTTTTGCTCTAGGGAGAGGTTTAGTCAACGGATCTGCTACATTCAGGTCCGTATGTACTTTACAAATAACTATGTCTCCATTCTGAACACTTTCACGAATGGAGTTGAAGCGACGCTTGATATGCCTGGTCTTCCTGTGAAACCTGGGCTCCTTGGCAAGGGCAATAGCTCCAGTGTTGTCACAGAAGAGAGTCATCGGGCCCAACGCATTGGGAATCACCCCTAGGTCGGTAATGAACTCCTTCATCCAGATTGCTTCTTGCGCTGCCTCTGAGGCTGCCATGTACTCCGCTTCACATGTAGATCCCGCCACGACGCTTTGCTTGCAACTGCACCAGCTTACTGCCCCTCCATTCAAAATATACACGTATCCGGTTTGTGACTTCGAGTCATCCAGATCTGTGTCGAAGCTAGCGTCGACGTAACCCTTTACGACGAGCTCTTCGTCACCTCCATAAACGAGAAACATATCCTTAGTCCTCTTCAGGTACTTCAGGATATTCTTGACCGCTGTCCAGTGTTCCATGCCGGGATTACTTTGGTACCTTCCTACCAAACTTACGGCAAGGTTTACATCAGGTCTGGTACACAGCATGGCATACATAATAGACCCTATGGCCGAGGCATGAGGGATGACACTCATCTTTTCTCTATCTTCTGCCGTGGTCGGGCATTGAGCCGTGCTCAATTGCACACCTTGCAATACAGGCAAGAACCCCTTCTTGGACTGATCCATATTGAACTTCTTCAATATCTTGTCAAGGTACGTACTCTGTGAAAGACAATGAGGTGTCTTGATCTATCTCTATAGATCTTGATGCCTAATATATAAGCAGCTTCTCCAAGGTCCTTCATTGAAAAACACTTATTCAAGTAGGCCTTTATACTTTCCAAGAATTCCATATCATTTCCCATCAATAGTATGTCATCCACATATAATAAGAGAAATGCTATAGAGCTCCCACTCACTTTCTTGTAAACACAGGCTTCTCCATAAGTCTGTGTAAACCCAAACGCTTTGATCATCTCATCAAAACGAATGTTCCAACTCCGAGATGCTTGCACCAGCCCATAGATGGAGCGCTGGAGCTTGCATACCTTGTTAGTATTCTTAGGATCGACAAAACCTTCTGGCTGCATCATATACAATTCTTCCTTAAGAAAGCCGTTAAGGAATGCCGTTTTGACGTCCATTTGCCATATCTCATAATCATAGAATGCGGCAATTGCTAACATGATTCGTACGGACTTCAGCTTCGCTACGGGTGAGAAAGTCTCATCGTAGTCAACCCCTTGAACTTGTCGATAACCCTTAGCGACAAGTCGAGCCTTATAGATGGTCACATTACCATCCGCGTCTGTCTTCTTCTTAAAGATCCATTTATTTTCTATGGCTTGCCGATCATCGGGCAAGTCAGTCAAAGTCCATACTTCGTTTTCATACATGGATCCTATCTCGGATTTCATGGCTTCTAGCCATTTGTCGGAATCCGGGCCCGCCATCGCTTCTTCATAGTTCGAAGGTTCACCGTTGTCTAACAACATGATTTCCAGGACAGGGTTGCCGTACCACTCTGGTGCGGAACGTGTCCTTGTGGACCTTCGAAGTTCAGCAGTAACTTGATCCGAAGCTTCATGATCATCATCATTAACTTCCTCCCCAGTCGGTGTAGGCACCACAGGAACATCTTCCCGCGCTGCGCTACTTTCCGGTTCGGAAGGGGCGACTATCACCTCATCAAGTTCCACTTTCCTCCCACTTAATTCTTTCGAGAGAAACTCTTTCTCCAGAAAGGACCCGTTCTTGGCAACAAAGATCTTGCCTTCGGATCTGAGGTAGAAGGTATACCCAATGGTTTCCTTAGGGTATCCTATGAAGACGCATTTTTCCGACTTGGGTTCGAGCTTTTCAGGTTGAAGTTTCTTGACATAAGCATCGCATCCCCAAACTTTTAGAAACGACAGCTTAGGTTTCTTCCCAAACCATAATTCATACGGTGTCGTCTCAACGGATTTCGACGGAGCCCTATTTAAAGTGAATGCGGCAGTCTCTAAAGCATAGCCGCAAAATGAGAGCGGTAGATCGGTAAGAGACATCATAGATCGCACCATATCCAATAGAGTGCGATTACGACGTTCGGACACACCATTTCGCTGAGGTGTTCCAGGCGGCGTGAGTTGTGAAACGATTCCACATTTCCTTACGTGTGTGCCAAATTCGTGACTTAAATATTCCCCTCCACGATCTGATCGCAGGAACTTTATTTTTCTGTCACGTTGATTCTCAACCTCACTCTGAAATTCCTTGAACTTTTCAAAGGTTTCAGACTTGTGTTTCATTAGGTAGACATACCCATATCTACTTAAATCATCAGTGAGAGTGAGAACATAACGATAGCCACCGAGAGCCTCAACACTCATTGGACCGCACACATCAGTATGTATGATTTTCAATAAGTTGGTTGCTCGCTCCATTGTTCCGGAGAACGGAGTCTTGGTCATCTTACCCATGAGGCATGGTTCGCACGTATCAAATGATTCATAATCAAGAGACTCCAAAAGTCCATCTGCATGGAGCTTCTTCATGCGTTTGACACCAATGTGACCAAGGCGGCAGTGCCACAAGTATGTGGGACTATCGTTATCAACTTTACATCTTTTGGTATTCACACTATGAATATGTGTAACATCACGTTCGAGATTCATCAAGAATAAACCATTGACCAACGGGGCATGACCATAAAACATATCTCTCATATAAATAGAACAACCATTATTCTCGGATTTAAATGAGTAGCCATCTCGAATTAAACGAGATCCAGATACAATGTTCATGCTCAAAGCTGGCACTAAATAACAATTATTGAGGTTTAAAACTAATCCCGTAGGTAAATGTAGAGGTAGCGTGCCGACGGCGATCACATCGACCTTGGAACCATTCCCGACGCGCATCGTCACCTCATCCTTCGCCAGTCTCCGCTTATTCCGCAGCTCCTGTTTTGAGTTACAAATATGAGCAACCGCACCGGTATCAAATACCCAGGAGCTACTACGAGTACTGGTAAGGTACACATCAATTACATGTATATCACATATACCTTTGGTGTTGCCGGCCTTCTTGTCCGCTAAGTATTTGGGGCAGTTCCGCTTCCAGTGACCACTTCCCTTGCAATAAAAGCACTCAGTCTCAGACTTGGGTCCATTCTTTGACTTCTTCCCGGCAACTGGCTTACCGGGCGCGGCAACTCCCTTGCCGTCCTTCTTGAAGTTCTTCTTGCCCTTGCCTTTCTTGAACTTAGTGGTTTTATTCACCATCAACATTTGATGTTCCTTTTTGATCTCCACCTCCGCTGATTTCAGCATTGAATATACCTCAGGAATGGTCTTTTCCATCCCCTGCATATTGAAGTTCATCACAAAGCTCTTGTAGCTTGGTGGAAGCGACTGAAGGATTCTGTCAATGACCGCGTCATCCGGGAGATTAACTCCCAGCTGAGACAAGCGGTTGTGTAACCCAGACATTCTGAGTATGTGCTCACTGACAGAACTATTTTCCTCCATTTTACAACTGAAGAACTTGTCGGAGACTTCATATCTCTCGACCCGGGCATGAGCTTGGAAAACCATTTTCAGCTCTTCGAACATCTCATATGCTCCATGTTTCTCAAAACGCTTTTGGAGCCCCGGTTCTAAGCTGTAAAGCATGCCACACTGAACGAGGGAGTAATCATCAACACGTGATTGCCAAGCGTTCATAACGTCTTGGTTCTCTGGGATGGGTGCTTCACCTAGCGGTGCTTCTAGGACATAATCTTTCTTGGCAGCTATGAGGATGATCCTCAGGTTCCGGACCCAGTCTGTATAGTTGCTGCCATCATCTTTCAGCTTGGTTTTCTCTAGGAACGCGTTGAAGTTCAGGACAACGTGGGCCATTTGATCTACAAGACATATTGTAAAGATTTTAGACTAAGTTCATGATAATTAAGTTCATCTAATCAAATTATTCAATGAACTCCCATTCAGATAGACATCCCTCTAGTCATCTAAGTGAAACATGATCCGAGTTAACTAGGCCGTGTCCGATCATCACGTGAGACAGACTAGTCAAGATCGGTGAACATCTCCATGTTGATCGTATCTTCTATACGACTCATGCTCGACCTTTCGGTCTTCCGTGTTCCGAGGCCATGTCTGTACATGCTAGGCTCGTCAAATCAACCTAAGTGTATTGCGTGTGTTCCGAGGCCATGTCTGTACATGCTAGGCTCGTCAACACCCGTTGTATGCGAACGTTAGAATCTATCACACCCGATCATCACGTGGTGCTTCGAAACAACGAACCTTCGCAACGGTGCACAGTTAGGGGGAACACTTTCTTGAAATTATTATAAGGGATCATCTTACTTACTACCGCCGTTCTAAGCAAATAAGATGCAAAACATGATAAACATCACATGTAATCAAATAGTGACATGATATGGCCAATATCATTCTGCTCCTTTGATCTCCATCTTCGGGGCGTCATGATCATCTTCGTCACCGGCATGACACCATGATCTCCATCATTGTGTCTTCATGAAGTTGTCACGCCAACGATTACTTCTACTTCTATGGCTAACGCGTTTAGCAATAAAGTAAAGTAATTTACATGGCGTTATTCAATGACACGCAGGTCATACAAAAATAAAGACAACTCCTATGGCTCCTGCCGGTTGTCATACTCATCGACATGCAAGTCGTGATTCCTATTACAAGAATATGATCAATCTCATACATCACATATATCATTCATCACATCTTCTGGCCATATCACATCACAAGGCACATGCTGCAAAAACAAGTTAGACGTCCTCTAATTGTTGTTGCAAGTTTTTTACGTGGCTTCTATAGGTTTCTAGCAAGAACGTTTCTTACCTACGTAAAACCACAACGTGATATGCCAATTTCTATTTACCCTTCATAAGGACCCTTTTCATCGAATCCGTTCTGACTAAAGTGGGAGAGACAGACACCCGCTAGCCACCTTATGCAACCAGTGCATGTCAGTCGGTGGAACCTGTCTCACGTAAGCGTATGTGTAAGGTCGGTCCGGGCCGCTTCATCCCACAATACCGCCGAAACAAGATAAGACTAGTAGTGGCAAGAAAAATTGACAACATCTACGCCCACAACTGCTTTGTGTTCTACTCGTGCATAGTAACTACGCATAGGCCTCGGTCATGATGCCACTGTTGGGGATCGTTGCAGAATTTTAAAATTTTCTACGCATCACCAAGATCCATCTATGGAGTTTACGAGCAACGAAGGGAAAGGAGTGCATCTACATACCCTTGTAGATCGCGAGCGGAAGCGTTCAAGTGAACGGGGTTGATGGAGTCGTACTCGTCGTGATCCAAATCACTGATGGCCGAGTGCCGAACAGACGGCACCTCCGCGTTCAACACACGTACGGAGCAGCGACGTCTCCTCCTTCTTGATCCAGCAAGGGGGAAGGAGAGGTTGATAGAGATCCAGCAGCACGACGGCGTGGTGGTGGAAGTAGCGGGGATCCCGGCAGGGCTTTGCCAAGCGCAAGCGGGAGAGAGAGGTGTCACGGGAGGGAGAGGGAGGCGCCAGGGGCTAGGGTACAGCATCCCTCCCTCCCCCTTTATATAGGCCCCCTGGGGGGGGGCGCCGGCCCCTGGGATCCCATCTACAGGGGGGCGGCGGCCAAGGGGGGGGGGAACTTCCCCCCAAGTCAGGTGGGGCGCCCCCACCCCCAGGGTTTCCAACCCTAGGCGCAGGGGGAGGCCCAGGGGGGGCGCACCAGCCCACCAGGGGCTGGTTCCCCTCCCACTTCAGCCCATGGGGCCCTCCGGGATAGGTGGCCCCACCCGGTGGACCCCCAGGACCCTTCCGGTGGTCCCGGTACAATACCGATAACCCCCGAAACTTTCCCGGTGGCCGAAACTAGACTTCCTATATATAATTCTTCACCTCCGGACCATTCCGGAACTCCGCGTGACGTCCGGGATCTCATCCGGGACTCCGAACAACTTTCGGGTTTCCGCATACTAATATCTCTACAACCCTAGCGTCACCGAACCTTAAGTGTGTAGACCCTACGGGTTCGGGAGACATGCAGACATGACCGAGACGCCTCTCCGGTCAATAACCAACAGCGGGATCTGGATACCCATGTTGGCTCCCACATGTTCCACGATGATCTCATCAGATGAACCACAATGTCGAGGATTCAATCAATCCCGTATACAATTCCCTTTGTCAATCAGTACGTTACTTGCCCGAGATTCGATCGTCGGTATCCCAATACCTTGTTCAATCTCGTTACCGGCAAGTCACTTTACTCGTACCGTAATGCATGATCCCGTGACTAACTCCTTAGTCACATTGAGCTCATTATGATGATGCATTACCGATTGGGCCCAGAGATACCTCTCCGTCATACGGAGTGACAAATCCCAGTCTCGATCCGTGCCAACTCAACAGACACTTTCGGAGATACCCGTAGTGCACCTTTATAGTCACCCAGTTATGTTGTGACGTTTGGTACACCCAAAGCACTCCTACGGTATCCGGGAGTTGCACGATCTCATGGTCTAAGGAAATGATACTTGACATTGAAAAAGCTCTAGCAAAAGAACTACACGATCTTTGTGCTATGCTTAGGATTGGGTCTTGTCCATCACATCATTCTCCTAATGATGTGATCCCATTATCAATGACATCCAATGTCCATAGTCAGGAAATCATGACTATCCGTTGATCAACGAGCTAGTCAACTAGAGGCTCACTAGGGACATGTTGTGGTCTATGCATTCACACATGTATTACGATTTCCGGATAACACAATTATAGCATGAATAATAGACAATTATCATGAACAAGGAAATATAATAATAACCATTTTATTATTGCCTCTAGGGCATATTTCCAACAGGTGTACCCAACAGTCTCCTTTGGGTATCCTATGAAGACACATTTCTCCGATTTGGGTTCGAGCTTATCAGGTTGAAGCTTTTTCACATAAGCATCGCAGCCCCAAACTTTCAGAAACGACAACTTGGGTTTCTTGCCAAACCACAGTTCATAAGGTGTCGTCTCAACGGATTTAGATGGTGCCCTATTTAACGTGAATGCAGCCGTCTCTAAAGCATAACCTCAAAACGATAGTGGTAAATCAGTAAGAGACATCATAGATCGCACCATATCTAATAAAGTGCGGTTACGACGTTCAGACACACCATTACGCTGTGGTGTTCTAGGTGGCGTGAGTTGCGAAACTATTCCACATTGTTTCAAATGAAGACCAAACTCGTAACTCAAATATTCTCCTCCACGATCAGATCATAGAAACTTTATTTTCTTGTTACGATGATTTTCCACTTCACTCTAAAATTCTTTGAACTTTTCAAATGTTTCAGACTTATGTTTCATCAAGTAGATATACCCATATCTACTCAAATCATCTGTGAAGGTTAGAAAATAACGATACCCGCTGCGAGCATCAACACTCATTGGACCGTATACATCAGTATGTATTATTTCCAACAAGTCTGTTGCTCGCTCCATAGTTCCGGAGAACGGAGTCTTAGTCATCTTGCCCATGAGGCATGGTTCGCAAGTATCAAGTGATTCATCATCAAGTGATTCCAAAAGCCCATTAGCATGGAGTTTCTTCATGCGCTTTACACCAATATGACCTAAACGGCAGTGCCACAAATAAGTTGCACTATCATTATTGAACTTATATCTTTTGACTTCAATACTATGAATATGTGTATCACTACTATCGAGGTTCAACAAAAATAGACCACTCATCAAGGGTGCATGACCATAAAAGATATTACTCATATAAATAGAACAACCATTATTCCCTTATTTAAATGAATAACCGTCTTGCATCAAACAAGATCCAGATATAATGTTCATGCTCAACGCTGGCACCAAATAACAATTATTCAGGTCTAAAACTAATCCTGAAGGTAGATGTAGAGGTAGCGTGCCGACCGCGATCACATTGACTTTGGAACCATTTCCCACGCGCATCGTCACCTCGTCCTTAGCCAATCTTCGCTTAATCCGTAGCCCCTGTTTCGAGTTGCAAATATGAGCAACAGAACCAGTATCAAATACCCAGGCGCTACTGCGAGCATTAGTTAAGTACACATCAATAACATGTATATCAAATATACCTTTCACTTTGCCATCCTTCTTATCTGCCAAATACTTGGGGCAGTTCCGCTTCCAGTGACCAGTCCCTTTGCAGTAGAAGCACTAAGTCTCAGGCTTAGGTCCAGACTTGGGCTTCTTCACTTGAGCAGCAATTGGCTTGCCATTCTTATTGAAGTTCCCCTTCTTCCCTTTGCCCTTCTTCTTGAAACTGGTGGTCTTGTTGACCATCAACACTTGATGCTCCTTCTTGATTTCTACCTCCGTAGCTTTTAGCATCGCAAAGAGCTCGAGAATTGTCTTATCCATCCCTTGCATATTATAGTTCATCACGAAGCTTTTGTAGCTTGGTGGCAGTGATTGAAGAACTCTGTCAATGACACTATCATCAGGAAGATTAAATCCCAGTTGAGTCAAGTGGTTGTGGTACCCAGACATTCTGATTATATGTTCATTGACAGAAGTATTCTCCTCCATCTTGCAGCTACAGAACTTATTGGAGACTTCATATCTCTCAATCCGGGCATTTGCTTGAAATATTAACTTCAACTCCTGGAATATCTCATATGCTCCATGACGTTCAAAATGTCATTGAAGTCTCGGTTCTAAGCCATAAAGCATGGCACACTGAACTATCGAGTAGTCATCAGCTTTGCTCTGCCAGACGTTCTTAACATCATCAGTAGCATCTGCAGCAGGCCTAGCACCCAACGATGCTTCTAGGACGTAATTCTTCTATGCAGCAATGAGGATAATCCTCAAGTTATGGACCCAGTCCGTGTAGTTGCTACCATCATCTTTGAACTTAGCTTTCTCTAGGAACGCATTAAAATTCAACGGAACAGTAGCATGGGCCATTTATCTACAATAACATAGACATGAAAAATACTACCAGGTACTAAGTTCATGATAAATTAAAGTTCAATTGATCATATTACTTAAGAACTCCCACTTAGATAGAAATCCCCTTAATTATCTAAGTGATCACGTGATCCATATCAACTAAACCATGTCCGATCATCACGTGAGATGGAGTAGTTTTCAATGGTGAACATCACTATGTTGATCATATCTACTATATGATTCACGCTCGACCTTTCGGTCTCAGTGTTCCGAGGCCATATATGCATATGCTAGGCTCGTCAAGTTTAACCCGAGTATTCTGCGCGTGCAAAACTGGCTTGCATCCGTTGTAGATGGACGTAGAGCTTATCACACCTGATCATCACGTGGTGTCTGGGCACGACGAACTATGGCAACGGTGCATACTCAGGGGGAACACTTATACCTTGAAATTTAGTGAGAGATCATCTTATAATGCTACCGCCGAACTAAGCAAAATAAGATGCATAAAGGATAAACATCACATGCAATCAATATAAGTGATATGATATGGCCATCATCATCTTGTGCCTTTGATCTCCATCTCCAAAGCACCGTCATAATCACCATCGTTACCGGCGCGACACCTTGATCTCCATCGTAGCATCGTTGTCGTCTCGCCAACTATTGTTTCTACGACTATCGCTACCGCTTCGTGATAAAGTAAAAAACAATTACATGGTGATTGCATTGCATACAATAAAGCGACAACCATATAGCTCCTGTCAGTTGCCGATAACTCTGTTACAAAACATGATCATCTCATACAATAAAATATAGCAACATGTCTTGACCATATCACATCACAACAAGCCCTGCAAAAACAAGTTAGACTTCCTCTACTTTGTTGTTGCAAGTTTTACATGGCTGCTACGGGCTTAGCAAGAACCGTTCTTACCTACGCATCAAAAACCACAACGATTTTTCGTCAAGTGTGTTGTTTTAACCTTCAACAAGGACCGGGCGTAGCCACACTCGATTCAACTAAAGTTGGAGAAACTGACACCCGCCAGCCACCTGTGTGAAGCACGTCGGTAGAACCAGTCTCGCGTAAGCGTACGCGTAATGTCGGTCCGGGCCGCTTCATCCATAAATACCGCCGAATCAAAGTATGACATACTGGTAAGCAGTATGACTATTATCGCCCACAAGTCTTTGTGTTCTACTCGTGCTTATAACATCTACGCATAGACCTGGCTCGGATGCCACTGTTGGGGAACGCAGTAATTTCAAAAAATTCCTACGCACACGCAAGATCCATCTAGGTGATGCATAGCAACGAGAGGGGAGAGTGTTGTCCACGTACCCTCGTAGACCGAAAGCGGAAGCGTTATGACAACGCGGTTGATGTAGTCGTACGTCTTCACGATCCGACCGATCCTAGCACCGAAGATACGGCACCTCCACGATCTGCACACGTTCAGCTCGGTGACGTCCCACGAACTCTAGATCCAGCTGAGGCCGAGGGAGAGTTTCGTTGGAACGACGGTGTGGTGACGGTGATGATGAAGTTACCGACGCAGGGCTTCGCCTAAGCACTACAACGATATGACCGAGGTGGAAATCTCTGGAGGAGGGCACCACACAAGGCTAAGAGAACTGTCAACTTGTGTGTTCTAGGGTGCCCCCTGCCCCCGTATATAAAGGAGCAAGGGGAGGCCGGCCGGTCCTCATGGGGCGCGCCCTAAGTAGGATTCCTACTAGGAATCCTATTCCTAGTAGGTTTCCAACAAGGCAAGAGAGGGGGAAGGAAGGAGAGGGAGAGAGGGAGAAGGAAAGGGGGGCGCCGCCCCCCCTTCCCTAGTCCAATTCGGACCCAAGGGGGAGGGGCGCGCGGCCTGCCCTAGCCGCCCCTCTCTCTCTCTCCACTAAGGCCCATATAGCCCATTAGTTCCCCCAGGGGGTTCCGGTAACCCTCCAACACTCCGGTTTTATCCGAAACTTCTCCGGAACATTTCTGGTGTCCGAATATAGTCGTCCAATATATCAATCTTTATGTCTCAACCATTTCGAGACTCCTCGTCATGTCCGTGATCACATCCGGGACTTCGAACTACCTTCGGTACATCAAAACACATAAACTCATAATACCGATCGTCACCGAACGTTAAGCATGCGGACCCTACGGGTTCGAGAACTATGTAGACATGACCGAGACTCACTTCCGGTCAATAACCAATAGCGAAACCTGGATGCTCATATTGGTTCCTACATATTCTATGAAGATCTTTATCGGTCAAACCGCATAACAACATACGTTGTTCCCTTTGTCATCGGTATCTTACTTTCCTGAGATTCGATCGTCGGTATCTCAATACCTAGTTCAATCTCGTTACCGGCAAGTCTCTTTACTCGTTTCGTAATGCATCATCCCGCAACTAACTCATTAGTCACATTGCTTGCAAGGCTTATAGTGATGTGCATTACCGAGAGGGCCCAGAGATACCTCTCCGTAACACGGAGTGACAAATCCTAATATCGATCTACCCAACAAACACCATCGGAGACACCTGTAGAGCATCTTTATAATCACCCAATTACGTTGTGACGTTTGAGAGCACACTAAGTGTTCCTCCGGTATTCGGGAGTTGCATAATCTCATAGTCATAGGAACATGTATAAGTCATGAAGAAAGCAATAGAAAGAAACTAAATGATCATAGTGCTAAGCTAACGGATGGGTCAAGTCAATCACATCATTCTATAATGATTTGATCCCGTTCATCAAATAACAACACATGTCTATGGCTAGGAAACTTAACCATCTTTGATTAACGAGCTAGTCAATGTAGAGGCATACTAATGACACTCTGTTTGTCTATGTATTCACACATGTACTAAGTTTCCGGTTAATACAATTCTAGCACGGGTAATAAACATTTATCATGATATAAGGAAATATAAATAACAACAATATTATTGCCTCTAGGGCATATTTCCTTCAAGAGCCATCAAAACAAGCACACAACGCAAAGAAAACAGAATTTGTCAAAAACAGAACAGTCTGTAGCAATCTGACTATTTCGAATACTTCTGTAACTCCAAAATTCTAAAAAATTAGGATGACCTGAGCAATTTGTATATTAATCTTCTGCAAAAAGAATTGGCATTTTATCAAGCTCTGGTAAAAAATAAGAATTGTTTTCGTGAGCGCAAAAGTTTCTGTTTTTCAGTAAGATCAAACAACTATGACCCAAGAAGATCCTAAAGGCTTTACTTGGCACAAACACTAATCAAAACACAAAAAACAATCATAACAGTAGCATAATTGTGCAAACACTAAAGAACAACAACAACAACAACAAAGCCTTTAGTCCCAAACAAGTTGGGGTAGGCTAGAGGTGAAACCCATAAGATCTCGCAACCAACTCATGGCTCTGGCACATGGATAGCAAGCTTCCACGCACCCCTGTCCAATGCTAGCTCTTTGGTGATACTCCAATCCTTCAGGTCTCTCTTAACGGACTCCTCCCATGTCAAATTCGGTCTACCCCGCCCTCTCTTGACATTCTCCGCACGCTTTAGCCGTCCACTATGCACTGGAGCTTCTGGAGGCCTATGCTGAATATGCCCAAACCATCTCAGACGATGTTGGACAAGCTTCTCTTCAATTGGTGCTACCCCAACTCTATCTTGTATATCATCATTCCGGACTCGATCCTTCCTCGTGTGGCCACACATCCATCTCAACATACGCATCTCTGCCACACCTAACTGTTGAACATGTCGCCTTTTAGTCGGCCAACACTCAGCGCCATACAACATTGTGGGTCCAACCGCCGTCCTTTAGAACTTGCCTTTTAGCTTTTGTGGCACTCTCTTGTCACAGAGAATGCCAGAAGCTTGGCGCCACTTCATCCATCCGGCTTTGATTCGATGGTTCACATCTTCATCAATACCCCCGTCCTCCTGCAGCATTGACCCCAAATACCGAAAGGTGTCCTTCTGAGGTACCACCTGGCCATCAAGGCTAACCTCCTCCTCCTCACACCTAGTAGTATTGAAACCGCACATCATGTACTCGATTTTAGTTCTACTAAGCCTAAACCCTTTCGATTCCAAGGTTTGTCTCCATAACTCTAACTTCCTATTTACCCCCGTCCGACTATCGTCAACTAGCACCACATCATCCGCAAAGAGCATACACCATGGGATATCTCCTTGTATATCCCTTGTGATCTCATCCATCACCAATGCAAAAAGATAAGGGCTCAAAGCTGACCCCTAATGCAATCCTATCTTAATCGGGAAGTCATCAGTGTCGACATCACTTGTTCGAACACTTGTCACAACATTATCGTACATGTCCTTGATGAGGGTAATGTACTTTGCTGGGACTTTGTGTTTCTCCAAGGCCCACCACATGACATTCCGCGGTATCTTATCATAGGCCTTCTCCAAGTCAATGAACACCATATGCAAGTCCTTCTTTTGCTCCTCATATCTCTCCATAAGTTGTCGTACCAAGAAAATGGCTTCCATAGTCGGCCTCCCAGGCACGAAACCAAACTGATTTTTGGTCACGCTTGTCATTCTTCTTAAGCAGTGCTCAATGACTCTCTCCCATAGCTTCATTGTATGGCTCGTCAGCTTAATTCCACGGTAATTAGTACAACTCTGAACATCCCCCTTGTTCTTGAAGATTGGTACTAATATACTCCATCTCCATTCTTCTGGCATCTTGTTTGCCCGAAAAATGAGGTTGAAAAGCTTGGTTAGCCATACTATCGCTATGTCCCCGAGACCTTTCCACACCTCAATGGGGATACAATCAGGGCCCATCGCCTTGCCTCCTTTCATCCTTTTTTAAAGCCTCCTTGACCTCAGACTCCTAGATTCGCCGCACAAAACGCATGCCGGTCTCATTAAAGGAGTCGTCCAGTTCAATGGTAGAACTCTCATTCTCCCCATTGAACAGCTTGTCGAAGTACTCCCGCCATCTATGCTTAATCTCCTCGTCCTTCACCAAGAGTTGGCCTGCTCCGTCCTTGATGCATTTGACTTGGCCAATATCCCTCGTCTTCCTCTCTCGGATCTTGGCCATCTTATATATGTCCCTTTTGCCTTCCTTCGTGCCTAACCGTTGGTAGAGGTCCTCATATGCCCGACCCCTTGCTTCACCAACAGCTCACTTTGCGGCCTTCTTCGCCATCTTGTACTTCTCTATGTTGTCTGCACTCCTGTCCAGGTATAGGCGTCTGAAGCAATCTTTCTTCTCTTTAATCGCCTTCTGGACATCATCATTCCACCACCAGGTATCCTTATCTTCGCTTCTCCTTCCCCTGGACACTCCAAACTCCTCCGAGGCCACCTTACGAATGCAAGTCGCCACCTTCGTCCACACATTGTCCGCATCCCCTCCTTCCTCCCAAGGGCCCTCCTTAATGACCCTCTCCTTGAACACTTGAGCTACCTCCCCCTTGAGCTTCCACCACTTTGTTCTAGCAACTTTGGCATGCTTATCCCGCTGGACACAAATCCAAAAGCGGAAGTCAGCAACCACCAGCTTATGCTGGGGTACAACACTCTCTCCAGGTATCACCTTACAGTCTAGGCACGCACGCCTATCTTCTCTTCTCGAGAGGATGAAATCAATCTGGCTAGAGTGTTGGCCACTACTAAAAGTCACCAGATGTGATTCTCTCTTTCTAAAGAGGGTGTTAGCTACAATGATGTTGTAGGCTAGAGCAAAGCTTAAGACATCTTCTCCTTCTTGATTCCTGATGCCATAGCCAAAGCCCCCGTGCGCCTCTTCAAAACCTGTGTTAGATGTACCCACGTGGCCATTGAGGTCTCCTCCTATGAAGAGCTTCTCACCAATCGGTACACTCCTAACCATGTCTTCCAGGCCTTCCCAGAACTCCCTCTTGGTGTTCTCATTGTGGCCTACTTGCGGGGCATACGCACTGATAACATTGAGAACCAAGTCCTCAACTACCAGCTTGACCAAGATAATCCGGTCCCCACGTCTCTTGACGTCTACCACTCCATAATTGAGGCTCTTGTTAATCAAGATGCCTACGCCATTTCTGTTTGCAACCGTCCCCGTGTACCATAGCTTGAAGCCGGTATCCTCCACCTCCTTCGCCTTCTGTCCTCTTCATTTGGTTTCTTGGATGCAAAGGATATCAACACCTCTCCTCACCGCTGCATCAACTAGCTCCTTGTCGGGTGGTTGGTGCGACATATGCCAACGGATGGCTTATCATTGTGGGTGCCAATAAGACATCGCCGGTGCCTGGAAACGGGATGAGGCGAAGACATGCACGCCGGCGGATCTTACCCAGGTTCGGGGCTCTCCGAGGAGATAACACCCCTAGTCTTGCTCTGCGGGGTCTCCGCATGATCACTAGATCAAGGAAAGGTAGCTACAATCGCTCCTAGAGCTGTTGGGTTCAAGGGAGAAGAAGAACAAGGCTAGCTCTTGCTTCTCTCTATCTCTATGGTGTGTGTGCGGTGTTCAGAAGCCAACCCTTTGCATGGGTGCTCCGGGGGGTTTATATAGGCCTACCCCCCGGGGGTACAATGGTAATCCGGCTGGGCACTGGTCCCAGCCGTCAGTGTCTACGCTCGCCGGCTTCTCCGCCGGCTGTTGGGTCCCGCCGACTGGTGGGTCCCGCCGGCTGCCGGCTTCTGGGTCGACAGGCCGGCCCCACCGCCTAGGGTCTTGTCGGCGGCTGCTTACTGTAGCCTCGCCTCTGATGACGAGGGCTTTGTCGAGGTAAGCGTGGCTACAGTGGGCCGCCTCGGGGGCTCTCACTGTAGCCTTACCTCGTCTTGTCTCCTTAATGGGGCTCCTGCTTCGAGGAAGGGGGCAGCCGGCTTTTGGGGGCCGGCTACACCCTTGGCCGACTGGGGGAGGCCGGGCCGCCTCCGCGCCTCTCTCTGGCGGAAGGGGCCCGCCGCCCGCGGGCCGTACAGGAGTCGGTCGTGGATGACGTCGAGGCTGGCATGGCTACAGTGCCGGGCCGAACAGGGGACGGTCACCCCGTACGGCCTCCTGTGGCCATGCCTGCCTCGGGCCTCGGGGGTAGTGGGCCGCACTGTGGCCACACCCCGTCTTATCACCGTTATGTGGGTGTAGCTTTGGTGGTTGTGGTCTCGGCCGGCTTCTTGGAGTCGGCGTTCTTCTTGGCCGGCTTCTTGGAGTCGGCCACCCCGTAGTCGTCCCGGGGAGGGGTTGTTGAGGCTGGGTCACCTTCCGGGAGTCGGCTTCAGAGGTAGCCGGCCAGGGAAGGCGGCCCAATGCTTGGAGTGCTTGGAGGCCCGAAGGCCTGATAATTTTTTCAGAAGAACCAGGGGCAGTCGGTTAGGCTACCCGTAACCATTTACTCCGACAGTAGTCCCCGAAGCTGATTGGGCTTCGAGGTGGAGTAGGGGTTGAGAAGCTCGATCAGCTTCCTATCTTGACAAGTCGGCAGCTGGGAGCCGGCTTTAGTTAGGCATGCCGCCTTGGTCGAAAACTCCGGAGTCGGAGGGCGGGAGCTCGCTAGCGTGTGCTCCGGGCCGCGGGCCGGCCACTTGCTGTCTGCGAACCACGTGGCCTCCCTCAGCCAGAAAGCCTGCCAGCCCACGCGCGTGACGGGACGTCGCCGCAGGGCGGGGGCCCGCCATGTCCGCACCCGGGCCCAGGCGCGGATTCTCTGTATCCCGAAACCGCCCGCACGTCTCCTTGCGGCAGTTTCGGCTCGCCTTTAGGGCGCAATAATCGTGGGTCATGGGGGGAATGGGTGCAGTTAATCCCACGTCTCCCCCCCACGTCCGGCCTCTTCGGCCTCGCCTCGCGAAGCTATAAGTAGGGGGAGGTGGAGGGCGGCAGGCCCTCGCACGCTCTTCCTACTTCCACCGTCTTCTTCGCTCGCCGTTTCTTGCAACAGCGCCTCGCCGCCGCGCTCTTCCACCGCTCGTTCCTCCGCCGCCACGCTAGTTTTTGCCATGCCTCCCGCCACGGAGCAGTATGGCGGGGATTGGGACGGCTCCAACGTGCACGAAGACCACGTCGAGTTCCTCCGCAATACTCGGCGGTTGCCGGCCGCGGACAAGGTGGAGGTCCGCCTTGCGCCGGCGAGGGAGATTACGCCGGAGCCGCGGGAGGGCGAGCGGGTGGTCTTCTGCTCGCACTTCTTGCGCAGCATCGGCCTGCCAGCGAGCGCCTTCTTCTGCTCCTGGCTCGACTTCTATCAGCTCCAGCCGCACCATCTCACCCCAAACGCGGTGGTGCTGCTGTCCGCCTTCGTACCCTGTGCGAGGGCTACCTCGGCGTCCTCCCCACCCTTGAGCTCTGGGGGGAGTTCTTCCAGTCGAAGCTGGGCACACGCATGTGGGGCGTGCCGGCTCACACTGGCGCCTTCATCGCGTCGCGGAGATCGGTCGCCGACAACCCCTTCCCCGTCATCACGCTGATCCAATCGGTGAAGAAGTGGCAAAAATCGTACTTCTATGTACGGAACATCACCCCGCGGGGCGACTACATCAACCTGCCGGCTTACGTAGCCGGCCCACCGGAGGGCAGGCGGCCCCAGTGGTCCTTCCGGGCCGTGACTCTGACGCCGGCCGGGTCCGCCGCCGTCGCCCGAGTGCGGGAGCTGACCCAGGCAGAGGGCTTGACGGGGCCCGACCTTCTGGCCGCGTTCGTCACGCGCCGGGTTCTTCCGCTCCAGAGCCGGCCTCATCTGATCTGTCAGATGAGCGGCCAGCTCGATCCGAGCCGAATGTGCACCAAGGATATGCCGCGCGAGGAGGTCGCCTATATGGTGAACTACCTTGCAAACTGCAAACTCACCGAAGAGTGGCAGTTCGGCAAGGAACCGTATAGCCGAGCCAATCCACCGCCTACGGTATGCTCTCCTTGTCTCTTTCTCTCTCTCTTCGCTTTGTTGCCGAGTTCCTCTTAGCCGATTCTGACTTAGTCGGTTTGCTTTTCGACAGAGCCCTCTGCTTCGGCCGGCCGGCGGATCAGACTCGGAGTGCCGATTCGTCCCCGACCGGACCGAACACGATCAGGAGGACCCCGACCTGGCGGCGACCGGTATGGACGACGACGTTGAGCCGGGTGGTGGCCAAGCCGGCGGCGAAGCAGGCGGCTCCGGGCTCAGAGTTACCTTTGATGACTGGCCGGACGACGATGAGGCCGAAGTTGTCCCGCGCCGCCAGCCGGCGTCTGGACGCGGCGCGGGTTCCTCCGCTGCACCGCCTGCTCGGGGCGGAGGTCAAAAGCGTCGCGCCGCCCAGGGTTTGTTCGGTAGCCGGACGAAGAAACCCAGGGGCGGGGCGGCAGCCACCAGGCGGGAGGAGGCGGCCGCGAAGGCGGCTCGCTTCCATAAGGCGGTGAAGCAACCGCAGACCGTGTCGGCGTAAGTTCACTTTCTTTCGTATACTCTTTTTCTTTCTTTTCTTTGGTGGTTCTTGAGCTCTTGTCTTCTTCTCCAATGATCAGGGCTCCGCTGTCGCTTGAGCGGGCGGCTGCTGCCTCCGTCGTTGAGTCGCCGAGGGGCTCTGGGAGCACCACCCGCCGCGTGGACCCCCGTGCCGACCTTCAGGAGGCGACAGAAAGGAACGCGCGGGAGGCCCGGGCGGAGCGAGAGGCGCGGGAGGCGGAGGCATGGAGGGCGGCGGCCGCCCAGGCGGCACGGGAGGAGGAGGCGGCGAAGGCACTCGCCGATGCCGCAGCCAGGGCCCAAGCGGAGGCTGCGGCCGCGGCGGCGGCGGGGGAGGTTTTGATGGTCACCCCGCTGCGCGTCATGGCGCCTGGGGACATGGAGCCCTCGCTAGAGGGAGCCAGCGGCGACCAGCCAGGGCTGGGGGGAAGCGACGATGTCATCATCTTGGAGAGGGCGCCGGTGCCGACCCCGCCAACTGGGGCGGCCCAAGGCGGTCGGCCTGATCCGCCGCCTGCACAGTCGGCGGGGGGCGAGCCGGCCGTGAGGGCTGAGACGGCGGTCCGGATTCCGTCAAGCCGGCGTGCGGGGAAGGCCGCGTCAGAGCCGCAGAAGGCCGCGTCGGAGCCACAGCCGGCCGTGGGTTCCAGCTCGTCGGCCCGAGATGCGGAGGCGGCCAGCGCTACCTCGGGGTGGACGCCAGGCGGAGGGACGGCCGTGGTGAACGTGGCTGCACAGGACGTCCGGACCCGGCTCCAGGGTCAAGCTGCGGCGCTGAGGCAGTTCACCGACGAGTTCCTCGCGACGCGGGCGGCCATCCGGGTTAGTGTTCCCATCTTGCTTCTTCTTGATCTTGATTTCTCTGTGATCTTGATTTCTTCCGTGGGGGCGCGTCAGCGCACCCACTGGGTGTAGTCCCCGAGTTCCGAGTCGGCTGCTGAGCAGGCGGCTTGGAACTTCTTGGTGGATTTGCTTTTGCTATTTTTGTTCTTACTTTGATCTTCTGTCCATCTTGCAGGACTACCACAACCTTCGAGCGGCCGCCTTCAACTCCCAAGCTCGGGAGCCGACTCAGAAGACCGCCGAACTTACTGAGAGCCGAGGTATGTGCTTTGTTCTTTATCTCATGTGGGGGCGCGTCAGCGCACCCACTGGGTGTAGTCCCCGAGATTCGGGCCGACTGCTGAGCAGTCGGGTCAGATCTTCCTTGACGACTTCTTCTTACTATTCTTTCTTTTTCTGCCGTCCCTGCAGCGGCCAACGCCAGTCTGAGGGCACAGCTGGGAGAGTCTCAGACTGCCCTTCGTGCCAAGGATGCCGAGCTCGCCGCCTTGGTGCAGGAGCGCGACCGCCTGGTCACGAAGCTGGCCGACCAGGAGGAAGGCCACAAGGCGGCCCTGAAGGTGGTGCAGGACCGCGAAGCCGCCCTCCAGGCCGAGTACGAGACGGAGGCGGCTGGCTGGGTTGAGGCTAGGCAGACTCTGGTCTCTGGCTATGGCCAGATCGAAGATCTGGTTGACGGTAAGCCGCCTACCTCTTCGTCCTTTCTTGCCATCTGCCACTTTGGCTCCTTTTCTGATTTGGTGCTCTTTTCTTCTTTTCTTCTTCTTTCTTGCGCAGAATATTTCCCTGGCTATTCTACTGTTGCCAACCAGACCATCGAGGCCCGTCGCCAAGCGCGAAGGCAGGCTGGCTTTGAGATCTCGCCAACCGCTGGTCGTTCGCTGGAGGAGCAGCTCTTGGCGATCCAGGCCCGCATCCAGCCGGCTCACCGACTGCTCCGCCGTCTTCAACGTGCCGGGGCGCAGGTCTTGGCCGCCCTCTGGCCCGGCCAAGTGGTTCCTCGCACCCCCAGTCGGACTGCTGACTGGCTGGAGGTGGCAGTCGGCCGCTTCGAAGCCTGGAAGGCCTCGGCGGCTCGCTCCGGTGCCAGGCGGGCGCTGGAGTTCGTCAAGGCCTGGTATCCCGGCCTGAGCCTGGATCAGTTGGCTACCTGGCGGCAGCAAGCCGACACAGAGCTGGAGCCGGCGCGGCCGGCCATCATCCGGCGGGCTTCGGCGATCGCCGACTACACCGACACCAGCGTCTTCGCCCCCGAGGTGGACGACAATGGTGTCGCCCAGCCGGAGGAGTGGTTCGGTCTGAACCCGGCGTATGGCAAAGACTCGGCGGAGGAGATCGACTCCAGCGACGAGGGTGAAGAAGAGGAGGAGGAGGGTGAAGACGCCAAGCCGGCTGGTGGAGCAGCCGGCCAGCCTCAGCCTGACCGCACCTCCAGCACTACGTCGCGCGCGAGTGCGTCTTCTGCCGTAGGTGGTCGTCAAGCCGGGACCCGCTAGTCGGCCACTCCTTCAGCCGGCGAGGCCGCCTTCACCGACCAGCTCGGCCTCCGCAGCGCGCCTTAGTCTGCCGTCTTTTGTTTTCCTGTCTTGTTACTTTAGGAACAATGTTTGGTTAAGTCTGCACAATTCCACCCACTGGGTGTATTCGAACTTATGTCTGTTGCCAGCCTGTTGGGGGCTTTATATGTATATATAACTTATGCATTTGGCCTTTCCTTGTACTTTTGCTTTTTGTCCTTCTGCTGTTTCCTTTGCCGCCCTCCCTTGGTTGCCGCCTCCCCAGTCAAATAGTTGCTCTGCAATCTGTAGCCGGAGGAGTGCCTGGCCGATTGGGGGGGGGGGAAGTACTCTAGCTCTGTTGGACTAAAGCTAAGTTTTTCAGGAAGCCGGCCAGCCGGCTGTTCTGGCAGCCGGCGGGCGTGTTTGGAGGCCGTCTCTTTGCTATATAGGTTCGTTGTTCCTTAGCCATTTTTCATGTGGGCGTCCTTTCTGTGTTGCTTCTTGCTAGTCGGACAGTCAGTTCTTTGAGCTGCGACTTTCAACAAGAGAGGACTCGGGAGCCGGCGCACTACTTTTCTGACTTTAGGGAAAACTTTCAATATAGCTCAAGGCGGCCAGTCCCCGGGCCGACAAGTCGAACCCGGTGCCGGACCAAAATTCAAAATGTAATAATACATTCATGGATATGACACTTGTCATTCATAGATAAACAAGGGCAGTCCCCGAGTACTGCTCGGGGGGCCTGTTGGTTTGTACTTAATACAAAAAAGGGTAGCATGATACATACTGTTTTCAACTGTAAAATCGTCTCAGGAGGTTTGCGTTCCATGGTCGCTCCGACTCCTTGCCGGAGTCGTCTCTCTTGCGTGCTCTTGGCTTTTGCGCGTCGATCAAGTAGTAGGAGTCGTTGCCGAGTGCCTTGCTGACGACGAAGGGACCTTCCCAAGGGGCCGAGAGCTTGTGCTGGCCGGCTGTTCGCTGGATCAGCCGGAGCACAAGGTCGCCCTCTTGGAAGGATCTTGGCTTGACCTTGCGGTTGTAGTAGCAGCGCAGCCCTTGCTGGTAGATGGCGGACCGGCTGAGTGCTAGCAGCCGGCCTTCTTCCAGTAGGTCCACGCCGTCTTCTCTTGCTTCTTTGGCCTCCTCCTTCGTGTACATGGTGATCCGAGGCGAGTCGAACTCGATGTCTGTTGGGATGACAGCCTCGGCACCGTACACGAGGAAAAATGGAGTGAAGCCGGTTGACTTGTTGGGTGTAGTGCGCAGACTCCAGAGGACAGCCGGCAGCTCTTCGAGCCAGCAGCCGGCCGATCGCTCCAGTGGTACAACCAGTCGGGGCTTGATGCCGGAGAGGATGAGTCCATTTGCTCGCTCGACCTGGCCGTTTGACTGCGGGTGGGCAACGGACGCTAAGTCCAGTCGGATGCCCTGCGTCGCGCAGAAACGTGCCAGTGCTCCTTTGGCGAAGTTCGTGCCGTTGTCGGTGATGATGCTGTGCGGCACGCCGTACCGAGTAGTGATGTCGGTGATGAATGTCACGGCAGTCGGCCCGTTCAGCTTTTTGATCGGCTTTGCTTCAATCCACTTTGTGAACTTGTCCACAGCGACAAGTAGATGCGTCAAGCCGCCGCGGGCTGTCTTGAAAGGGCCCACCATGTCCAGTCCCCAGACGGCAAAAGGCCAGGTGAGGGGAATGGTCTTGAGTGCAGAAGCCGGCAGGTGTTGCTTGGAACTAAAAACTTGGCATCCTCTGCAGCTCTTGACTATTTCTTTAGCATCCTCCAAGGCAGTCGGCCAGAAGAAACCATGGCGGAAAGCCTTGGCTACAAGGGATCTTGAGGCTGCGTGGTGGCCGCATTCGCCTTGGTGGATGTCTTTGAGGATTGCCACTCCTTTTTCTGGCTCGACGCAACGCTGGAAGATTCCAGTGACGCTGCGCTTCACAAGCTCTCTGTTGATTATTGTATATGCTGCGGCTCGTCGTTGCACTAGTCTTGCTGAGATCTCATCAGCCGGCAGCTCTCTGCTGACTAGGAACTTGAGGATGGGCTGGGCCCATGAGGGAGCTGTGACTTCTTCTTCTGTTAATGTAGCCACCATGACTCGGGTGGGTGGGTTGGGTGAGTCGGCCACTGCTTCTTGCGTCGTTGTAGTCTCCGGGCCGACTGCTGCAGTCCTCGGGCCGGGTTCTGAAGTCCCCGGGCCAGTTGTCGAAGTCCCCGTGCCGCCTGCAGGGTTTCTCCAGTCGGATCCGGCTGTATCTGGCGCAGGTGGTATGAAGATGGAATCCGACTCTGGAGACGGCTTGATGGACGGCTTGAGGAGGCGCTGGAGGGAGACGCCAGTCGGTATGGCTTGTCGGGTGGAGCCGATCCGTGCTAGGGCATCTGCTTGGTCGTTGTCGGTCCTTGGCACGTGGAGGAACTCGCATCCTTCGAAGTATCCGCTGATCTGCTGGACGAGGAATCGATCGCTCGCCATGTTCGCATCCTTGGCGTCCCAGTCGCCAGACGATTGCTGGACCACCAAGTCTGAGTCGCCGTAGCACAGGATCCGGCGTATGCCAAGCTCTTTGGCTAGCCGGAGCCCGTGTACGAGCGCCTCGTACTCGGCCACGTTGTTGGAGGCGGCGAAGTGGATCTGCAGCGTGTACTTGAGCTTGTCGCCTTTGGGAGAGGTGAGGACGATGCCGGCTCCCAAGCCGGTGCGCATCTTGGACTCGTCAAAGTGCATCCGCCAATGGGTAGAGTCGGGAGCCGGCGGTAAGTACTGGGTCTCGGCCCAGTCGACGAGGAAGTCGGCCAATGCTTGCGACTTGATGGCGGTGCGGGGTTGATAGAAGATCGTGTAGGGCGCCAATGCAATGGCCCATTTGGCCACCCGGCCGGATGCATCCCGGCTGCCTATGATCTCGGCAAGCGGGGCGGTGCACACGACCGTGATGGGGTGCTCTTGGAAGTAGGGCTTCAGTTTCTTGGCAGCGAAGTACACCCCATAGCACATCTTCTGGTAGTGCGGGTAGTTTTGCTTTGAGCTGGACAGCACTTCGCTGAGATAGTACACCGGCCTCTGGACTAGCTGGGCTCGGCCTTCCTCCGGGCGCTGGACCACAACAACAGTGCTGACGACTCGGCTAGTCGCGGCGATGTAGAGGAGCATGGGCTCCTTCTCAGTCGGCGCAGCCAGGACAGGCGGAGTGGTCAGCATTTTCTTCAACTCATGGAAGGCTTGGTCGGCTTGATCATTCCACTCGAAGTGAGTGGACTTCTTCATGAGTCGGTACAAGGGGAGAGCCTTTTCTCCTAGTCGGCTGATAAAACGATTCAGGGAGGCTAAGCAGCCAGTGAACTTCTGCACATCTCGCAGCTTGGTGGGAATCTCCATCCTCTCGATGGCCTTGATCTTGACGGGGTTGCACTCAATGCCGCGTTCGGAGACCAGGAAGCCTAGCAGCTGGCCGGCTGGCACTCCGAACACGCACTTCTCGGGGTTGAGCTTGATCTGGAATCGGCGCAAGTTGGCGAATGTTTCTTTCAGGTCTTCCAGCAAGGTACCGCGCTTCTCTGTCTTCACCACAATGTCGTCTACATAGACGTGGGCATTTCTGCCGAGTTGTTTCAAGAGGCATTTCTGCATGCAACGCTGAAAAGTGGCACCGGCATTTCTCAAGCCGAATGTCATAGTCAGGTAGCAGAAAGCTCCAAAGGGTGTGATGAAGGCAGTCTTCAGGCGGTCAGCTGGGTCCAACTTGATCTGATGGTACCCTGAGTACGCATCCAAAAAACTTAACAGCTCGCATCCGGCTGTGGAGTCTATCACTTGGTCAATCCGTGGCAGAGCAAACGGATCCTTTGGGCAGGCCTTGTTCAGACTGGTGTAGTCTATACACATACGCCACTTGTTATTCTTCTTCAGAACCAGAACTGGGTTGGCAAGCCACTCTGGAAAGAACACTTCCATGATAAAGCCAGCGGCAAGGAGCCGGGCTATCTCTTCTCCCACAATTCTTCGCTTCTCTTCTGACAGTCGGCGGAGGGGCTGCTTGACCGGCTTCGCATCAGCTCGGACATGTAATTTGTGCTCGGCGAAATCCTTCGGGACACCCGGCATGTCCTTTGGGGACCATGCAAAGATGTCTCGATTCTCACGGAGGAAGTCGACGAGCTCGCCTTCCTATTTACTGTCCAAGTTCGCCCCAATGACAGCGAACCTCTCCGGGTTCTCCGGGTCCAGAGGTATCTTCTTCGTCTCTTTGGCAGGCTGGAAGGAGCCCTGCGCATCACAATCCTTGGGGTTGGGGGACAAGGCCGGCTGCTTGCCGGCCATGGCCACAACCCGTTCCAACATCTTCTTCTCTTCTGCCACCACGAGGGACTCGGCCAGCCGGCTACTGGCCATGGCGCACTCGATGGACTTCTTGTAGTCGCCGGCTACCGTGATGATCCCCTTCGAGCTCGGCATCTTCATCTTCAGGTAGGCATAGTGGGGCACAACCATGAACTTGGCCAGGGCAGGCCGGCCAAGAAGTGCATGATAGGGGCTCTCCAAATCCACTACCTCGAACCATATTGCTTCTCGGCGAAAATGATCTTTGTCTCCGAAGAGAACATCCATTTTGATCTTGCCGATTGGGGAGCAAGACAGGCCGGGGACGATACCATGGAAGACGGTGCGGCTCGGCATGAGCTGCTTCGCTTTGATGTTCAGCTTCTCCATGGTATCGCGGTACAGTATGTTGATACTGCTTCCGCCGTCTATCAGGACGCGGGAAAATCTGGCAGCTCGCCTCTCCGTCGCGAGGGTGACGTCCAAGACCATTGCATAGGAGCCAGGCGAAGGCATCACCTCTGGGTGGTCGGCCTGGCTCCAGCTGATTGGCTTTTCTGACCAGTGCATGAACTCGGGGGCGCTGGTGGCGACTGCATTCACTTCTTGGTGCTGTCGGCGTCGGCTGCGCTTGTCGTCGGCTTGACTAGTGAAGACGACGTAGGCGGCGTGCTCTTCGGGGAATTCGTCTTGGATGGCGCCGACTGCCGGCCGAGCCGCCGGCTGCTGAGGGGCTGGAGGCGGCGGGCCGGGAGGCGGAGGCGGCAGCATCCCTCGCCCTTGGTGATGCGGGTGAGCCAGTGGCATTTCCGGGTTGTGTGGTTGGACGGCTTCGCGCCGCTGTGGAACTTGCAGGGGGCGTCGAGAGCTTGCTCGTAGGAGAAAGACAGCTGCCAAGCCGGCCTTCCACCCTTCTTCTTGGGAGCGGGCCGTTCTTCAGGCTGCTCGTCTTCAACTGTGGCCACCTGCCGACTGGTGGAAGTCGGCATGGGGGCCTTGCGCTTGTGATCGTTCTGGTAGGGGCGCCGGTTGGGGTCGCCAGCCGGCGTCTTGGGAGCCGGAGCAATCACCTTCCCAGAGGCGTCTACTCTCAGCTCGGTCTTCATCGAGGAGTCGGCCGTGGCATACTTGTCCGCGATGATCAGTAACTCGTCGAGGGTGGCCGGCTCGTCGCAGAGGAGTCGGTGCTTGAGGAGGGTGCCCTCTCGGCACCCGGCGGTGAAGTACTCGATGGCCTGGACCTCGTGCACCCCCTCGCAGGAGTTGCGGAGCTCGGCCCATCGCGTGAGGTAGTCGCGGGTCGACTCGTTGGGCCCTTGGACGCAGAGGGAGAGCTGGCGAGGCTTGGGAGGCCGCTTGTAGGTGCTGGTGAAGTTGCGGACGAAGACTTCGGTGAAGTCCAGCCAACTGTTGATGCTGTAGGGCTTGAGGCTGTTGAGCCATGTGCGCGCCGTGCCTTGCAGCATGAGGGGGACGTACTTCACGGCGACGCGCCGATTGCCGTTGGCTATGCTGACGGCCGTGGAGTAGTCGATGAGCCAATCTTCCGGCTTCACCGAGCCGTTGTACTTGGGCGTGTCTCTGGGGAGCGAGAACCCTTTGGGGAAGGGCTCGTCGCGGATGCGGGGGCCAAAGCATGGCGGGCCGACATCGTCTTCTTCTTCTAACGCCAAGGATCGAGCAAGGCGGTCGATCCTGTGGCGGGCGTCGTTCTCGCCGACTCCTTCTCGGCGGCCGAGTCGGTCGCCAAGAGTCGGGTGTGTGATAGGCGGCGGAGTGAGGCGTCTTTCTCTTCGAGGCGGGGGAGGAGGCAGATTTCCTTGGTGTTCAACCGCTCGAGGGCGGCCTTCCGCGTCGCGCTCGATGGTAATGCGAGTCCGGCTGCGGCTGGCAGCCGGCTCCTTGTCTTTCTTCTGGCGCGCGCCGCTCGCAGTCGGCGAGCGGGACGTCGCGGCGTGCTCTCGGCGCGGGGGATGACTATCAGCACGAGCGCCGGCTTCGTGCCGTTCTGCAGCCGCGTCGAGCAGCTGCTGGATCCGTCTCGTCATGTAGGGGAGCTCATCGGCTCCCAGCCCATTGAGCTCTTCTGCGGCCGCCTGAGCGGCTCGCAGATTCTCGAGCGGGGTGGCGTAGACGGGGCGATCTGCGCCCAGCATGCTGGCGACGGCCGCGCCGCGCTTCTGGACGAAGCCGGCTCGGCTCGGGCCGCTAGGCGGCGGCGTGCCGAAGGCGGCGCGGTCGACTTCGCGCTGGTGGGCCTCGGTGAGGCGCCTCATGGAGGCTATCTTCTGGCCCTCCGTGATGAGGGCAAGGCGGCGTGCCTCCAGGATCTCGGCGTCGGCATCGGCCGGGATGGGGACGGAGAGGTCGTGCATTGCCGCTTGCAGGGCGTCGTGGGCATTCTCACCCGAGTTGGCGACGTGGCTGATGACCAGCACTTCGGTGACAGCGCTGCTGCCGCTGTCAGCTCGAGGGAGGGGGTCGTCGAAGACCACCACGTCGGAGGGGTAGGCGTCAAGCGATGCTGTGTCTGAGTCGATGAGCATCGGGTCAGTGGAGCCGACCGACTCCACGTCTGCAGCAGGCTTGCTGGAGACGTGAAGCTGGTCGAGGAGGCTGACGAGGCGGTTCTCGGGGTAGTCGGTGCCTGCGTCGGACGCAGGTTCGTCGGAGATGCGAGTCTCGCCGAGCAGATCGGCGAGGCGGCTCGCTGCGCAGGCGTCGTCGACGCCTTGCAGCGCGTCGAGGCAAACGCCATCGGGCGCAGCAGGCTGGCTGCGCTCGCGGGGGAGGAAGAGGGTTCCCGTCCAGAACAGGTCTCCGGACGACGGTGCACCTGGCCCCACGGTGGGCGCCAAATGTCGGGTGGTTGGTGCGACATATGCCAACGGATGGCTTATCATTGTGGGTGCCAATAAGACATCGCCGGTGCCTGGAAACGGGATGAGGCGAAGACATGCACGCCGGCGGATCTTACCCAGGTTCGGGGCTCTCCGAGGAGATAACACCCCTAGTCCTGCTCTGCGGGGTCTCCGCATGATCACTAGATCAAGGAAAGGTAGCTACAATCGCTCCTAGAGCTGTTGGGTTCAAGGGAGAAGAAGAACAAGGCTAGCTCTTGCTTCTCTCTATCTCTATGGTGTGTGTGCTGTGTTCAGAAGCCAACCCTTTGCATGGGTGCTCCGGGGGGTTTATATAGGCCTACCCCCCGGGGGTACAATGGTAATCCGGCTGGGCACTGGTCCCAGCCGTCAGTGTCTACGCTCGCCGGCTTCTCCGCCGGCTGTTGGGTCCCGCCGACTGGTGGGTCCCGCCGGCTGCCGGCTTCTTGGTCGACAGGCCGGCCCCACCGCCTAGGGTCTTGTCGGCGGCTGCTTACTGTAGCCTCGCCTCTGATGACGAGGGCTTTGTCGAGGTAAGCGTGGCTACAGTGGGCCGCCTCGGGGGCTCTCACTGTAGCCTTACCTCGTCTTGTCTCCTTAATGGGGCTCCTGCTTCGAGGAAGGGGGTAGCCGGCTTCTGGGGGCCGGCTACACCCTTGGCCGACTGGGGGAGGCCGGGCCGCCTCCGCGCCTCTCTCTGGCGGAAGGGGCCCGCCGCCCGCGGGCCGTACAGGAGTCGGTCGTGGATGACGTCGAGGCTGGCATGGCTATAGTGCCGGGCCGAACAGGGGACGGTCACCCCGTACGGCCTCCTGTGGCCATGCCTGCCTCGGGCCTCGGGGGTAGTGGGCCGCACTGTGGCCACACCCCGTCTTATCACCGTTATGTGGGTGTAGCTTTGGTGGTTGTGGTCTCGGCCGGCTTCTTGGAGTCGGCGTTCTTCTTGGCCGGCTTCTTGGAGTCGGCCACCCCGTAGTCGTCCCGGGGAGGGGTTGTTGAGGCTGGGTCGCCTTCCGGGAGTCGGCTTCAGAGGTAGCCGGCCAGGGAAGGCGGCCCAATGCTTGGAGTGCTTGGAGGCCCGAAGGCCTGATAATTTTTTCAGAAGAACCAGGGGCAGTCGGTTAGGCTACCCGTGGCCATTTACTCCGACACTCCTGAACTTCCCTGTCAGAGACCCTACGTGCCAGCTACCTAAGCGAATCCTCCTAGGCTCGGCTAGCTTCCTTACCCTTCGCACTCATCGAGTCAAATGCGAAGACCCTTTCCCATTTTCCACTACATCCGGGCGCCAATGTAGCGCGCCACCACTAAGGATGCGACGACCCGATCCTCGCTCACTTGCCACCGTATCCGGATCAAGATACGGCGCGCCACCTTGGGGGTGACGGCCCGGCCCTTGCCCATTTTCCACCACACCGGGGTTCCGATGTAGCGCGTCGCTGAGAGGGTTACGCCCCAACGAGAAACTTTTGGGTTTCATCTCCATAAGAGTGGCTGAGTTTTTACGTTGGCTCGCCAAGCCTATCACAACCCTCCTCCTTTACCCGGGCTTGGGACTGGCTATGTTGAGACAACATAGGCGGAGTTGCAAACACTAAAGAACAGAAAGCAAAAATAAATTTTATTCATCGGGTTGCCTCCCAACAAGCGCTATAGTTTTACGCCCTTAGCTAGGCATAAAGCAAGGGTCTAAGTTTTGTCATCTTTGTTTCGAAATCCATAAGATGCCCTCGTGATTGATTCATATGGTGGCCTAATTCTTGTTCTAGGGAAGTGTTCCATACCCTTCCTCAAAGGAAATTGGAACTTAATATTGCCTTCTTTCATATCGATCACCGCACCGATAGTGCATAAAAACGGTCTACCAAGAATAATTGGACAAGACGGATTGCAACAATATCAAGAACAATAAAGTCTATGGGCACATAATTCCTATTTGCAAGAATAAGAACATCATTAATTCTTCCCATAGGCTTTTAATAGTAGAATCCGCCAAGTGCAAATTCAAAGAACATGATTCAATATCGGTAAGACCAAGCATATCACATAAAGATTTCGGAATTGTAGAAACACTAGCACCCAAGTCACACAAAGCAAAACACTCATAATTTTTAATCTTGACTTTGATAGTAGGTTCCCATTCATCATGCAATTTCCTAGGAATTGAAACTTCTAATTCCAAATTTTCTTCTAAAGCCTTCATCATAGCATCAACAATATTTTTAGTAAAAGCTTTATTTTGTTCATAAGCATGGGGTGAATTTATCATGGATTGCAACAAAGAAATACAATCAATCAAAGAGCAATTATCATAGTTAAAGTCTTTGTAATCCAAAAGAGTGGGCACATCACTAGTTAAAGTTTTGACCTCTTCAAACCCACTTTCATCAATTTTCTCAACAAGATTTTCACCCTTCGAATTATCGGGACGCCTTCTAACTAAAGTTGACTCTTCTCCAGTCCCTTTTTCATCAATCTTAATTTTACTAAACAAGGAATCAGTAGAAGAAACACCAATCATTTTAAGATCTTCATCACTTTTATGAAGGCAGTCACTAGAAAACGCTTTTTCTAAGAATTCTCTTCTAGCTCTAAGCATAGCGGTTCTTTTATCACTTTCATCCATAGAAACATAAAGAGCTTTAATTGATTCCTCAACCTTAGGCACAAAAATTTTATTCTTGATATTTTCCACATCATGAGAAATTCTATCAATACTTCTAGACAAATCATCAATCTTATTGAACTTTTCTTGTATGGTAGTGTTGAAAACTTTTTGCGTGTTGATAAATTCTTTAATATTATTCTCAAGATTAGAGGTGTTCCTATTATTATTATAAGAAGGATTTCCATAGGAATTACCATAATTATTAGAGTAATTACTAGGAAAAGGCCTAGGGTTAAAATTACCTCTATAAGCATTGTTGTTGAAATTATTTCGAGAGATAAAATTCACATCTATGGCATCACTATTTTGCTCAATCAAAGTAGACAAAGGCATATCATTAAAATCAATAGGAGCACTTTTACTAGCAACCAATTTCATAAGAGCATCAACTTTTTCACTCAAAGAAGAAATTTCTTCAACCGAATTAACTTTTTTACTAGTAGGAGCTCTTTCGGTATGCCATTGCGAATAATTGGCCATGATATTATCAAGCAATTTGGTGGCTTCACCCAAAGTAATTTCCATAAAAGTACCACCCGCGGCGAAATCTAAAAGATCACGAGAAACAAAATTCAACTCCGCATAATTTTTTTGTATGATCATCCAAAGATTTAACCCATGAGTTGGGCAATTCCTTAGCATCATTTTCATCCTTTCCCAAGATTGTGCAACATGCTCATGTTCAAGTTGCATGAAATTCATGATCTGGGTTCTAAGGGAAATGATTTTTGCGGGCGGAAAATACTTAGCGATAAAAGCATATTTGCACTTATTCCAAAAATTAATACTATTGCGAGGCAAAGAAGAGAACCATTTTTTTGCAGAATCACGCAAAGAGAAAGGAAATAATTTCATCTTCACCACATCATTGTCCACATTTTTTTCTTTTGCATATTGCATAATTCCACGAAGGAATTAAGATGGGACGCGGCATCCTCATTAGGAGTATCGGAAAATTGATCTTTCATAACAAGATTCGGCAAAGCAGTATTAATATCACAAGACTCCGCACTAGTGGCGGGAGGAGCAAACGGAGTGCCAATAAAATCATTGTTGTTGGTATTTGAGAAATCACACAACTTGGTGTTCTCTTGAGTCATGATGACTACGCAACAAGATTGCACTCAAAAATAGATCCGGCAAGAAAACAGCGAACGAAAAAGAGGGCGAATAAAAACGGCAAAATTTTATGAGGTGGGGGAGAGGAAAACGAGAGGAAAATGTCAAATAATGTAAATTGCGAGGAGATGAGATTTGTGATTAGGAATCTGGTATATGTTGAAGATCCGCCCAGGAAACGGCGCCAGAAATTCGTTTTGATGCGGCTTGAAGCTACGTCGGTATTTCCCCAAAGAGGAAGGGATGATGCAGCACAGCGGCGGTAGGTATTTCCCTCAGTTATGAGACCAAGGTTATCGAACTAGTAGGAGAACCAAGCAACACAACGTAAACAGCCCCTGCACACAAATAACAAATACTCGCAACCCGACGTGTAAAAGGGGTTGTCAATCCCTTTCGGGTAGCGGCGCCTCAAGATAGGCAATCGGATATGAATAAAATTGTAGTAGATTGATAGATCAAACGCCAAATAAAATAAATAAAAATAAAATGCAGCAAGGTATTTTTGTATTTTTGGTTTAATAGATCTGAAATTAAAAGCAAAGGAAAAATATATCGCAAAGGCAAATAATATGAGAAAGAGACCCGGGGGCCGTAGATTTCACTAGTGGCTTCTCTCGAGAAAATAGCAATCGGTGGGTAAACAAATTATTGTTGGGAAATTGATAGAACTTCAAATAATCATGACGATATCCAGGCAATGATCATTACATAGGCATCACATCCAAGATTAGTAGACCGACTCCTGCCTGCATCTACTACTATTACTCCACACATCGACCGCTATCCAGCATGCATCTAGTGTATTAAGTTCATGGAGAAATAGAGTAATGCAATAAGAATGATGACATGATGTAGACAAGATCTATCTATGTATAGATAGATGTCGGTTCAATATCCGGCGTATCTCGTAGTAGGGGTCCTAAGCTAGGCGTCTTGGAGCGACGGTAACATGGACACGGGATTTTACCCAGGTTCGGGCCCTCTTAATGGAGGTAAAACCCTACGTCATGCTTTTGATTGTATTCATATGGGGTGTAGTACAGAGTACAGGTATCTACCACGAGGTGGTTCTAATGAATATGAGATGCCCTATTGACTAGCCTGGCCTCGGTTTATATAACACACCGGAGGCCTAGGGTTTAGGAGAGTCCTTGGTTTGGGCGCCAAGTCTTGTGGAAACCTCCTTGCATGCGGCATGGGCTGCCCGAAGTGGCCCATGATGAACCGCCATGGGGTTCCTCGGCCCGATCCAGCTGGTCGGGAGACGACGTGGTGAGTACCCCCTAGTCCATGACACAGTCAGTAGCCCCCTGAACCGGTCTTCAAGTTGGGGACGCTCCTCGGTTCTTCCGAACTGTTCTTCATCTTCGGACACCGGTCTTGAAAACTGGTTCAACAAATCTTTCCTATCTTTGATTGAGGATCGTCGAGCTGAGTTCGAAGAGTGCACACGTCGGGCATCTGAGGAGACCTTTAAGTTTTCGGCTTTATCAATGCCTTGTTATTTTTTACGCCACACCTCGGGTTTGAAGTTGTTCCTGTGCGGCGGCATCCCCTTGCATCCGGGCTCCAATGCCGGACTGTATCCAAGCTCTAACGCCGGACCGTATCTGAGGTGTCTTTTTGCAGCCGAGCTCCAATGTCGGACTGCATCCAAGATCCAACGACGGACTGTATCCAAGCTCCAACGCCGGATTGTATCCAAGCTCCAACGCCGGACTATGTCCAAGCTCCAACGCTGGACTGTGTCCAAGCTCGAATGCCGGACTATATCCGAGCTCCAACGCCGGACTATATCCGAGATGTCTTGGTTCAAAAAAAGTCGAAGGAGTTTAGCCGAGCTTAATGTCGGAAATGCCCTCTAAGGAGCCAGCCACTTGCATCCGAGCTATATGCCGAACTGCTTCCGAGGTGGTTCATCACCTCGGTCATTGGCTGATTGTTTGCGGATTTCTTTTCTGATGCGGGTAAATTTATTTGCTAACGAGATGTATTGCCAGTAGCCCTCAAGGTGTCTGTCGGCCTGAAATCTGAGATGCACCTGAAGGAAAATATGAAACCGCTAATCCTAGTAGCTCTTGAGACTCAGGTTGTGAAATCGGCCTGAGGATGAACTCCTAGCTCGGCAGCATACATAGGAATAGAAATGCAGTGTATTATATTAGAGGTAATAGTGATCGGCGGACGGGCCCCTGAGAGTGGGTCGTGAGAAGCCGCCGTGATATATCAGCTTGATGCCGGATAAGTCCCAGACGGTACTTATTATTGTCCGAAGACACGCTTGTCCATAGTTCGGTCATGCCGAACACTATGCACTTTGAATTTTTTGCATTGAATAGGGAATGCAGTAGCCCCCGAGCCACTGGTCGGGTGGCAACACCAAATCAGGGGATCGATGTGCCCCTTTAATATTTATAAATAATGAGCGCGAAGCCCAGTAGCCCCCGAGCCTTAATGTGGGCATAGGTGGCCGAATTAAGGATCGATATCCGGAGTAAAATCACAAATTATGATTCTATGTGTCCAAGTACTTGACATCATTAATGCTCGGATCCGCATTGTACTAAACTTTGTTGACCGACCATCGGCTTCCACCTCCTCGGCCAGTAGCTGAGGAGTGTTTTTCCTACTTTATAAAGCCTTTATAAGGGCAAATATTTATGGCATACAAGGCAATCCGGCCATACAGTTTTATAAACAAAGGTACGCGGAGAGATATGCTATATTACTTCTTAAAGTAAGAAACATCTTCCAAAGAAAATATTCCTGCTATCGGTTCCTTTCCTTGGGTTGTCATGCTGACCATGATCATGAAACCTCACCTCCAATCAATGTGGGAGGAAAATATTGAGGATTTAGTTCGGGGAAAGTTTCCGAACTCTGTGGTCTAAATGAACCAAAATTTTCACTTCCGTCGTTGCCGACCAATTGTATCCTTTAAGATCGCTAGCTTTCGGCTTCACCCAGTCTGAGGTACAAACTCGGATGACCCGGTAGTAACAATCACACAGGTGCTCCCTTTATCGCCTAGCCGAACAATCGGGAACGTAGGGGTAAGCACAGGAGCCAGGCAACCCAGCTTGGCCAAAATCTTAAGTCAAATTGATGCATATTTATGGCTTTATAACGAGAATTATGGAAGGCAACGTTCGTATATTGAATACAAACGCTAAGGATATGTTTATTTTGACTCCGTTGCGACCGTTTATCATTTCAAAGTGGCCCATCGTCGGCTTCCACCCCTTTGTAGATGCTACACAGGGTGTTTCCGCAATAAAAAAACAACCCTTAGCCGACGTCTCAGTGCCCGAAGGCGGTTGTGTTAGCGGAAACAAGGCAATCAGATATGCGGGCTTTATAACTTTCACTTAGTCATAGGAGCTTAAAGCTGGGAGGCTAGTTACTAGCCCCGGTTAGTGTTCGGCGACAGCCGAGGTCATGCCGTAAACACTTCGTCCAATGTTATGAACGGCCCATCATTTAACACGGGGTGACCTCCATTGATCTTATAGTTTACCACAATCATCGGATTGCTGACCAGTTTACGCTTATTGTGACAGTCAGTTTTTGGCTTTCTCCGCCGAGGCACTTAACCAGTTGAACCAGAAGCACAATCTCAGTGGTTCTCCCTTTACCTTTAGCTGAACAATCGGAAACGTAAGGGTAAGCATAGGAGCCGGGCAACCCAACTATTGACCAAAGACACAATTCAAAACCGATGCATATAAAGCAATATCCGAGAACATTTTGTCGAAGACTCCTCGGAGTACCTTGGCTTTTGCTGGGTTCAGCTGCAGTCCAACCCCCCATTAATATTGCCAATGCTTTAAAGGCGTCTGGCATTGCACTGCTCGAATTATGCTGGAAACACATAAATAGTTTAAAAGTGCCATAGGCCTGGAAAACCAAAAAACCTCAGTAAAAACTTGACACCCGAACTAGATCAAGCGTTCGGTGCCAATCAAAAAATTGGTCTTAGAGAAAAAAAAGGTGCTTCTGTCGTGCTTTAACATGACACATCCTATCTCAAGACTTCAAGTGGGTCAGCCTTCGGCTTCAACCTCCCTATCCCGAAGGGGGAGTGTTTCTCGTTAGGCCAGTTTAGCAAACTAAAACTCGAGCGGCTTGAGAGAGAAATCAGGCTACCCGGCTATTGACGACTCATGTAAATTTAAGAGCCCCCAGTTAACTTGGGTGAGAGAGGTGTTTTTAACCAGACAAGAATTAAAAAAATTGAGCATGGAAGCGACTTAGCTAGTTAATGTGCTCGGTGGTGATGACGCAGGCCGAGATTGTGGCGGGACGAGGTCCCAGCCCCCAAGCCAGCCCCGAGATGGCCGAGCGCGGAGTTCGGCATTCCAAAGTGGTGACGCAGCATGGTCGATGGGCGAGGTGAAAAACCCCAGTCCGACCGAGGCGACGGAGCAGGCCGGCAGTGTGACGCCGAAGCCCCCAGCGTGTGTTAATGAAGTGATGATGAAGCCCCCGGTCCAGCCGAGGTGACGCGGTAGGTCGGCAAGGTGGCGACAGAACCCCCACATCAGCACATTGGTATGCCGAGGTAATAGCGCTGCCCGACCGGAATCATTTTCCTGTGCACAGAAAATAGTGCAATCCAGAGATAATAATAATAATAACTCATTGCATAATTAATAATTCATGCAAAGTAAATGATAAAAGAAATATGGCCCGAGCGCCGAACACCTGACGAGGTAGAACTCTCTCTCGGTAATGCCGAAGTCCTCGAGGCAACCGAACATGTTGGTATGGCAATTCAACCAACAAGGTGATCACCCGAGCCGATTTATGTAGATTGCGACGACGACGGCGGCTTGCCAAAGTGACCGCGTGACGCAGTCGAAGTCGATTACTGTGCGTTGAGGTCGGATCAGCAACGTGGAGGCGTCGGCGTATGTCAACGCTTGAGGGGCGATAGTTTCGAGGCATTACGCCGATGGCATGACGAAGTTTCAACATACGGCGTAGACTGTGTCATGCCAGCGGTGTCCGTCCAACTGCTCATAAGATCCTAGGCTCCAAATTGTGAAATAATTACCATTCTTTCATGAAGTGGGAAGTACTACCGTGAGATATATATGTTGCTTAATACTAGTTCGTGGATAGTGTACGAAGAGCTAATTAGTCAAAAGTACATCATAGCCTGACCCCACATTTAATAATTAAATAATAAAAAGAAGGAAGGATTGAATCTTCCCTGTACGTCGCCGATGAGCAGAATTCATGCCAGGCCGCTTGTACTGCTCCATGTGTAGTATTTGCTCGCGCGAACTCCTCTGCTGGATCACCACTGCTCGAATAGCTTTTAATTTTTTGCATAGCTTGGATCCAACATGTCGCGCAAAAGGTGTACATCGGTCGGCGCATGACAAACCAGGTTGTCCAGAAGATAGCCAGGTTGGAGCGGCACTGAGGAGCTTTCTTAATTATGTGCGGTACTTCCCAAAACAAGTTTGCACAATGATCAGGCCTTGAAAATCAGGAAACAATTAGCATCATGCATGCGGTACGTATCCAAAGACAGACTGCTTATTAAAGTAGTCTATTTCCTCAAGGCTTATAATTAAATAAGGAAAAAGGTAATTAAATAAGGAAGAAAGGGAGAGAAAAGTAGAATCTCCCTCATGATCTCCTAGTGCACATAGCAATCTTGGAGAGAGAAGTAGGCTTTTGATAGTCTGTCAGGTGAAGTTGCAGCCATGCCCTCGAAGTAGGAGCGCCAGATTTGACTTCTTAGTCCGCTGCCGAACATAATTGATTCCTCTGAAAACCAGCAATATGTCTTGCTATGTGGAATAGGTCAAGATAGAAAAAAATTATTTATGCAAAATAAATTATTAAAAAAGATGTGGCCTGGCGCGAGGCCAATGTTGACACAGGGCGTCGGTGCGACGAGGTGACAAAATCCGAATTCGCTGGGTCGCGTGATACATCTCCGTCGTATCTACTTTTCCAAACACTTTTGCCCTTGTTTTGGACTCTAACTTGCATGATTTGAATGGAAATAACCAGGAGTGACATTGTTATCAGCAGAATTGCCATGGTGTTATCTTTGTGCAGAAACAAAAGTTCTCGGAATGACCTGAAACTTCACGGAGATTATTTTTGGAAATAATAAAAAATATTGGCGAAAGAATCAAGGACAGGGGGCCCACACCCTGTCCACGAGGGTGGGAGGCGCGCCTGCCCCCTGCCCCTGGAGCTCCACCGACCTCAACTCCAACTCCATATATTCGTGTTCGGGGAGAAAAAAATCAAAGAGAAAGATTCATCGCGTTTTACGATACGGAGCCGCTGCCAAGCCCTAAACTCTCTTGGGAGGGCTGATCTAGAGTCCGTTCGGGGCTCCGGAGAGGGGAATCCGTCGCCATCGTCATCATCAACCATCCTCCATCACCAATTTCATGATGCTCACCGCCGTGCGTGAGTAATTCCATCGTAGGCTTGCTAGACGGTGATGGGTTGGATGAGATTTATCATGTAATCGAGTTAGATTTGTTAGGGTTTGATCCCTAGTATCCACTATGTTCTGAGATTGATGTTGCTATGACTTTGCTATGCTTAATGCTTGTCACTAGGGCCCGAGTGCCATGATTTCAGATCTGAACCTATTATGTTTTCATGAATATATGTGAGTTCTTGATCCTATCTTGCAAGTCTATAGTCACCTACTATGTGTTATGATCCGGCAACCCCGAAGTGACAATAATCGGGACCACTCTCGGTGATGACCATAGTTTGAGGAGTTCATGTATTCACTATGTGTTAATGCTTTGGTCCGGTACTCTATTAAAAGGAGGCCTTAATATCACTTAGTTTCCAATAGGACCCCGCTGCCATGGGAGGGTAGGACAAAAGATTTCATGCAAGTTCTTTTCCATAAGCACGTATGACTATATTCGGAATACATGCCTACATTACATTGATGAGTTGGAGCTAGTTCTGTGTCACCCTATGTTATGAATGTTACATGATGAACCGCATCCGGCATAATTCTCCATCACCGATCCAATGCCTACGAGCTTTTCACATATTGTTCTCCGCTTATTTACTTTTCCGTTGCTACTGTTACCATTACTACAAAACCCAAAAATATTACTTTTGCTACCGTTACCGTTACCGCCATACTACTTTGCTACTAAATACTTTGCTGCAGATATTAAGTTATCCAGGTGTGGTTGAATTGACAACTCAACTGCTAATACTTGAGAATATTCTTTGGCTCCCCTTGTGTCGAATCAATAAATTTGGGTTGAATACTCTACCCTCGAAAACTGTTGCGATCCCCTATACTTGTGGGTTATCAAGACTATTTTCTGGAGCCGTTGCCGGGGAGCATAGCTCTATTCTTTGAGTCACTTGGGATTTATATCTGCTGGTCACTATGAAGAACTTGAAAGACGCAAAAACTAAAATTTATCCCTCAACTACGAGGGGAGGTAAGGAACTGCCATCTAGCTCTGCACTTGATTCACCTTCTGTTTTGAGTAAGCTTGCGATACCTAAACCCGCTTCTGCTATTAATTCTGATATGTCGCATGTTATTGATGATGCCACTTCTGCTATGCATGATACTTATGATGAGACTACTTCTATGCTAGATACTACTGTGCCACTTGGTGAATTTCTTGATGAACAACTTGCTAGGGCTAGAGAGAATGAAATTGTTGAAACTGATAATATTGATGAAAGTGATGATGAAGACTCTCCCCCTAGATATGAATTGCCTCTTGTGCCTGAGGGCTGTGTTATGGATGAAGAAACTGCTAGAGACTTTCTTGCTTGCAATGATAGAAGCGATCTTAAGAAATTATTATTTAAGCTAAAACAAAAATCTTTGAATGCTAGAATGAAATATGATCCTGCTTATGCTACTTCACCTATCTTTGTTACTGATAAGGATTATGAATTCTCTATTGATCCTGATATAATTACTTTGGTTGAATCTGATCCTTTCTATGGCTATGAATCTGAAACTGTTGTGGCATATCTTACTAAATTAAATGATATAGCCACCCTATTCACTAATGATGAGAAAACTCGCTACTATTATATCCTTAAAATATTTCCATTCTCATTAAAGGGTGATGCTAAGATATGGTTTAATTCCCATGATCCTGGTTGTGTGCGTAGTCCCCAGGATATGATTTATTACTTCTCTGCTAAATATTTCCCTGCTCATAATAAACAAGCTGCTTTAAGGGATATATATAATTTTGTGCAAATTGAAGAAGCGAGTCTCCCACAAGCTTGGGGGAGGCTTCTCCAATTACTTAATGCTTTGCATGATCATCCTCTTAAGAAAAATGAAATACTTGATATCTTTTATAATGGACTAATCGATGCTTCCAGAGACCACCTGGATAGTTGTGCTGGTTGTGTTTTCAGGGAAAGAACTGCTGATCAAGCTGAAATTCTATTGAATAATATGTTGACCAATGAAAATAATTGCACACTTCTTGAACCAACTCCTAAGCCAACTCTAAAGAAAAGGGGTGTTCTATTTCTCAGTCCTAAAGATATGCAAGAGGCAAAGAAATCTATGAAAGAAGAAGTTATTAAAGCTGAAGATGTTAAGAATTTACCACCTGTTGAAGAAATATATGGTCTTAATTCGTCACCTATTGAAGAAACACATGGTCTTGATAACCCGACACAGGTAGTAAAGGTAAACTCTCTCTATAGATATAATAAAGCTGAAATCCCTCCTACTAAGTTTGCTAGCCAATGTTTGGATGAGTTTGATAACTTTATGCTTAAGCAAGAAGATTTTAATACTTATTTTGGTAGACAATTGAAACAAAATGCTTATATGATTGAACACTTGAGTGATTATATGTCTAGAGTTAAAGGTGAACTTAAACTCATCAGTAAACATGCTTCTATGGTTACCACTCAAGTAGAACAAGTACTTAAAGCTCAGAATGATTTGCTCAATGAATTAAATAGTAAGAATAATGACTTTGCTGTTAGAGTTGCAACTAGTGGGGGTAAAGTGACTCAGGAACCTTTGTATCCTGAGGGCCACCCTAAGAGAATTGAGCAGGATTCTCAAAGAACTAATGTAGATGCACCTAGTCCTTCTAAAAAGAAGAAAAAGAAAAATGATAGAACTTTGCATGCTTCTAATGAACCTGTTGTTGACACACCCGAGAATCCAAATGATATTTCTATTTCTGATGCTGAAACACAATCTGGTAATGAACATGAACCTAGTGATGATGTTAATGGTGATGTTCATGTTGATGCTCAACCTAGCAATGATAATGATGTAGAAATTGAACCTGCTGTTGATCTTGATAACCCATAATCAAAGAATCAACGTTGTGATAAGAGAGACTTTGTTGCTAGGAAGCACGGTAAAGAAAGAGAACCATGGGTTTAGAAACCCATGCCTTTTCCTCCCAAACCATCCAAGAAAAAGGATGATGAGGATTTTGAGCACTTTGCTGAAATGATTAGACCTATCTTTTTGCGTATGCGTTTGACTGATATGCTCAAAATGAATCCTTATGCTAAGTATATGAAAGATATTGTTACAAATAAAAGAAAGATACCGGAAGCTGAAATTTCCACCATGCTTGCTAATTATACTTTTAAGGGTGGAATACCAAAGAAGTTAGGAGATCCAGGAGTACCCACTATACCATGCTCCATTAAAAGAAATTATGTTAGAACTGCTTTATGTGATCTTGGAGCCGGTGTTAGTGTTATGCCTCTCTCTTTATATCGTAGACTTGGTTTGAATAAGTTGACACCTACTGAAATATCTTTGCAAATGGCCGATAAATCAACTGTTATACATGTCGGTATTTGTGCGGACGTGCCTGTTGTGGTTGCAAATGTTACTATTTTAACGGACTTTGTTATTCTTGATATTCCCGAGGACGATAGTTTGTCTATTATTCTTGGAAGACCTTTTTTGAATACTGCAGGGGCTGTTATTGATTGCAATAAAGGCAATGTCACTTTTCATGTTAATGGTAATGAGCATACGGTACACTTTCCGAGGAAACAACCTCAAGTTCATAGTATAAATTCTATTGGAAAGATTCCATCGATTATTTTTGGAGGTTTTGAATTTCCTCTTCCTACTATCACAAAGAGATATGATATTCTTATTATTGGGGACGTCCATATCCCCGTTGAGGTAACATAGTGTTATTCTAAATTTCTCCGATTCCATGTTATTCGGAATGAGTTTGTTAACAAGACTTGATCAACCTTGTTAGTGGATTCCTTTTGATGATCATGAGATGGATGAAGTTAGAAAGCACAACCTTCTGTACCCTCCTTTTATTTTCTGTTATTTAGATTAAATAAAGTAAAATAGTATTTTCTGTCAGTTTTTTGAATTATCCGTGCAATAAAAAAATACCCCGAAAATAAAAGTTCTCCAAATGCCCCGAAATTGAAATATGATTTTTTCTGGAATATTTGAGAATATCTGGCACTGAGAACATAGCAGGGGGAGCAAGCACCTGGCCACGAGGGTCCAGGGCGCGCCCCCTACCTCGTGGGCCCATGGTGGCTCCCCTCCACTTATTCCTGCACCCACACACTCCTTCTTCCTCCCAAAAAAATCACCAACCAGCTCAAGCACGAGTTCTAGCTCATTTTGCTGCGATTTTCAATCTCCTTGCTCAAAGCACCTCTTACAAAACTGCTTTGGCGGATTGTTCCTTGGTATGTGACTCCTCCAATGGTCCACTTAGTTTTTGTTCTAGTGCCTTATTCATTGCAAATTTTTGCTGCCTAGGTGACGATGCTCTTGAGCTTGCATGTCAAATTTATATGGTTACAAGTAGTTCTAATGCATGATATAGTCTCTAGGCACTTGTGGGAGTAGTTGCTATCAATTTTGTTGAGTTTGGTTCACTTTTATTTGAAGTTACTAAAATTTTCAGAAATTTTTCAGAGGAAGAAATATGTTTAGGAAAATGTACCAAGGTGGACCTTCAAGGAAGCAAGGACCCAGGCTCGCAATGCGCGATGCCGACGATGAACCACCAAGGGAAGCTCAAGTGCGGGCTTGTGAATGGCCTTCAGAGGACTTCATGGATCGAGCAGGAATCAAGGAAGAATTTAACACATATGTGCGTAACGCTGATCTTGTGAGCTTCGATGCAGATAAGTGCCGTCAGTACCACTATCTCACTGATTCCTTTATGAGGAGGTTTGAATTTTCATCTTCACGCAATTCTCAAATTGTCCTATTTGATCTTTATGAAAACTCTTATACTATGGACTTAGAGGATTTTAATACCGCTTGCAAAATTCCACAATGGGGTAGCACTAGTGAACCTCGCAAATATGAGTTTAGAGATTTTCTTGCTAGTATAACTGTGGGGGGAATCTAGAGACATAACACAAGCTACCATAGGGAGCATTCATTTTCCTGCTATACATTATTTTGCTCTCTTCATAGGTAGGTGCATAAATGTTAAGGATGAAGCATGTCACATGTGTGTCCCTGATCTCAGTGTTCTTAGGAGCGCTGTATTAGGAGATAAACATTATAATTTGGGAGCCATTGTTGCACGTAGGTTGCATAATAATAGATTTGATGGAGATTTCTTTGGTGGAATTTATGCAACCCGTTTAGCTAATTTTTTTTAATATACCTATTCATGATTATGATATGGAATTGCTTCCTGCTTATCTGGATTTTAATGCCATGGTTCACCATCGGTTTGTTGAGAGGAATGAACCGCCTCTCCAGTACCGACTAATCTTTGACAGGCGTCATGCCATCAATATTGTTCTCCCTGCTCCTACTCTCTTTGATTTTCAAACAAAGGGGAGATATGTCATAACCAGGGAGGAGGCAAATGAGTACGAGAGGAGGACGAGGGCAGCTCGCCTCCAAGCTGCAGCCCACGATGCAATAGCCGCTGCATCTCAGTACAACCCCAACTACAACTTTGGATATCCGCCAGGCCAGCCGTGGCCATAGACCAACTTAGGCCAAATGCCAAAGCTTGGGGGAGTACGTATTTCTCACCGACATTACATTCATGTTCACACACTCATTCCAGTTGTCGGTGCTCATACTTTTTCACTGTAATATCCATGCTAGTTTATTTTCCTTTTTATGCTTTCTTCTTGTGTGTTTAATAGACCTTAAGAAGAAAAAACAAAAAAATTAGTTGTAGCTTTTAGCTAGTTTACCTTTCTTGTTTGTAGTAGTAATAATTAAAAGAAAACCCAAAAAGATTTCGTGTTCTTCTTTTGCTTGTTGGGAGCTTTCCCGTGTAAATAGTTTTATTTCTTTTCTTTTCTTTGGGGGTCGATAGGAGAAGACCATAATAAATTTTTTGAAGTGGCTCTTATATGCATTATTGTTGATTTAACGAAGAGCCCCTGTTTATTGAATGGTCGCAGATTCCAGCTTAGTCCAATGCACGTGTACTATTATTATTAACATAGTTCAGTCGTGCAAGTGAAAGGCAATAATGATGATATATGATGGACTGATTGAGATGAGGGAAGCTGGTATGAACTCGACCTCTCTTGTTTTTGTAAATATGATTAGTTCATCGCTCCTGATTCAGCTTATTATGAATAAACATGTTTGCAATAACAATTAGAGATTATAGTTGCTTATGCCATGCTTAATTAGCTACGAGTTTATAATAGTTTACCTTGCGTGCCAACATGCTATTAAAATGGTTGTGATGTGGTATGATAGGGTGGTATCCTCCTTTGAATGATTCGAGTGACTTGACTTGGCACATGTTCACGCATGTAGTTGAAACAAATCAACATAGCCTTCATGATATTTATGTTCATGGTGGATTATATCCTACTCATGCTTGCACACAATGTTTATTAATTTTAATGCATGTTCATGACTATTGTTGCTCTCTAGTTGGTCGCTTCCTAGTCTTTTGCTAGCCTTCATTTGTACTAAGCGGGAATACTGCTTGTGCATCCAATCCCTTAAACCCCAAAGTTATTCCATATGAGTCCACCATACCTTCCTATATGCAGTATCTACCTGCCGTTCCAAGTAAATTTGTATGTGCCAAACTCTAAACCTTCAAATGAAATTATGTTTTGTATGCATGAATAGCTCATGTATCAACTAGGGCTGTCCGTATCTTCCATGTTAGGCGGGTTATTCTCAAGAGGAGTGGACTCTGCTCCTCACTCACGAGAAAATGGCTGGTCACCGGGATGCCCAGTCCCATGCTTAATGCAAATCAAATCAAAATAATTGCAAACAAAACTCCCCCGGGACTCTTGTTAGTTGGAGGCATGATTGATGCTTGTTGGTGGAGGGGGAGTATAAACTTTACCATTCTGTTTGGGAACCGCCTATAATGTGTGTAGCATGGAAGATATCGCCATCTCTTGGTTGTTATGTTGACAATGAAAGTATGCCGCTCAAAATATTATTTATCTCTATTTCAAAATCGAGCTCTGGCACCTCTACAAATCCCTGCTTCCCTCTGCGAAGGGCCTATCTATTTACTTTTATGTTGAGTCATCACCCTCTTATTAAAAAGCACCAGCTGGAGAGCACCGCTGTCATTTGCATCCATTACTATTAATTTATATTGGATATGACTATGACTAGATCTCTTTTACCATGAATTACAATGTTTAGTCAGTCCTTGATCTTTAAAGGTGCTCTGCATTTATGTTTTGCAGTCTCAGAAAGGGCTAGCGAGATACCATCTTGTTATATCATATCATGATTGTTTTGAGAAAGTGTTGTCATCCGAGATTCATTATTATTGCTCGCTAGTTGATTATGCCATTGACATGAGTAAACATGAGACCTAAGTGTTATTGTGAATATGGTTAGTTCATAATCTTTGCTGAAAACTTGAATGCTGGCTTTACATATTTACAACAACAAGAGCAAACAGAGTTTGTAAAAGTTTTTCTTTATCACTTTCAGTTTATCAACTGAATTGCTTGAGGACAAGCAAAGGTTTAAGCTTGGGGGAGTTGATACGTCTCTGTCATATCTACTTTTCCAAACACTTTTGCCCTTGTTTTGGACTCTAACTTGCATGATTTGAATGGAACTAACCCGGACTGATGCTGTTTTCAGCAGAATTACCATGGTGTTATCTTTGTGCAGAAACAAAAGTTCTCGGAATGACCTGAATCTTCACGGAGATTATTTTTGGAAATAATAAAAAATATTGGCGAAAGAATCAAGGCCAGGGGGCCCACACCCTGTCCACGAGGGTGGGAGGCGCGCCTGCCCCCCAGGGCGCGCCCCCTGCCTCGTGGCCCCCTTGGAGCTCCACCGACCTCAACTCCAACTCCATATGTTCGTGTTCGGGGAGAAAAAAATCAAAGAGAAAGATTCATCGCGTTTTACGACACAGAGCCGCCGCCAAGCCCTAAACTCTCTTGGGAGGGCTGATCTAGAGTCCGTTCGGGGCTCCGGAGAGGGGAATCCATCGCCATCGTCATCATCAACCATCCTCCATCACCAATTTCATGATGCTCACCACCGTGCGTGAGTAATTCCATCATAGGCTTGCTGGACGGTGATTGGTTGGATGATATTTATCATGTAATCGAGTTAGATTTGTTAGGGTTTGATCCCTAGTATCCACTATGTTCTGAGATTGATGTTGCTATGACTTTGCTATGCTTAATGCTTGTCACTAGGGCCCGAGTGCCATGATTTCAGATCTGAACCTATTATGTTTTCATGTATATATGTGAGTTCTTGATCCTATCTTGCAAGTCTATAGTCACCTACTATGTTTATGATCCGGCAACCCCGAAGTGACAATAATCGGGACCACTCCCGGTGATGACCGTAGTTTGAGGAGTTCATGTATTCACTATGTGTTAATGCTTTGGTCCGGTACTCTATTAAAAGGAGGCCTTAATATCACTTAGTTTCCAATAGGACCCCGCTGCCACGGGAGGGTAGGACAAAAGGTGTCATGCAAGTTCTTTTCCATAAGCACGTATGACTATATTCGGAATACATGCCTACATTACATTGATGAATGGGAGCTAGTTCTGTGTCACTCTATGTTATGACTGTTACATGATGAACCGCATCCGGCATAATTCTCCATCACCGACCCAATGCCTACGAGCTTTTCACATATTGTTCTCCGCTTATTTACTTTTCCGTTGCTACTGTTACCATTAATACAAAACCCAAAAATATTAATTTTGTTACCGTTACCGTTACTACCATACTACTTTGCTACTAAATACTTTGCTGCAGATATTAAGTTATCTAGGTGTGGTTGAATTGACAACTCAACTGCTAATACTTGAGAATATTCTTTGGCTCCCCTTGTGTCGAATCAATAAATTTGGGTTGAATACTCTACCCTCGAAAACCGTTGCAATCCACTATACTTGTGGGTTATCATCGCCCGAGTTACACACACGATGTGCATGATAATGATGGCATATCAGATCGCCCTGAAACAACGGCCTCAAAGTAAACCAGACTGCAAAACCTGCGGTGCGAACAATCGTTGACGAGCAGAAAATACTCTTTGAAATATTATTAATGTGTACAATGCGAATAACTAGAACAATTGCACCTGCCGACTTATCCGATGACGTCTAAACTGATAGATGATTATGGACGGGGGACGTCCTGGCCGGAGTGCATCAACACTGCAACGGGTCGGCCACTATACAACACTGCCGATCTGAACGCGGAGGTCGGTTTGACGAAGGTTCTGACGCATACGCTAGATCGATGCAGACGGAAATAGCAAGTACAAACATCGGCAGTGTATCTCTGCAAAAAATAATGCGGTACAAACAAGCAGAAAATATTCTTTGTAATAATTTTACGTGTTGAACAATACTTAGTTGTTCTACAGTGATGACCGATGGCCACAACACACGTAGGGAGAATTCATCTGTACAGGTTTGAGCGGCCGTGCGACGGGATTGATATAGCTCCTCGATCCACGTGAGCTAGTACAAGCTCTGTCAAATCCTCGGCTGGAACGCCCTAGCAGAACTCTGTTAGCCGACCTCGGATCTCGCTGGCCGGGTTTATCCCCGAGGGGAGTTGTAGCAATAATTGACGAAAAACAGCAAGAACCGAACATTAGGTTGGCCTTTACGTAACTAGTAAAGCAAGGGATAAGGCGCACAATCCATTGATTAAATATTGAGAACCGTGATGTACTATGACTAAATAATAGTACTACTAATTAAATTGGTTCACTTTCGTGATGGTTCGTGCAGAGGAGGACAAAGCTCAAACAGAAATTTTCCCTTGATCCGCGTGTGGCCAGAAGAATCAGTATTCAATCGACGCATGCATGGGTTGGCCTTGATCTGATTTCTTGATGTTGCAGAGGTGCAGGGCGGCCCCTATGTCTTCGGCCAGATGCATGTGCACCTCGCATATACCTCGGCTATCCCACTGTGTTTGGATCATGCAGAAAAAATCGCCGCCGTCCGCGAGACCGAAACCGATCTGCAAAACAACATAGCAAGGAAGTAGAAACACTCCGCGAAGAAATTGCTTTCTCCCATGCGGATTTAACTGAAAAAATACCACCTGATAATCCATCGATCCGCGACGATCACCCAACAGGCTCTCAATGAAAGCACCAATGTCGGTTCAATATCCGGCGTATCTCGTAGTAGGGGTCCTAAGCTAGGCGTCTGGGAGCGATGGTAACATGGACACGGGATTCATATGGGGTGTAGTACAGAGTACAGGTATCTACCACGAGGTGGTTCTAATGAATATGAGATGCCCTATTGACTAGCATGGCCTCGGTTTATATAACACACCAGAGGCTTATGGTTTAGGAGAGTCCTTGGCTTGGGGGCCAAGTCTTGTGGAAACTTCCTTGCATGTGGCATTGGCTGCCCGAAGTGGCCCATGATGAACTGCCATGGGGTTCCTCGGCCCGATCCAGCTGGTCGGGAGACGACGTGGTGTGTACCCCCTAGTCCATGACACCGTCAATAGACCCCATCGTTTTATCCTTAGTAGCAATGATACATACGTGTCGGTTCCCCTTCTGTCACTCGGATCAAGCACCGTAAGATCGAACCCACTACAAAGCACCTCTTCCCATTGCAAGATAAATAGATCAAGTTGGCCAAACAAACCCAAATATCAGAGAAGAAATACGAGGCTATAAGAAATCATGCACATAGGAGACCAAAGAAACTCAAATAACTTTCATGGATATAAAAATATAGATCTGATCATAAACTCAAAGTTCATTCGATCCCAACAAACACACCGCGAAAAGAGTTACATCATATGGATCTCCAAGAGACCATTGTATTGAGAATCAAACTAGAGAGAGGAAGCCATCTAGCTACTAACTACGGACCCGAAGGTCTACAAAGAACTACTCACGCATCATCGGAGAGGCACCAATGGAAGTGGTGAATCCCTTCGTGATGGTGTCTAGATTGGATCTGGTGGTTCTTGACTCTGCAGTGGCTGGAATTGATTTTCGTCGACTCCCCTAGGGTTTCTGGAATATTGGGGTATTTATAGAGCAAAGAGGCGATCCGGGGGGCACCCGAGGTGGGCACAACCCACCAGGTCGCGCCTGGGCCTCCTACCGCACCCTGGTGGGTTGTGCTCCCCTCGAAGCACCCCCAGGCGCTGCCTTGGCCCATTGGGTGTCTTCTTGTCCATAAAAAATCTCTGTTGCATTTGGACTCCGTTTGGTATTGATTTCCTGTGATGTAAAAACATGCAGAAAACAGCAACTGGCACTTGGCACTATGTCAATAGGTTAGTACCAAAAAATGATACAACATGACTATGAAATGATTATAAAACATCCAAGATTGATAATAGAACAACATGGAACAATCAAAAATTATAGATACGTTGGAGACGTATCACTGCACCAACTGACATCTCCACCATTTAATATAAACACGATCCGGTTTAAGACTTAGAGTCATCCAGGTCTGTGTCGAAGCTAGCATCGACATAACCCTTTACGATGAACTCTTCGCCACCTCCATAAACGAGAAACAAATCCTTGGTCCTTTTCAGGTGCTTCAGGATATTCTTGACCGTTGTCCAGTGATCCACTCCTGGATTAGTTTGGTACCTCCCTGCCAAACTTATGTCAAGGCACACATCAAGTCTGGTACACAGCATGGCATACATTACCTATGGCTGAGGCATAGGGAATGACTTTCATTATCTCTCTATCTTCTGCCGTGGTTGGGCTTTGAGTCTTACTCAATTTCACACCTTGTAACACAGGCAAGAACCCTTTTTTGACTGGTCCATCTTGAACTTCTTCAGAATTTTTTCAAGGTATGCGCTTTGTGAAAGTCCTATTAAGCGTCTCGATCTATCCCTATAGATCTTGATTCCCAACATATAAGTAGCTTCACCGAGGTCTTTCATTGAAAAATTCTTATTCAAGTATCCTTTTATGCTATCCAGAAATTCTATATCATTTCCAATCAACAATATGTCATCCCCATATAATATCAGAAATGCTACAGAGCTCCCACTCACTTTCTTGTAAATACATGCTTCACCGTAAGTGTGTATAAAACCATATGCTTTGATCACCTCATCAAAGCATATATTCCAACTCCGAGATGGTTGCACCAGTCCATAGATGGATTGTTGGAGCTTGCACACATTGTTAGCACCCTTAGGATTGACAAAACCTTTTGGTTGCATCATATACAACTCTTCTTTAAGAAATCCATTAAGGAATGTAGTTTTGACGTCCATTTGCCAGATTTCATAATCATAAAATTAGGTAATTTCTAACATGATTCGGACAGACTTAAGCATCGCTACGGGTGAGAAAGTCTCATCGTAGTCAATCCTTGAACTTGTCAAAAACCTTTTGCGACAAGTCGAGCTTTGTAGATACTGATATTACCATCAGCATCCGTCTTCTTCTTGAATATCCATTTATTCTCAATGGCTTGCCGATCATCGGGCAAGTCCACCAAAGTCCACACTTTGTTCTCATACATTGATCCTATCTCAGATTTCATGGCCTCAAGCCATTTATCGGAATCTGGGCTCATGATAGCTTCTTCATAGTTTGTAGGTTCGCCCTTGTCTAACAACATGACTTCCAAGACAGGGTTACCGTACCACTCTGGTGCGGTACGTGTTCTGTATGACCTACGAAGTTCAGTAGTAACTTGATCTGAAGTTCCATGATCATCATCTTTAGTTTCCTCTCTAGTTGGTGTAGGCATCACGGAAATGGTTTTCTCTGGTGTGCTACTTTCCAATACGAGAGAATGTACAACTACGTCATCAAGTTCTACTTTCCTCCCACTCACTTCTTTCGAGAGAAACTACTTCTCTAGAAAGGACCCATTCTTAGCAACAAAGATCTTGCCTTCAGATCTATGGTAGAAGGTATACCCAATGGTCTCTTTAGCGTATCCTATGAAGATTCACTTCTCCGCTTTGGGTTCGAGCTTATCAGGCTGAAGCTATTTGACATAAGCATCACATCCCCAAACTTAAGAAATGACAGCGTAGGTTTCTTGCCAAGCCATAGTTCATACGGTGTCGTCTCAACGGATTTAGACGGTGTCCTATTTAAACGTGAATGCAGCTGTCTCTAATGCATAGCCCCAAAACGATAGTGGCAAATCAGTAAGAGACATCATAGAACATACAATATCTAATAAAGTATGATTACGACGTTCGGATACACCATTACGCTGTGGTGTTCCAGGTGCCGTGAGTTGTGAAACAATTCCACATTGTCTTAAATGAAGGCCAAACTCGTAGCTCAAATATTCACCTCCACGATTAGATCGTAGAAACTTTATTTTCTTGTTACGATATTTCTCTACTTCACTCTGAAATTCTTTGAACTTTTCAAATGTTTTAGACTTGTGTTTCATCAAGTAGATATACCCATACCTACTCAAATCATCTGTAAAGGTCAGAAAATAACGATACCCACCGCGTGCCTCAACACTCATTAGACCGCATACATCGATAAGTATTATTTCCAATAAGTCATTAGCTCGCTCCAATGTTCCGGATAACGGAGTTTTAGTCATCTTGCCCATGAGGCATGGTTCGCAAGTATCAAATGGTTCATAATCAAGTGATTCCAAAAGTCCATCTGCATGGAGTTTATTCTTGCGCTTTACACCAATATGACCTAAATGGCAGTGCCACAAGTATGTTGCACTATCATTATCAACTTTGCATCTTTTGGCATCAATATTATGAATATGTGTATCACTACGATCGAGATTCAATAAACCATTTACATTGGGTGCATGACTATAGAAGGTATTATTCGTGTAAATAGAATAACCATTATTCTTTGACTTAAATGAATAACTATATTGCAATAAACATGATCTAATCATGTCCATGCTTAACGCGGACACCAAATAACATTTATCTAGGTTCAACACTAATCCCGAAGGTTGAGGGAGCGTGCGATGGTGATCACATCAACCTTGGAAATACTTCCAACACACATCATCACCTTGCCCTTAGCTAGTCTCTGTTTATTCCGCAGCTTTTGTTTCGAGTTACCAATATTAGCAACTGAACCGGTATCTAATACCCAGGTGCTACTAGGAGTATTAGTAAGGTGCACATCAATAACATGTATATCAAATATACTTTTGTTGAAGTTGTCAGCCTTCTTATCTACCAAGTATTTGGCGTAGTTCCGCTACCAGTGAATGTTCCCATTACAATAGAAGCACTTAGTCTCGGGTTTGGGTTCAACTCGCAACTGGCTTGCCATTCATGAAGTTTCCCTTCTTGCCCTTGCCCTTCTTGAAACCAGTGGTCTTGTTAACCATCAACACTTGATGTTCCTACTTGATTTCTACCTTCGCGGCCTTAAGCACCGCGAATAGCTCTGGGATCATCTCCATCCCTTGCATGCCATAGTTCATCACGAAGCTCTAGTAGCTTGGTGATAGTGACTGGAGAACTCTGCCAATCACTATCTTCTCTGGAAGATTAACTCCCACTTGATTCAAGTGATTGTAGTACCCAGACATTCCGAGCACATGCTCACTGGCTGAGCTATTCTCCTCCATCTTGCAAGCAAAGAACTAGTCGGAGGTCTCATACCTCTCAACACGGGCATGAGCCTGAAATTCCAATTTCAGCTCTTGGAACATCTCATATGCTCCGTAACATTGAAAACATTTGTGGAGCCTCAATTCTAAGCCATAATGCATGATGGAGTGAACTATCAAGTAGTCATCAGAATGTGCCTGGTAGATGTTCACAACATCTACAGACAACACTTGAGGGGGTAGCGCACCGAGCGGCGCATCCAGGACATAGGCCTTCTATGCCGCAATGAGGATGATCCTCAAGTTACAGACCTAGTCTGTGTAGTTGCTGCCATCATCTTTCAACTTAGCTTTCTCTAGGAACGCATTAAAATTTAACAGAACAGTAGCACGGGCCATTTATCTACAACATAGATTTGCAAATACTATTAGGACTAAGTTCATGATAGATTAAGTTCAATTAATCAAATTACTATGAACTCCCACTTAAATTAACATGCCTCAAGTTATCTAAGTGATACATGATCCAAATCAACTAGCGCATGTCCGATCATCACGTGAGATGGGGTAGTCTTCAATGGTGAACATCTCTATGTTGATCATATCTACTATATGACTCACATTCGACCTTTCAGTGTCTAGTGTTCCGAGACCATGTCTGTACATGCTAGGCTCGTCAAGTTTAACCTTCATGTGCAAAACTGGGTTACACCTGTTGTATGTGAATGTAAAGTCTATCACACCCGATCATCACGAGGTGCTTCGAAACGACGAACTTTAGCAACGGTGCATACAAGGGACAACACTTTTATCTTGAAATTAAGTGAAGGGATCATCTTACAATGCTATCGTCGTTCTAAGCAAAATAAGATGCATAAAGGATAAACATCACATGCACCCAAAATATGTGACATGATATGGCCATCATCATCTTGTGCTTTTGATCTCCATCTCCAAAGCAACGTCATGATCTCCATCGTCACCGGCGCGACACCTTGATCTCCATCGTTGCGTCGAGGTCGTCTTGCCAACTATTGCTAACGCATAGCAATAAAGTAAAGCAATTACATGGCGCTTAATGATTGACACACAGGTCATACAATAATTACAAGACAACCCTAAGGCTCCTGTCGATTGTCGATATTACAAAACATGATCTTCTCATACAACAACGTATATCGCATCACGTCTTGACCATATCACATCACAACATACCCTGCAAAAACAAGTTAGACGTCTTCTACTATTGGGAAACCCGGTGTGCATCGGTATCCTCCAGAGTCATCACTATGCTCACTATATCGTTGCTCTCGTTACCGGTTTTGTTCTTCTTTCTCGTTGACGTGTTACTACATCCCCGTGACATAGTCATGTGTGTCTGGCCAGACAATGATGGATGTCATCACACCAAGAGGGCCCTAAGAATATCTCTCCATCGTCGGAGGAGCAAATCCCACTCTTGAGTTGTCCGGTTACTTCTCAAACTTTCCGGTGAGCCTGAAAGTTGTCGTTATGATCACCTTGTTACAGATGACATTTGAGCAACCCCAAAGCCCACCGTCTGGTAGGAAGTAACCGAGACACTCTCATGGTCTGAGGAACTAAAACACATGCTAACACTCCGTGTTATAACAGATGATTTCAGACGATATGATCACATAGTATAACAGACAAGTATTAGGTCGATTCAATATGATCGTTCTTCTAATGCCATAGCCTCAATGTTGTTTTAGGACTATCGTTACACTTAACGATATCCTAAGATCTGGAAAACGTTATCACCAACAACACTTGAGCCGGTCTTAGAGGCGAGATAGGGAACCTATTGTTTACCGTTTATCATTTCACACATGCATATGAGTTTTCCACAGAATCGCATATTCCAGGATCATAACAGTTATAGCATGAAATATAAACTCTTAATTATGAATAATGGAAATATAATAATACAATATTATTGCCTCTAAGGCATATTTCGAACATCTACTTTTTTGTTGCAAGTTTTACATGGCTGCTATGGGTAACTAGAAAGAACCGTTCTTACCTACGCAAAACCACAACGGTGATTACCAAGTTTGTTGTTTTAACATTCTACAAGGACCGGCCGTAGTCAAATTCGATTCAACTAAAGTGAGAGAAACGAACACCCGCCGGCCACCTTATGCAAAACAAGTTGCATGTCAGTCGGCGGAACCGGTCTCATGTACGTGGACATGTAAGGTTGGTCCGGGCCGCTTCATCCCACAATACCGCCGAATCAAAATAAGTCGTTGGTGGTAAGCAGTATGAACATCACCAACCATAGCTCCTTTGTGTTCTACTCGTGCATATCATCTACGCATAAACCTGGCTCATGATGCCAGTGTTGGGGAACATTGCATGGAAAAAAATTCTACACACGCGCGAGATCTATCCATGGAGATGCATAGCTACGAGAGGAGAGAGTGTGTCTACATACCCTCGTAGACCATTAAGCGGAAGCGTTTATCAATGCGGTTGATGTAGTCATACACCTTCATGATCCGTCCGATCAAGTACCGAATGCACGACACATCCAAGTTCAGCACACGTTCAGCTCGATGACGTCCTCACCTTCTTGATCCAGCAAGACGGGCGAAGTAGTTGATGAGTTCGGGCAGCACAACGGCGTGGTGATGGTGGTGGTGCAAATATCTCCATAGGGCTTCTCCGAGCACTACGAAAATTATGACCGAGGACAAACTAGAGGGAGAGGGGGCGCCGCACACGGCTTGGGGATCGTCGTGTGTGTTGCCCCTCTCCCTTCTCTCATATATATAGGTGGGGGAGCAGGGGAGGCAGCCTAGGGCACCTCCAAGGGGGCCGGCGGCCAGCCCTAGGGCCTTCCCTGGCCCCGCCCTCCCCTCCTTTCCTTTCTCTCATGTGGAGGGGAAGGCAGGAGGGGCTAGCCCTCCCCCTTTTCCTTCCCTAGGGCCGGCGGCCTAGAGGTGGGGCGCACCAGCCCCTTGTGGGCTGGTGTGCTTCCCTTGTTGGCCCAATAAGCCTAGTAACTCCCTGTGGCCTTCCCGGAACCCCTCCCAGTGATCCGATAATTACCCGATGCATTCCGAAACCTTTTTGGAGACCAAATAGTATCGTCCTATATATCAATCTTTACCTCTGGACCATTCCAGAGTTCCTCGTCATATCTGGGATCTTATCCTGGACTCCGAAAAACATTCGGTCACCCCTGTGGCCTACGGGTTCGAGAATGATGTAGACATGATCGAGACGCTTCTGTGGTCAATAACCAACAGCGGGACCTGGATGCCCATATTGGTTCCTACATATTCTACGAAGATCATTATCGGTCGAACCTTTATGACAACATACGTAGTTCCCTTTGTTTGTTGGTATGTTACTTGCCTGAGATTCGATCATCGGTATCTCCATACCTAGTTCAATCTCGTTACCGGCAAGTCTCTTTACTCGTTCCGTAACACATCCTCTTGCAACTAACTCTGTAGTCACTTTGCTTGCAAGCTTCTTGTGATGTGTATTACCGAGAGGGCCCAGAGATACCTCTCCATCATACGGAGTGACGAATCCCAATCTCGATTCACGCCAACTCAACAGACACCTTTGGAGATACCTATAGAGCATCTTTATGATCACCCAGTTACATTGTGACATTTGATAGCACACAAGGTATTCCTCCAGTATCCGGGAGTTGCATGATCCCATGGTCGAAGGAATATATATTTGACATTAAGAAAGCAGTAGCAATAAACTGAACGGTCATATACTATGCTAACGGTTGGGTCTTGTGCATCACATCATTCTCCTAATGATGTGATCCTATTATCAAATGTCAACTCGTGTCTATGGTTAAGAAACCTTAACCGTCTTTTGATCAATGATCTAGTCTAGTAGAGGCTCACTAGGGACACGTTATTTGTTTATGTATCCACACATGTATTCAAGTTTCCATTCAATACAATTCTAGCCTGAATAATAAACCTTTATCATGAATAAGGAAATATAATAATACACTACTGCAGGATACTGCTAACGCGACACTACGATCAGAGACCCTTCGAGAAATAGTGTGCGATGCAATGATCGCAAACGGTGGTGTAGGAAAACTGTCAGAAATGTATAAAACATTTGCGATGACGGATGCATCAAACACGGTTCAAGTTTTAGTTGCGTGTGCGATGAAGGGCATACGGTTCGGTTCAATTAACTGTTTGCGATGAGGAGGAACAAAAGAAACGGGCAGCCAGATGAAGGTGTGTGTGATGTACAACATACGGTTCACTCGGATGAACTGTTTCTGATTAGGCAACACAAAAGAAACGGACAGCTCGGTCAAGGTGTGTGCGATGTATAGCATACGGTTCACTCGGATGAACTGTTTGTGATTAGGCAAGAGAACAGAAACGGTTCAATATAACAAGATGTGTGTGATACGCGGCAAACAGGTCTGTAATCAGAAATGTGTGCGAAGACCAATAATAACACAGACGATTGCTTCTAATAAGACGTATGTGATATGCTCTATCTACACAACATCTATTGGCCATTGTGGGACGGGCGGTCATCCGGATACGCCATAAGGATGTGAAGAGGCATTCCTATCAGCAAGGACTAGTTGTTCCACCAGTAGCTCATGTAAGAAAACAATCAAGTTAAGTGTGCTCAGGCTGGAGCAGCCATCGGATGGGTGACTGGATGGGAAGTTGTGTCGATGTTAAATTAGGTGATGGGATGGGTCATTTCGGTCAAATGACCAAAATGCCCCATTGCCTCAGCTAATTTAACCTCGAGGTCCTTGTTTTTATTTATTTTTTAACACGTGTTAAAGAAGGTCTACCGCATTACTTTTTGACAATGTGCGATACATGGCATACAGTTGATCCATCCGACCTATTTGTCATGGAATAGGCCATGTGTGTTGTGGGCAAACGCTTGCTAGTATTCAACCGTTTGGGATTGATGAATTCATCACCGACGGTATCCCTAGTGTGGTCCGTGTTCATCTGATCATCATCTACTTCTTGTGCTAGCTTGATGCTAAGTTTCCATTAATTGATGGCGTTTTATGAACATGCCACCATTTCCCGCCATTTCCTCACCTGTTTCCCGCCACCCTGCTATATTGCGCATAGGGGGCGCGCGACGCACGGAGGCGAGAAGCGCAGCCTGTAGCACATCCACCTTTTCCAAGCATGCCAACCCACCAAAGCGCCGCCTCTGCCATCAACCTCATCGACGAGGAAAACGAGCAGGCGCCACGGCCCATCGAGGCCAAGGCGCTCCCCGGCAACGCGATGGACGACGCTGTGATGCACGTCATCGCCAGGGTTGAGCAGACCTTTGGCGCGTGGCGCTTGAGCGCCGCGGATCAAGATAGGCATGTCAGCGCCGACAGGTTGCAGCTCGCCGCACAACATGATCGTTGGCATGCCGCAAAGCAAGCTAGGCGCGTCCACACCGATAGGCTGCGGCTCGCCGCACGGCGAGACCGTTGGAGCGCCGCAGAGCGAGAGGCGCGGCGCGCCGCACAGCAAGAGCGGATCCATCGGCGCTTGCCTGCTGTCGACACGGCGTCGCAGCTGGGTACACGTCCCGTCATTACCCCCATTCCTCGCCAGGAGTGGGCAGAGGCCCTTAGCGTCGTACTTGCACCAAATGCCGGCCACACCGTACTTGCACCGGACTCCCGCCGCGCCGTTCGCATGGGTGCCGCCGTTCGCCTTGTCGGCGGCCCGCTGGATGCCCACGCGCTGGTCCGTAGGCTCGACCGCCTCCTTGGCCTAGGTGTCCACCTAGGCGCAGTAGAGGAACATGGCCGTCGCATCCTCGAGCTGGTGATCTCCGATGAAATAGCCAACTTGGAGCTCGAGATCGCACTCCAGATGTACCGCGAGCGTGTCGACCGTTTGGACGAATGCCTGCACGAGTTCAGGCAGAGCCAAGAGCTACCCTAGGCAAGGGCTGCTGGTCATGGTCTCATGGACGCGTTTTATTTTGAAAAGTTGTTTTGACGTGGATAGCTTTGTATTCACAGCAATCATAGTATTGCTCTATTTATTGCTCTGTTTCAATGTGTGTACTCTGTTTTCCATTCTTATATGTTCTGTTTCAATGTGTGTATATAAGCTTTCCATTCTGTATATGTGGATGATAACAGCTAGATTCAAATTAGTATACAAAAACAGATAGAAAATGGAATTCATAATATATATATATTAATTGTTCATTAGATCATCACAGAATATATATATATATATATAATATCATCACATATACGCGATGATACTTAACTACTAGGTACAATGCATAAAATTGAAAATGAACAATACTAAAACTAATAATCCCTCCTGGGGCCAGTATTCCGGCAGCCCCTCGCCAGCAGCTCCCTGGTGCGCGGCGTCTTCCCAGTGCGGAGCCAGTACTCCGACTCCTCCGCCTCGCAGCGCTTGACGTACCAATCTGCCTCTTGCTAGCGGACGCGCGCGGCCGATCTTGCCATTTCGTTGGGCGCCCACCGGAGCTCCTCGTCGGTGGCACGCTGGAGCTTATCGGCCCACCTCCACGCAGCAACGAGGCGCCCAGCGCCTATGACCTTCCTCGCGAAGTACCCGTCTTTGTACACCTCCTCGGCACGACGACGCGCCCGCCCCCAAAGCTCTGTTTCCTCCTTTTTCCAGGCGGCATCACGGGCTTCATAGGCCGCCTGGTACCTGGCTTCCTCCTCCACCATCTCCTTCTTGAATGCCACTTGCCTGTCTTTCTCAGCCGGCGGCAGCGACTTCCACAGACAAAGATTGTACTGGCCCCAAAACCAATCCAAAGTTGGGGGGTCCGGCACAACCTCGTCAGGCAGCGCGTAGGGGTCCTCGTCGCTGCTAATCGAGTGAGCGTCCTCGGGGGGCGGCGACTCCTCGTCGGCGCGTGGGCAGACCCGCGGCGCCATGGCAGAGATTTGAGAGAGAGAGAGAGGGTGAGCGAGGGGAGGATGTAGATGAGAATGCAGGCGGGACAACATGAGCAAGGTAGTATTATTGGCGGCCAGAATTTACGAGTACTGTAGTTTGAATTACACACAATTCCCGCAGCAAATCCGTGTGTGAACATAATAGCTAACAGTTTCCAATACAGAACCGTGTCTGATTAATGATCCCCACCAATCACCTACCAAACCTCGAGCCACGAGATAGAGTGCCAATCGTGTGGGGGCCGGTTGTCTTGCCAGATCTTTACATTTTCTTTTTTGAACACCAGATATTTACATCGTCTGATGATTTTTTAACACACACACAAGTACACAAAAATATGATTTTTCAAACCGTTTTGGTTAGGAGTTGCATGTAGATGTAGTTCAAATTTTAATTACGGTCATTAAATGGTTAGAAAATCACTTAAATGTCTTTAAAAGGTCAAATGACCCCTGAAAATTTCCAAATTTTCACATGACAGTTGTATTAGTGCATGTTAAACGTAGGAAAAAATTTGAAGGCCGTATGAGGAAGCTATCTCCCGTCCGTCAGCAAACATGCATTGTTCCCTCTCGGAACCACAAACCTTCTAGTGAGTTGCTCCGGTTTGTGAGGGGTGTGTGTCCAAACTTTCGTCAAACAGGCCAATTTTTTTACCACATCATCTTGGTGGCATGACATCAAATCAAGCAAGGTTTCATGTTTTTCTGATCATTTTTAATTTTTTTGGAATTAAAATGCCATGGCACGCACTCCATGCATGTGCCCATGCCTTGACACCAATATGTTTCAAAATTCATTCGAATTTACTGCACATTGAATTAACTCGCACACAAGTACACAAAAATATGATTTTTCAAACCGTTTAGGTTAGGCATTGCATGTAGATGTAGTTCAAATTTGAATTACGGTCATTAAAATCACTTAAATGTCTTTAGAAGGTCAAATGACCCCTGAAATTTACCAAATTTTCACATGACGGTTGTATTAGTGCACGTTAAACGTAGGAAAAAAAATTGAAGGCCGTAAGAGGAAGCTATCCCCCATTCGTCATCAAGCATGCATTGTTCCCTCTCGGAACCACGAACCTTCTAGCGAGTTGCTCCGGTTTGTGAGGGGCGTGTGTCCAAACATTCGTCAAACATGCCAATTTCTTTACCACATCATCTTGGTGGCATGACATTACATCAACCAAGGTTTCATGTGTTTCTGATCATTTTTCTATTTTTAATTAAAATGCCATGTCACTCCATGCATACGTATGCATGTGTCCATGTCGTGAGACCAATATGTTTGAAAATTCCTTCTAATTTACTGCACATGGAATTAGCTCGCACACAAGTACACAGATATGATTTTTCAAACCGTTTTGGTTAGGCATTGCATGTAGATGTAGTTCAAATTTGAATTACGGTCATTAAATGGTTAGAAAATCACTTAAATGTCTTTGAAAGGTCAAATGACCTCTAGAATTTTCCAAAATTTCACATTACAGTTGTAGTAGTGCACGTTAGACGTTGAAAAAATTTCAAGGCCGTAAGAGGAAGCTATCTCCCGTTCGTCATCAGACATGCATTGTTCCCTCTCGGAACCACGAACCTTCTAGCGAGTTGCTCCGGTTTGTGAGGGGTGTGTGTCCAAACTTTCGTTAAACATGGCAATTTCTTTACCACATCATCTTGGTGGTATGACATTAAATCAAGCAAGGTTTCATGTTTTTCAGATCATTTTTTAATTTTTTGGAATTAAAATGCCATGGCATGCACTCCATGCATGTGCCTATGCCTTGACACCAATATGTTTGAAAATTCCTTCGAATTTACTACACATGGAATTAACTCGCACACAAGTACACAAAAATATGATTTTTCAAACAGTTATGGTTAGGCGTTGCATGTAGATGTAGTTCAAATTTGAATTACGGTCATTAAATGGTTAGAAAATCACTTAAATGTCTTTAAAATGTCAAATGACCCCTGAAATTTACCAAATTTTCACATGACAGTTGTATTAGTGCACGTTAAACGTAGGAAAATTTTTGAAGGCCGTAAGAGGAAGCTATCTCCCATTCGTCATCAAACATGCATTGTTCCCTCTCGGAACCACGAACCTTCTAGCGAGTTACTCCGATTTGTGAGGGGCGTGTGTCCAAACGTTCGTCAAACATGCCAATTTCTTTACCATATCATCTTGGTGGCATGACATTACATCAACCAAGGTTTCATGTGTTTCTGATTTTTTTTGGAATTAAAATGCCATGCCACTCCATGCATATGTATTCATGCATATGTGTCCATGTCGTGATACAAATATGTTTGAAAGTTCCTTCTAGTTTACTGCACATGGAATTAACTCGCACACAAGTACACAAATATGATTTTTCAAAACGTTTCGGTTACGCGTTGCATGTAGATGTAGTTCAAATTTGAATTACGGTCATTAAATGACCAGAAAATCACTTAAATTTGAATTACGCGTAATACTGGAATTATTAATTGTAAACTAATAAACCTGCTAAATGTGACATGGACCTTTGCAAACAGTTCTAGCAATAAAAGCGATTGCAATGGATAGCCCAATGCCACACAGTTTTCTTCATCAAATCCTGTGTAATATAGTTGATAAAAGCAAACAGTTAACCAAGGAAGACCGTGTGTGATAGTTACACCTTTCACACACGAGCCTACACATAAAACTGTGTGGGAGTTACGTCCGAGCGGAATCGTTTTCCCTGGATTGACTGTGTGGGATGTACATAAGAACGGAAACGTATTCCTTGGATTGACTGTGTGTGATATACATACGAACGGAAATGTTTTTCTGGGATTCACCATGTGGGATGTACATACCTACGGGAATGATTTTCTCGGATTTTCGTGTGGGATGTACATACCTATGGAAATTATTTCTGGGATTCACCGTGTGGGATGTACATACCTACGGAAATGATTTCTGGGATTTACCGTGTGGGATGTACATACCTACAGAAATGATTTCTGGGATTCACCGTGTCGGGTGTACATACCTACGGTAATGATTGGGTTTCGATGCCTCGCCCGATCGCACACGGCCCCAGCCTGGGTCCCAGGAGGGCCTATCCCCGACGATTTCTGGGTCGTGTGGGAAGGACCCCCTATCGCACACACTCACTTGGCGACGGTTCCAAATGCCGTCGTGGAAAGGGGTAAAAAACCTTTTTTTAGGACCGACGCGCACCAGTGATAAAAACTTTATTATTGCCTCCAGGGCATAATTCCATGAGTCTCCCACTTGCACTAGAGTCAATAATCTAGATTACATTGTAATGAATCTAACACCCATGGAGTCTTGGTGTTGATCATGTTTTGCTCATGGAAGAGGCTTAGTCAACGGGTCTGCTACATTCAGATCCGTATGCACTTTACAAATTTCTATGTCTCCATCCTCAACATATTCGCAAATGGAGTTGAAGCGTCACTTGATGTGTTTGGTTCTCTTGTGAAACCTGGGCTCCTTGGCTATGGCAATTGCTCCAGTGTTGTCCAAAAGGTTGTCATTGGACCCGATGCACAGGGTATTACCCCTAGATCGGATATGAACTCCTTCGTCCAGACTCCTTCATGCGCTGCTTCTGAAGAAGCTATGTACTCCGCTTCACACGTAGATCCTGCCACGACACTCTGCTTAGAACTGCACCAACTGACAGCTCCACCATTTAATACAAACACGATCTGGTTTGCGACTTAGAGTCATCTGGATCTGTGTTGAAGCTAGCATCGACGTAACCCTTTACGACAAGATCTTCGTCACCTCCATAAACGAGAAACATACCCTTGGTCCTTTTCAAGTACTTCAGGATATTCTTGACCGTTGTCCAGTGATCCACTCCTGGATTATTGTGGTACCTCCCTGCCAAACTTATGGCAAGGCACACATCAGGTCTGGTACACATCATGGCATACAATATAGAACCTATGGCTGAGGCTATCCCTAGGCGTTCGGTTCCCCCGAACCGATCGGTTCGGTGCTTCGGGTTTCCACAAAAATCGGTTATTAGATTTTGCTGACCGATCGGTTTCCTAAATAAGCACTAACCGACAAAACGGTGCACGTACACTTCGGTTCGGGTCTCGGTCAAGACCGAACAACACTGACGTTCTGCAAGACCAACTTCGGTCTCAAAAACAAAACAGAATCACAGTCTTGTGGGTAAGTGACAAAAGGAAAACCAAGCATGCAACAGAGATTCAGACATCTAGGCTATATGACATCGATCAAGATCAATTATAGCAAAAATACACGCTAATTACAAGCTGTAATTCATCCATCACCTCATCCCTCTCCACCCCCGCTGTTGAAAATTAGAGCCCCAGATCCATGCGCCTACCCACTCCCTTCTTTATTCCATCACATACCAAGATTTCCAACACGGATCTGTGCATCGGGCTTGAGCAGAAGAGACGGTCGCTGCCTGGCCGGTCATCTTCCATCTGCACGAGCAGGAGCACTGCCGTCGGATGGATAGGAGGGTTGGGGCTGAGAGTTGGAAGTGGACCGTGCCGCCGGCCATGGGGATCAATAGAAGTAGAAGACATGGGGTGGAAAGATTGCGAGCTGTAGGAGTGCGTTGTAGGAGAGGGGCACCTTCTGCTTGGCGTGGATGCGGAGGCTGAGCTGCTGGCCGGAGGTGGAGTCGGCGCCGCGCAGCCGCAGGGAGGTCTCTATCGCCACCGGCGGCAGCGGCAGTAGGTGAGGAGTGAGAGAGAGAGAAATGGATATGGTTAGTTCTTGCGGCGGTCAAGAGAGTAGCGGGCGGCGGCTAGGGATGCGGTCGAGGTGCCGATGCGGGGATTGGGAGAAGGATTTATGGCTCTTGAGGCCGAGTAGTTGGGTTGTGGGCTGCAGGCTATGGGCCTGTGACTATGTAGGTTTCTCTCGAGTCAATGAATTTATTCAGTACTTCGGTGTATTCGGTTACTCGATACGTACACCCGAATTGACCGAAGAGAGTTCGGTTTTTCAGATTAGCTGACCGAATTTATGGCTGAAGAATTCGGTTTCGGTGACTTCGGGTTCGGTCACGGTTAGTTCGGTTCGGTACTTCGGTCATCGGTTTATATGCCCACCCCTAGCTGAGGCATAGGGAATGACTTTCATTCTCTCTCTATCTTCGGTCGTGGTCGGGCTTTGAGTCTTACTCAATTTCACACCTTGCAACACAGGCAAGAATCCTTTCTTTGACTGGTCCATCTTGAACTTCTTCAACTTCTCCAACTTTGCTTTCAGTTTAGTAAGAGCCTGTTTTGCACTGCCTAGCTGGGAAAGTGCTTCCTCCTTCTGATAACCCACAAGTATAGGGGATCGCAACAGTTTTTGAGGTTAGAGTATTCAACCCAAATTTATTGATTCTACACAAGGGGAGCCAAAGAATATTCTCAAGTATTAGCAGCTGAGTTGTCAGTTCAACCACACCTGAAAGACTTAATATCTGCAGCAAAGTATTTATGGAAACTGAGCAAAGATCAATATGTGAAAAGCTCGTAGGCAATGGATCAGTGATGGATAATTATGTCAAATGGCATTCATCATGCAAAAGTTATAACCTAGGGTGACACACAACTAGCTCCAATTCATCAATATAATGTAGGCATGTATTCCGTATATAGTCATACGTGCTTATGGAAAAGAACTTGCATGACATCTTTTGTCCTACCCTCCCGTGGCAGCGGGGTCCTAATGGAAACTAAGGGATATTAAGGCCTCCTTTTAATAGAGAACCGGAACAAAGCATTAGCACTTAGTGAATACATGAACTCCTCAAATTACGGTAATCACCGGAAAGAATCCCAATTATTGTCACCTTGGGGTATGCGGATCATAGATCGTAATAGGTGTCTACAACTTGCAAGATAGAATCAAGAACTCACATATATTCATGAAAACATAATAGATTCAGATCTAAAATCATGGCACTCGGGCCCTAGTGACAAGCATTAAGCATTGCAAAGTTATAGCAACATCAATCTCAGAACATAGTGGATACTAGGGATCAAACCCTAACAAAACTAACTTGATTACATGATAAATCTCATCGAAATCATCACTGTCCAGCAGGCCTACGAAGAAATTACTCATGCACGGCGGTGAGCATCATGAAATTGGTGGTGGAGGATGGTTGATGATGACTACAGCGTCAATTTCCCCTCTCCGGAGCCCAAAACAGACACCCAGATATGCCCTCCCAAGGAAGAACGGGAGGTGGCGGCGGCTCCGTATCGTGAAACACGATGAAATCTTCTCTCTGATTTTTTTTCTCCCCGAACGTGAATATATGGAGTTGGAGATAGGGTCGGAGGAGGTCCAGGGGACCCACAAGGCAGGGGGCGCGCCCTAGGGGGGCGCCCCCACCCTTGTGGACATGTGGTGGGTCCCCTCTGGTTGATTCTTTCGCCAATATTTTCTATTTATTCCAAAAATATTCTCCGTAAATTTTTAGGTCAATCCGAGAACTTTTATTTTTGCACAAAAATAACACCATGGCAATTCTGCTGAAAACAGCTCAGTCTGGGTTAGTTCCATTAAAATCATGCAAATTAGAGTCCAAAACAAGGGCAAAAGAGTTTGAAAAAGTAGATACGACGGAGACGTATCAACTCCTCTTAACCCATTGCTTGTCCTCAAGCAATTCAGTTGACAAACTAAAAGTGACAAAGAAAAACTTTTAACAAACTCTGTTTAATCTTGTTGTTTTAAATATGTCTAACTGATGTTCAGGTTTTTAGCAAAGATTATGAACTAACCATATTCATAATAACATTTAGGTCTCACTTTACTCATATCAATGGCATAATCAACTAGCGAGCAATAATAATAAATCTCGGATGACAACACTTTTTCAAAACAATCATGATATGATATAACAAAATGGTATCTTGCTAGCCCTTTCTGATACCGTAAAACATAAATGCAGATCACCTTTGAAGATCAAAGACTGACTAGGCATTGTAATTCATGGTAAAAGAGATCCAGTCACAGTCATACTCAATATCAATTAATAACAATGCATACAAATGACAGTGGTGCTATCTAACTGGTGCTTTTTATAAGAGGATGATGACTCAACAATAAAAGAAAATAGATAGGCCCTTCACAGAGGGAAGCAGGGATTTGTAGAGGTGCCAGAGCTCAAGCTTTTAAAATGGCGATGAATATAATTTTGAGCGGTATGCTTTCATTGTCAACATAACAACGAAGATATCTCGGTATCTTCCATGCTAGATACATTATAGGCGGTTCCCAAACAGAATGGTAAAGTTTTTTACTCCCCTCCACCAACAATCACACTCCACGGCTGATCCAAAACAACGGGTACCGTCCATACCAACAACAATCCTGGGGGGGGGGTTGTTTGATAATTATATTTTGATATGATTTAGAGCATGGAACTGGGCATCTCGATTACCACCCACTTTCTCGTGAATGACAAGTGAATCAACACTCATCGTGAGAATAACCCACCTAGCATGGAAGATACTGACAGCCCCCAGTCGCTACATGAGCGATTCGGGCATACAAAACAGAATATCATTTGAAGGTTTAGAGTTTGGCACATGCAAATTTACTTGGAACGGCAGGTAAATACCACATATAAGTAGGTATAGTGGACTCATATGGAATAACTTTGGGTTTATGGAAGTGGATGCACAAGCAGTATTCTCGCTTAGTACAAGTGAAGGCTAGCAAAAGATTGAGGAGCGACCAACTAGAGAGCGACAAAGGTCATAAACATGCATTGAAGTTAACCAACATTGAATGCAAGCATGAGTAGGATATAAATCACCATGAACATAAATACCGTGAAGGCTATGTTGATTTTGTTTCAACTACATGCATAAATATGTGCCAAGTCAAGCCACTTGAATCATTCAAGGGAGGATACCATCCTATCATACTACATCATAACCATTTTAAATTTGCATGTTGGCACTCAAGACAAACCATTATAAACTCCTAGCTAATTAAGCATGGCATGAGTAACTATAATCTCTAATTGTCATTGCAAACATGTTTCATCCATAATGAGCTGAATCAAGAACGATGAGCTAATCATATTTACAAAAACAAAATAGGTCGACTTCGTACCAGCTTTTGTCCATCTCAATCATTTCATCATATATTGTCATTATTGCCTTTCACTTGCACGACCGAACGGTGTGAATAATAATAAGAGTGCACATGCATTGGACTAAGCTGGAATCTGCAAACATTTATTCAAAAGGAGAAGACAAGGTAATATGGGCTCTATATTAGATCAACAATAATGCATACGAGAGCCACTCAACATTTTCATCGTGGTCTTCTCCTTACGACCCAAGGAAAAAGAGAAGAATTTCAAAGAAACACACTGAAATGTTTTTGGAGTTTTTGTTTTTCTAAATAAAGTAAAACAAGAACGAGAAAAACTATTTACACGGAAAAGCTCCCAACAAGCAAAAGAAGAAAGAGAAATCTTTTTGGGTTTTATTTTAATACTACAACTAATTAAACTAGAACTAATTTTTTTTGGATTTTCTCAAAGTTTTTCAAACACACAAGAAGAAAGCGAGAAAAAGAAATAAACTAGCATGGATAATACAATGAAAAAGTATGAACACCGACAACTGGAATAAGTGTGTGAGCATGAATGTAATGCCGGTGAGAAATACGTACTCCCCCAAGCTTAGGATTTTGTCCTAAGTTGGTCTAGGGCCACGGCTGGCCTGGCGGATATCCAAAGTTGTATCGGGGTTGTAATGGGACGCGGCAGCTACTGCCTAAAGGGTTGCAGCGTGAAGGCGAGTGACCGCCAGCTCCCTCTCATACTCATTCGCCTCCTCTCTAGTTATAAAATATCTCCCTTTTACCTGACAGTTAAAGAAAGCAGGAGCAGGAAGGGTAATATGGACAGCACACTGCCTGTCAAAGATTAGTCGGTACAGGAGGGACTGTTCGTTCCTCTCAAGAAACTAGTAACATACCAAAGCATTATTATCAAGGAAAGCAGGTGGTAATTCAATGTCATTTCCCTTTATGGGTACCCCAAGATAATTAGCCAAACCGGTGGCATAAATCCCAGAGAATAGATCTCCATCTTTGGCATTAAGATGTAACCTCCTCGCAACAATAGCCCCTAAATTATATCATTTATCACCCATTACCGCACACTTGAGGACACTAAGATCCTATGCATAGAGGTGGCTATGATCATGTTAACCATTAATGCATCTTCCTATAAAGAGAGCAAAATAATGTACTACAGGAAAGTGAATGCTCCCCATGGTAGCTTGTGTAATATTTATAGTTTCTCCCACATGATGCTAGCAAGGAAATCATTGTATTCAGTTTTGCAAGGCTCACTACGAATACCCCACTATGAAATTTTGCATGCTTCATCAAAATCTTCTAGGTCCATGGTATATGACTTATCATAAAGATCAAATAGAACAGAATGAGTATTGCACTAGGATGTAAATTTAAATCTTCGCACAAATGAATCAGTGAGGTGATAGTACTGCCGACACTTATCTGACACGAAGTCCTCAAGCCCAACATTTCGCATGTATGCATCAAATTCCTCCTTGAAACCAGCATGAACCATGAATTCATCTAACGGGCATTCACAAGGCCGCACTTGAGCTTCCCTTGGTGGTTCTAAACCGGGCCCACGTTTCGCGAGCCTCGGGGCTTTCTTGCTCGAAGAACCTCCTTGGTATATTATCCTAAACATTTTTCTTCTTCTGAAAATTTCTGAAATTTTTAGTGTCTCAAAATAAAAGTGAACCAAACTCAACAAAATTGATAGCAACTACTCCCACAAGTGCCTAGAGGCTATATCATGCATCAAAACTACTTTGGACCACATAAATTTGACATGCAAGATCAGGAACAAGGTCACCACAGCAGCAAAAATTTGCAATATATAAAGCACTAGAACAAAAAAATTGGACCATTAGAGGAGTCACATACCGAAGAACAATTGCCCAAAGCAGTTTTGCAAATGGAGCTTTGCTCAAGGAGATCGAAAATGGCAGCAAGATGAGCTAGAACACGGGTTTGAGCTACGGGATGATTTTTTCTAGAGGAAGACGAAGTGGATGGGTGCTGGAATAAGTGGGGGGGTCCACGTGGGACCCACAAGGCAGGGGCGCACCCTCCACCCTTGTGGTCCACAGGTGAAGCCCCCTGGTGTGTTCCCACTCCCAAAACTTCTCAAATATCCTGTAAAAAATTCATACTAAATTTTCAGGGCATTTGGAGAACTTTTATTTTCGGGCATTTTTATTGCACGGATAATTCGAAAACAGACGAATAGTAGTATTTTTGCTTTATTTAATCTAAATAACAGAAAGTAAAAGGTGGGTACAGAAAGTTGTGCTTTCTAAATTCATCCATCTCATGCTCATCAAAAGGAATCCACTAACAAGGTTGATAAAGTCTCATTAACAAGCTTCTTTCGAATAAAATGAAACCGGAGAATTTTTGAATAACACTAGGTTACCTCAACTGGGATATGCATGTCCCCAACAATAAGAATATCATATTTCTTTTTTATAGTAGGGAGAGGGAATTCAACACCTCCAATAATAAATGTTGAAATTTTTCCAATAGAATTGATACTATGAACTTGAGGTTGTTTCTTCGGAAAGTGTACCGTATGCTCATTACCATTAAGATGAAAAGTGACATTGCCTTTGTTGCAATCAATACTAGCCCCTGCAGTATTCAAGAAAGGTCTACCAAGAATGATCGACATACTGTCGTCCTCAGGTATATCAAGAATAACAAAGTCAGTCAGAATAGTAACATTAGCAACTACAACATGCACATCCTCACAAATACTGATGGGTATAGCAGTTGATTTATCGCCCATTTGCAAAGAGATTTGAGTAGGTGTCAACTTATTTAAATCAAGTCTACGGTATAAATAGAAAGGCATAACACTAACACCTGCTCCCAAATCACATAAGCAATTTTAACATAGTTTATTTTAATGGAGCATGGTATAGTGGGTATTCCTGGATCTCCTAGTTTCTTTGGTATTCCACCCTTAAAAGTATAATTAGAAAGCATGGTGGAAATTTTAGCTTCTCGTATCTTTCTTTCATTTGCAACAATATCTTTCATATACTTTGCATATGGAGACATTTTCAGAATATCAGTCAAACGCAAGCGCAAAAAGACAGGTCTAAGCATTTCACAAAAGAGCTTAGAATCCTCGTCATCCTTTTTCTTGGATGGCTTAGGAGAAAACAACATCGGTTTCTGAACCCCTGGTTCTCTTTCTTTACCGTGTTTCTTGGCAATGAAATCATTCTTATCATAACGTTTGTTCCTAGGTTGTGGGTTATCAAGATCAACAGCAGGTTCAATCTCCACATCATTATCATTACTAGGTTGAGCATCAACATGAACATCATCATTAACATTACTACTAGGTTCATGTTCATCACCAGATTGTGTTTCAGCATCAGAGATAGAAATATCATTCAGATTCTCAGGTCTGACTATAACAGGTTCCCTAGAAGCATGCAAAGTCCTATCAGTTTTCTTCTTATTTTTAGTACTAGGACTAGGTGCATCCATATTAATTCTCTAAGAATCCTGCTCAACTCTCCTAGGATGGCCTTCAGGATACAAAGGTTCCTAAGTCATTTTACCAGCTCTAGTCATAACTCTAACAACATGATCATTAGCTTTACTATTCATCTCAAGCAAATCATTTTGTGCCTTAAGTACCTTTTCTACCTGAGTTTTTACCATGGAAGCATGTTTACTGATAAGCTTAAGATCATTAACAGTTCTACTCATATAATCACCCAAGCGATCAAGCATATAAGCATTACGTTTCAATTGTCTACTCACATATGCATTGAAGTTTTCTTGTTTAACAAGAAAGTTATCAAATTAATCCAAGCATTAACTAACAGACTTATCATAAGGAATATCACCCTCATCAAATCTATAAGGAGAATTTACCTCTACTACCTATGTCGGAACATTAAGACCATGTATTTCTTCAATAGGTGGTAAATTCTTAACATCTTCAGCTTTAATACCTTTCTCTTTCATAGATTTCTTTGCTTCTTGCATATCTTCAGGACTGAGAAATATAATACCTCTTTTCTTCGGAGTTGGCTTTGGAGGTGGCTCGGGAAGAGTCCAATCACTATCATTGCTCAATGTATTATTCAACAATACTTCAGCTTGCTCAACAGTTCGTTCCCTGAAAACACAACCAGCACAACTATCTTGGTGGTCCCTAGAAACATCGGTTAATCCATTATAAAAGGTATCAAGTATTTCATTTTTCTTGAGAGGATGATCAGGCAAAGCATTAAGTAATTGGAGAAGCCTCCCCCAAGCTTGTGGGAGACTCTCTTCTTCAATTTTCACAAAGTTAAATATTTCCTGTAAAGTAGCTTGTTTCTTATGAGCAGGAAAATATTTTTCAGAGAAGTAGTATATCATATCCTGGGGACTACGCACACAACCAGGAGCAACAGAATTAAACCATATCTTAGCATCACCCTTTAATGATAAAAGAAACAACTTAAGAATGTAGTAATAGCGAATTTTTTCCTCATGAGCAAATAGGGTGACTATATCATTCAATTTAGTAAGATGTGCCACAACAGTTTCAGATTCATAACCATGGAAAGGATCAGATTCAACCAAAGTGATTAACTCAGGATCAACGGAGAATTCATAATCCTTATCAGTAACAAAGATAGGTGAAGTAGCAAACTTAGGGTCATATTGCATTCTAGCATTCAAAGATTTTTCTTTGAGCTTGGCTAACAGTTTCTTAAGATCATCTCTATCATTGCAAGCAAAAAAGTCTCTAGCGGTTTCTTCATCCATAATATAACCCTCAGGTACCTTAGGCAATTCATATCTAGGGGGAGAATCATAATCTTGAGGTTTAGCAATACCATCAGTTTCAGTAATTTCATTCTCTCTAACCATAGCAAGTTGTTAATCAAGGAATTCACCTAATGGTATAGTATTATCAAGCAAAGCAGTAGTATCATCATAAGCATCATGCATAGCGGAAGTGGCATCATCAATTACTTGCGACATATCAGAATTACTAGCAGGTGGTGGTGTCGCAAGTTTACTCAAAACAGAAGGTGAATCAAGTGCAGAGCTAGATGGCAGTTCCTTACCTCCCCTCATAGTAGAGGGATAAATCTTGGTTTTTTATCTTTCTGATTCATCATAGTGATCAACAGATATAAATCCCAAGTGACTCAAAGAATAGAGCTATGCTCCCAGGCAACGGCGCCAAAAAAGGTCTTGATGACCCACAAGTATAGGGGATCACAACAGCTTTCAAGGGTAGAGTATTCAACCCAAATTTATTGATTCGACACAAGGGGAGCCAAAGAATATTCTCGAGTATTAGCAGTTGAGTTCTTAGTTCAACCACACCTGGAAGACTTAATATCTGCAGCAAAATATTTAGTAGCAAAGTAGTATCACTGGTACAATGACGTGTTATACAAACCCCTTTCCGCGACGGCATTTGGAACCGTCGCCAAGTGAATGTGGGCGATAGGGGGGTCCTTCCCACACGACCCAGAAATCGTCGGGAGTAGGCCCTCCTGGGACACAGCCTGGGGCCGTGTGCGATCGGGCGAGGCATCGAAACCCAATCATTTCCATAGGTATGTACATCCCACACGGTAATCCGAGAAAATCATTTCCGTAGGTATGTACATCCCACACAGTGAATCCCAGAAAATCATTTCCGTAGGTATGTACATCACACACAATCAATCCAAGGAATACGTTTCCGTTCTTATGTACATCCCACACAGTCAATCCAGGCAAAATGTTTCCGTTCGTACGTACATCCCACACGGTTCTTTGTGTGGAACGTTTGTGCAAGGTGGCCTAACGCAAACAGTTCGCTGCCGGAAGCCATGTGTGATTGTTAGTTGATCGAACACGCCTACTTTCTAGAAACCATGCGGGTTGTTTGAGTTCATCGCCCACGGCGTTGTATGAGTAACCGTCTACAATAGAAAACCCCAATAAGCAGGGTAATTAGCCTATTATTGATAATCCATGTACTAATCAAACTGATATTTCTTATAAAACACGCCAGATATTTCATATCCGTATAAAAGCAACCAGGATTTCATAATCGAATTACATCAGATAGCTTCAGCACTCAGTTACGCCATTACACAACAGCACCAAATTTCACATGCAGCATCAAAAACCTTTGGAAAGTAGCATCATACATGGTAAATAGACAAATGAATCTCATCTGGGAAACTGCAGAAGCGGAAGGCAAATATTGAGCCTTCAGTGAGTTGAATGTCCTTGCAACTTTAGGCCAGTGGCTATGGATAATTGCCCGCCCAACCTTCGTCCTCTTTAACAAGACTTCAATATTGTACCATGGGTGTTGAATGAATACCTTCCTCGCCTCTTGACCATGCAGGTGGTTTGAGAGGTAATCATCGGTGAACTGCTTTGGAAAGTACTGAAAACAAAGCTATGCATAAATTGCTGTTGTAAATTTTGAAATGGCGCAAGGGGTAAAAACAAGGTAAAAGTGTTGGTACCATTCTTCATCCTAACAATCTTTCTGAGTTTCTTGACTTGACTGATATTCATGGACATCTCATCTCCCCATATGCAAAATGGGTCGAACAGTGGGTCTAAGCCTCTGACAGCAGGACCTACATGTGCAAGACCAAATTGTAAGAAACCTAAATATTAGAATGATTCCTGCAACTGCACAATAATGTGCTATTAGCTAAAGGACCCTGCTTGAACAAACCTCGATGGTAAACTGCATTGTCTCCCATTGTTTCCCTGCAACACACATAAGGAAGATCTTGATCAGGTTAACTGAGAGTTGCCATACTATCAGTAGAATATGTATTGAGTACATCCAAATTCGATTGGTGTCACATGCATAACAATACAAAATTGTACCCACAACAAATGAAAATCAAATTGCAGAACTGAACCAAACAGTTAAATGGACAGCAGACCAAATGAACAAAAATAGTTAACTGAGCACGACATTGCAGAATAGAAACATGTACTAGAAGATAAGACAGTTAACAAAACAAAGAATGCTTGAGAATAGTACTACGAAATGTAGCAATTGTTGGACCAAAGTGTTAACGGAACATTACATTTCAGAGGACCAAACTATTAACTGAACATCAGATTGCATATTAATATTACAGAGGACAAATCACTAGGAGGCACTAGCGGTGGCCTCGAGAAAATAGCACGAACTGTATTTTAAAGTAGACAACCATGTGGCGGTGTCGAGGGTGGCCTCGAAGACGAGGTGCTCCTCCAAGATCTGGCGGTCGACACACATGGCAGCCATAGCGACCTCGTGTGCGCGTGCGGCCGCATGCTACTGAGCTCTACGTTATACTGCATGCAAAATGGATGTGGGCGGCGCCTAATTGGTGGAGGGGGCAGTGATTTTGGTGGAAGGTGTCACGCCGTCGGTCGGGGCATGTGGGACGGGAAAGGAGGAAGATTGTGTGTGTGGGGTGTGGATTACCTAACCATATCCACAAGGCCGTGTAGCAAGAAGAAGGATCGGCGGCGAGGAGGCCACGCAGCAAGAAGAAGGGTCGCCGGTGAGGAGGCGGCGCTGCAAGAAGAAGGGTCGCCGGCGAGGAGGCGGCGCTGCAAGAAGAAGGGTCGCCAGCGAGGAGGCAGCGCTGCAAGAAGAAGGGTAGCCGGCGAGGAGGCGGCGCTGCAAGAAGAAGGGTCACTGGCGAGGAGGCTGAGCTGCCAGTAAGCAGCAGTGAAGGTTTGAACTTGGAAAGCAAGGAGGAACTATGGAAATGTGGCTTTTGGTAGGAGGGAGGGGGCGGGGAGATAGATATTTCCGCGGTGGCAAAAAAAATTCGCTCGGTGCCGCGAGAAACTGGCACGCAAGTGTGGTTCAAGCGGGGGCGGTGGACTGTAGACGACGAAGCTTCCTGCTAAGCCAGACAAGACGGTGCGCCAAGATATTTTATATCGCATCCCACATGATTCTTTCTAGTAAACTGTTTGTGGTATACCTGAATTTTTCATTATGTTTTGAAAGACAAAATGGTGTTACGGAGGGAAAGGATGGTGTTTCATTTGCTAGAACATTTACGTACAGTGAACATGCAACTTGTACGCGAGTGTCGTGTTTAAATTTGGAGTTATTCCGGGTTCGTTTGGCATTTTATGCATTAACAGAGTTTCTGGGCATTTAATGTGCATAATTCAAATTTGAACTACAAGCACATGCTCGAATGCACAAAAGTTGTTGAAAAATCACATGTGTGTCTTTGGGTGAATTCATAGGTCCCATGCAAGAAATGGGAATGAAATTCAAACATCTGGGCGTCGTGGCTCGGCCGGAAAGTTTGAGATACTTGGTTTTTAAATTCCTGCAAATCCAAAACACGCCTGAAAATCATGAAACTTGGCATGGTGTCATGACATGGCACCAACATGCTGCGGTAAACTTTTTGGCCGAATTGGGACAAGCTTTGGTGTAAGCTTCTTGCAAACCGGAGCTTCCCTCAAGAAGGCTCGTGGTTCCGAGAGGGAACGTGTCACCTCCGTGTGCGAAACGGGATACGTACACTGCCTTCTCCCGCCTTAATTTTTTTACACAGGCAGATTAGACCACATAGAAGTATCATGCTAAATTTTGGAATTATTCCAGGTTCGTTTGGCCTTTTTTATACATTAATTGAGTTTCTGCGCATTTAATGTGCACTATTCAAATTTGAACTACAAGCACATGCTACAGTGCACCAAAGTTGGTTCAAAAATCACATGTGTGTCCTTGGGTGTATTTATAGGTCCCATGCAAGAAATGGGAATGAAATTCAAACATCTGGGCGTCGTGGCTCAGCCGGAAAGATTGAGAAACTTGGTTTTTTAATTCCTGTAAATCCAAAACACGCCTTGAAAATCATGAAACTTGGCACGGTGTCATGACATGGCACCAACATGCCGCGGTAATTTTTTTGGCCGAATTGGGACAAGCTTTGGTGTAAGCTTCTTGCAAACCGGAGCTTCCCTCAAGAAGGCTCGTGGTTCCGAGAGGGAACGTGTCACCTCCGTGTGCGAAACGAGATATGTACACTGCCTTCTCCCGCCTTAATTTTTTTGCACAGTCAGATTAGACCAAATAGAAGTATCGTGCTAAATTTTGGAATTATTCCGGGTTCGTTTGGCCTTTTTTATGCATTAATTGAGTTTATGCGCATTTAATGTGCATAATTCAAATTTGAACTACAAGCACATGCTCCAGTGCACCAAAGTTGGTTGAAAAATCACATTTGTGTCCTTGGGTGAATTTATAGGTCCCATGCAAGAAATGGCAATGAAATTCAAACATCTGGGCGTCGTGGGTCGGCCGAAAAGATTGAGAAACTTGGTTTTTTAATTCCTAAACATCCAAAACACACCTGAAAATCATGAAACTTGGCATGGTTTCATGACATGGCACCAATATGCTGCGGTAATTTTTTTGGCCGAATTGGGACAAGCTTTGGTGTAAGATTCTTGCAAATCAGAGCTTCCCTCAAGAAGGCTCGTGGTTCCGAGAGGGAACGTGTCACCTCCGTGTGCAAAACGAGATACGTGCATTGCCTTCTCCCGCCTTAATTTTTTTACACAGGCAGATTAGACCAAATAGAAGTATCATGCTGAATTTTGGAATTATTCCAAGTTCATTTGGCCTTTTTTATGCATTAAATGAGTTTCTGTGCATTTAATGTGCATAATTCAAATTTGAACTACAAGCACATGCTCCAGTGCACCAAAGTTGGTTCAAAAATCACATGTGTGTCCTTGGGTGAATTTATAGGTCCCATGCAAGAAATGGGAATGAAATTCAAACATCTAGGCATCGTGGTTTGGCCGAAAAGATTGAGAAACTTGGTTTTTTAATTCCTGTAAATCCAAAACACGCCTGAAAATCATGAAACTTGGCATGGTGTCATGACATGGCACCAACATGCTGCGGTAAGTTTTTTGGCCGAATTGGGACAAGCTTTGGTGTAAGCTTCTTGCAAACCGGAGCTTCCCTCAAGAAGGCTCATGGTTTCGAGAGGGAACGTGTCACCTCCGTGTGTGAAACGAGATACGTACATTGCCTTCTCCCGCCTTAATTTTTTTACACAGGCAGATTAGACCAAATAGAAGTATTGTGCTGAATTTTGGAATTATTCCAGGTTCATTTGGCCTTTTTATGCATTAATTGAGTTTATGCGCATTTAATGTGCATAATTCAAATTTGAACTACAAGCACATGCTCAAGTGCACCAAAGTTGGTTGAAAAATCACATGTGTGTCCTTGGGTGTATTTATAGGTCCCATGTAAGAAATGGGAATGAAATTCAAACATCTGGGCGTCGTGGCTCGGCCGGAAAGATTGAGAAACTTGGTTTTTAAATTCCTGTAAATCCAAACACTCCTGAAAATCATGAAACTTGGCATGGTGTCATGACATGGAACCAACATGCTGCGGTAATTTTTTTGGCCGAATTGGGACAAGCTTTGGTGTAAGCTTCTTACAAACTGGAGCTTCCCTCAAGAAGGCTCGTGGTTCCGAGAGGGAACGTGTCACCTCCGTGTGCGAAACTAGATACGTGCATTGCCTTCTCCCGCCTTAATTTTTTTACACAGGCAGATTAGACCAAATAGAAGTATCATGCTAAATTTTGGAATTATTCCGGATTCGTTTGGCCATTTTTTACATTAATTGAGTTTATGCGCATTTAATGTGCATAATTCAAATTTGAACTACAAGCACATGCTCCAGTGCACCAAATTTGGTTGAAAAATCACATGTGTGTCCTTGGTGAATTTATAGGTCCCATGCAAGAAATGGGAATAAAATTCAAACATCTGGGCGTCGGGGGCTCGGCCGGAAAGATTGAGAAACTTGGTTTTTTAATTTCTGTAAATCCAAAACACGCCTGAAAATCATGAAACTTGGCATGGTGTCATGACATGGCACCAACATGTTGTGGTAATTTTTATGTCCGAGTTGCGAAGGCGCACACATTAACAATCAACAAAGTCATTTTGGAACAAGTGTTGTCACGTTACAAATTGGAAACACAAGTATTATTGAAACCGTGGGCGTTCTACTTACCACTGACGTGCCGCCACGCGTCCCCTTTTTTATTGGCTAGGAGGTGCCGTGCGGGGTAGCTATTTGAGTATGGGAGGCGTGCGATCAGACCCCTGTGCGTGCTCATCGGGAGGAGAGCCCTTTGACCGCTACCCGCCGCGCACCTCCCTCCCAATGTCTCCATTAATGGCGCCCGTGCCCCTGTTCTACGGCGTGGTTATGTGTCTCACTGGACTGAGATTTAAGAGAGAAAAATGAAAATCTAAAAAAAAGTTTTGCACGGATCTTGATGTAAGATCTGACGGACCTATATAGCATCGACTCCGACTTATAGCAAGCATGATGAATATAAGGACGATGACAGTGGATAATAATTGTCTTACATATTTAGGAACACAATTAAAAAAGCCACATGCAACAACGCCCGAAATACACAAGGGAAAAAGAAGAAGGAAGACAACGATCTGCCTCGCTGATCTCTATGTTGCTGCAGGACGCAGGAACTAGTCTCCCCGGCGAGCGGCGATGAGCTCTTTCTTGTCCTCAAGATGCTGCTTGAGAGCATCCACAAATTCCTCCACCAGCCTTCTGCGCTCGATGCACAGCATGGCATTCTTGTCCATAAGTTTCTCGACGATGACGCCGGTCCTCTTCAACAAGCCAGCGGTCTCCTCCTGCTGCTCCGCACTTCCAACGATCTTCGCCCTCTGCAGGTTGCGCTCGGCCCGGAGCTTCGCATTGCTCTCATTTAGTTGCCGGATGACGCCGGCAAAAGAGGCTTTCATGTCAGCCTGCAACCTAGCCCAGCCGGAGATCTGATCCATCTGGCTATGGACAATCGCATGCATGCGCCTGTAAGAGTCCTCGTCTGCCCGCGAGACATTTTCCCAGACTGTCGGAGCGTAGGAGGACATCTCTGCTGCATTCGCGGCGCGGCGGGACATCTCTTCTGCTTCCTCGGCACAGCCGGACCTGTCTGCCGCATCGACGGCGCGGCGGGACCTCTGTGTTGTTACGGTCGCGCGGCGGGACATGCTGGCTGCATTCGCGGCGAGGCGGGACATCTCTCGTACTTCCGCTTCCATGCTCGGATCTCCCTGGTGGCAATCTCTCGACCCAGAACTCACGCTGGCCATGGCAGACGCAAAGGGAACGATGATGAATGAATTTGTTTTTGTGGATGAGGAGTTGAGGAGGAATGTGCAGTCATCTTGGAGTAGTAATATTTATAACCGAGTAGTAATACACTCCTAAGTGGGAAACCATTTAGGTTTTGATCGGTGTGAACAGGTTTGCAATTTGAAATGTGACGGGACGCATGCACAAAATTTACTGACGGTTATAAGTGCGGCACTATTCCCGGAAGGTGTAATGTTGGCACGTACGCCTTCTCAGCCATGTACGTGGCGTTTCCATAGGGTGCACCGCAATAGGCAATGTCAGCACACGTCTTGTTCCGACAACCATGCGTGCTCGTTATTACCATCGCGCACGGTTCTTTTAATTAGAATGTGTGTGCCCATCTAGTGCACACACGTTGATCTATCTAACTGTTTCAGTTTGTTGTGGCTAATCGCAAACAGTTCATCCATGGGAAGTGTATGCCATCAATCGCACACACTTTGATCTGGCTGACCCGTTTCTGTTCTGTTGCCTAATCGCAAACGGTTAATCCTTCTGAAGCGTATGCCCTCAATCACACACACCTTGATCTGGCTGACCGTTTCTTTTGTGTTGCCTAATCACAAACAGTTCATCCAAGTGAACCGTATGATGTATATCGCACACGCCTTCATCAGGCTGCCCGTTTGTTTTGTTCCGCCTCATCGCAAACAGTTCAATGGACTGAACCATATGCCCTGCATCACACACGCAACTAAAATCTGAACCGTGTTTGATGCATCCTCCATCGCAAGCGTTTTATACATTTTTGACGGTTTTCATACACCATCGTTTGCGATTATTGCATTGCACACAGTTTCTCGAAGGGTCTTTGATCGTAGTGTTGCGTTAGCAGCATCCTGCAGTAGTGTATGGAAGTAACGGTAACGGTGACAAAAGTAATAGTAGCAGTTTTGTAGCAATTGTAACAGTGGCAACGGCAAAGTATCTGAGCAAATATCAATATGTGAAAAGCTCGTAGGCAATGGATCAGTGATGGATAATTATATTAAATGGCATTCCTAATGCAACAGTTATAACCTAGGGTGACACAGAACTAGCTCCAATTCATCAATATAATGTAGGCATGTATTCCGTATATAGTCATACGTGCTTATGGAAAAGAACTTGCATGATATCTTTTGTCCTACCCTCCCGTGGCAGTGGGGTCCTAATGGAAACTAAGGGATATTAAGGCCTCCTTTTAAAACAGAACCAAAACAAAGCATTAGCTCTTAGTGAATACATGAACTCCTCAAATTACGATAATCACCGGAAAGAATCCCAATTATTGTCACCTTGGGGTATGCGGATCATAGATCGTAATAGGTGTCTGCAACTTGCAAGATAGGATCAAGAACTCACATATATTCATGAAAACATAATAGGTCCAGATCTGAAATCATGGCACTCGGGCCCTAGTGACAAGCATCAAGCATAGCAAAGTCATAGCAACATCAATCTCAAAACATAGTGGATACTAGGGATCAAACCCTAACAAAACTAACTCCATTACATGATAAATCTCATCCAACCCATCACCGTCCAGCAAGCCTACGAAGAAATTACTCACGCACGGCGATGAGCATCATGAAATTGGTGATGGAGGATGGTAGAGGATGACAACGGCGTCGATTTCCCCTCTCCGGAGCCCAAAACAGACTCCAGATCTGCCCTCCCGAGGAAGAACATGAGGTGGCGGCGGCTCCGTATCGTGAAACACGATGAACTCTTCTCTCTTTTTTTCTCCCTGAACGTGAATATATGGAGTTGGAGTTAGGGTCGGAGGAGGTCCAGGGGACCCACAAGGCAGGGGGAGCGCCCTAGGGGGCACCCCACCCTTGTGGACACGTGGTGGGTCCCCTCTGGTTGATTCTTACGCCAATATTTTTTATTTATTCCAAAAATATTCTCCATAAATTTTCAGGTCAATCCGAGAACTTTTATTTCTGCACAAAAATAACACCATGGCAATTCTGCTGAAAACAGCGTCAGTCCGGGTTAGTTCCATTCAAATCATGCAAATTAGAGTCCAAAATAAGGGCAAAAGAGTTTGGAAAAGTAGATATGACGGAGACGTATCACCTTTTCAAATACCATCTTAGCAAAGTCTAATTTAAAAACATCCAAACTAATTCTCTGATAACACACAAGTATAGGGGATCACAACAGTTTTCAAGGGTAGAGTATTCAACCCAAATTTATAGATTCGACACAAGGGGAGCCAAAGAATATTTGAAGGTATTAGAAGTTGAGTTGTCAATTCAGCCACACCTGGAGATTAATTATCTGCAACAAGTAATCAGTAGCACAGTAATATGATAGTTTTCATTAGTAGTGACAGCAGTAACGGTAACGGTAACAGTGATAGCAGTAATTTTGTAGCAAGTGTAACATTGATGATAGCAGTAGTAACTTAGCAGAAACAATATAAGATAAATTCGTAGGCATTGGATCGGTGACTTGTTGGATGATATTCATCATGTGACAGTTATAACCTAGGGCGATACGGCACTAGCTCCAGTTCATCGATATAATGTAGGCATGTATTCCGTAAATAGTCATACATGCTTTAATAAAAGAACTTGCATGACATCTTTTGTCCTACCCTCCCGTGGCGGCGGGGTCCATAATGGAAACTAAGGGATATTAAGGCCTCCTTTTAATAGAGAACGGGAACAAAGCATTAACACATGGTGAATACATGAACTCCTCAAACTATGGTCATCACCGGGAGTGGGCCCGATTGTTGTCACTCCGGGGTTGCCGGGTCATAACACGTAGTAGGTGACTATAACTTGCAAGATCAGATCTAAAACATGGATATAATGGTGATAACATAAATAGTTCAGATCTGAGTTCATGGCACCCCGGCCCAAAGTGACAAGCATTAAGCATAGCAAAGTCATAGCAACATCAATCTAAGAACATAGTGGATACTAGGGATCAAGCCCTAACAAAACTAACTCGATTACATGATGAATCTCATCCAACTGCTCACCGACCAGCGAGAAAGAACAGGGCTTGGCCGCGGCTCCATCTCATGGATCATGATAATTCTTTCTCCCTAATTTTTCTCCGAAAGGAATTTATAGTGTCAGGGTTGAGGTCTGTGGGGCCACCAGGTGGGTACAACCCACCTGGGTGCGCCAGGAGAGGGGGGCACGCCCTGGTGGGTTGTGCCCACCCAGGGGCCCCTCTTTGGTGGATCTTGGCTCCAGTAATTCTCTTTTATTCCATAAAATCCTCACAAAGTTTCGTTCCATTCCGAGAACTTTTATTTCTGCACAAAAACAACACCATGGTAGTTCTGCTGAAAACAACGTCAGTCCGGGGTTAGTTTCATTCAAATCGTGCAAATTAGAGTCCAAAACAAGAGGAAAAGCGTGAGAAAAAGTAGATACGTTGGAGACGTATCAACTCCCCCAAACTTAAACCTTTGCTTGTCCTCAAGCAATTCAGTTGATAAACTGAAAGTGAGAAAGATAAACTTTTACGAACTCTTTTGCTCTTGTTTGCATAAATAAGCTTAAATAGCACCCAGGTTTTCAGCCAGCATTATAACTAACCATGTTGACAATAACACTTAAAGATTATATTGACTCATATCAGTGACATAATCAGCTAGTGAGCAATAATAAGATATCTCAAACAGCAAGACGTTGTCAAAACAACTATGATATAATATGACAATAGTGGTATCTCGCTAGCCCTTTCTGAGACCGCAAAACATAAATGCAGAGCACCTCCAAAGTTCAAGCAGCGACTAAGCATTGTAATTCAAGGTAGAAAAGATCCAGTCATGATGCACCCAACATTAGCTACACACAATGCATAAATCATGACAACTGTGCTCTACTCAGTTTCTGGCGCTTGTTTTAGAAGGTGGTGACACAACATAAAAGTAAATAGAAAGTCCCTTCGCAGAGGGAAGCAGTGATTTGCAGAGGTGCTAGAGCTCAATTTTTAAAACAGAGATAAATGATTATTTTGAGACATGCACCCTTCTTATTCACTTCACGATCATCATTTATCAACATCTTCCATGCTAAGCACGCTAGTGGCGGTTCCCAAGTGATAAAAGTAAAGGTATACCCCCCTCCACCAACAATCGCATTCCACGGCTTGTCCGAAACAACGAGTGCCGTCCAAACCAACAACAGTCCCGGGGGAGTTTTGTTTAATTATTTGCATTTTTAGTTCGGGACTGGGAATCCCGCCCATTTTCTTGTGTGATGGCGAGTGAATAAACACTCAACCTGGGAATAACCCGCTTAGCATGGAAGATATCGACCACCTCCTGTCATTCCATGAACGATCCAGGCACACAAAAATGATAATTTTTAGAATTTTTTAGAGGTGACACATGCAAATTTACTTAGGACGGCAGGGTAATACTGTATATAGGTAGGTATGGTGGACTCATTTGGGATAACTTTGGGTTCAAGGTTTTTGATGTACAAGCAGAATTCTCACTTAGTACAGGCGAAGGCTAGCAATTAAAATTGAGAAGCAGCCAGCTAGAGAGCAACAACGATCATAACCATGCATTATGCATAAGTAACATTGGACACTAGCATGAGTATGATATGAACACCATGAACATAAATATCATAGAGGCTATCTTGGTTTTGATTCAACTACATGCATGAACATGTGCCAAGTCAAGCCAGTCCAACATTCAGAGGAGGATACCATATCATCATACTACATCACAATCATTTTAACATGTTGTATCCAAGATAAATCATTATCAACTCCTAGCTACTTATGCATGGCATGAGAAACTATAATCTCTAATTGTCATTGCAAACATGTTTAATCATAACGAGCTGAAGCATTGATACTAGGTTAAACATATTTACACAAACAACACAAGTCGAGTTCATACCAGTTTCTCTCTGCCACGGCCAGTTCATTGAATGTCGTCATTGTTGCCTTTCACTTGCACGACCGAACGATATGAAAATAATAATAGTGCAAGAGTGCCGTGGACTAAGCTGGAATCTGCAAACATTTTATCCAACAGGAGAAGACAAGGTAAAATGTGCTCTTATTAGTTCAACATTTATTCATATGAGAGCCACTCAACATTTTCATCGTGGTCTTCTCCTTGGTACAACTCGAATAAAAAGAAAAGAAATTCATGGAAACACACTGAAATATTTTTGGAGTTTTTGGTTTTCTTCAACAAGCAAATAAAAAGCAAAAATGAGAAAAACTATTTAGACGGGAAAGCTCCCAACAAGCAAAAGAAGAACAAGGAAATCTTTTTGGATTTTCTTTTTAGTACTACTACTAAGCGTGCATAGAAAGTAAATTACTACAACTAATTTTTTTGGTTTTTTTCTAAAGTTTTTCAAACATACAAGAAGAAAGCAAGAAAATAAATCTAAGCATGGATGATACAATGAAAAAGTGTGAACACCGACAATTAGAATGATAGGTGTGAACATGAATATAATGTCGGTGAGAATCACGTACTCCCCCAAGCTTAGGCTTTTGGCCTAACTTGGTAGTAGATCAGTAGCCTGGATGGTAGTAGGGATCCTGAGGAGCAGGCATCCACTCATCCCACTGCTGAGGCTCCTCCTGTGCAGCCTCAGCAGCAGCCTGAGCGTTCTGGTAGGCGATGATGTCTGCAGGCATAATCCGGTATCTGTCCCTGGCAGCAGAATCAAACAAAGCAGGTATAGGAAATGGAATAACATCATGAGTTTTAACGCTAAAGACCAGGTTATAAGGAATGGCAATATCAGGACGATCATGTGCAAGAAAGTGACACTACAAAAAAAAGACACATCCTTGACATTTTGGGCCGAACGAAATTTTTTTCTGTCATACATATGACACTTCTATGACGATAATTGTGACAAAACCCGGTATCATCATAGATGTGGTGGGCTCCTACTTCTATGACAAAAAATCATAACAGAAAATGGGCTTTTGTCCTGGGCGGGCCGGAGACGCAGCTGCATGACATTCTTTGGGCCGTCCATGACGGAAAAAACCGTGGTAGAAGCAAGGGCGAGGAAAATTTCGGCGAGTTCCCGGTTACGGTGGGAGGTCGGGGGCCGAGCGATGCGCGTTTCTCTCGTACACGTACGCGCGTGTGTGCGAGGCGTTGGCTCTAACTGAACCCGAGCGAGGCGTTGGGATCTAACTGAACCCGAGCGATCGATCGATGGCTGTTAACTGAACCCGATCGAGAGATTCCTTCGCTACTGCTGCTAACTGAAGCCGATCGATGCTGCCTCTGGGATGAATAGTGAGCGTTGCGGGGGGAGGGGGTTGGATGAACAGTGAGCGGTGGCGTTGCCTCTGGATGAATAGGACTCCGTGGTGTGGAGGGCTGGATGAATAGTAGACAGTGGAGGGGTGCCCGTGGAGGGGTGGTTGAACAGGACCCCGTGGTGTGGAGGGTTCGATGAACAGTAGACGGTGGAGGGGTGCCCGTGGAGGGGTGGTTGAACAGTAGCCGGTGGAGTAGCACGCGGTGGAGGCTGGATGAACAGGAGCCCGTGGAGGCTGGAGGAGGTCGACGGTAGCCCGTGGAGGCTGGAGGAGGTCGACGGTGGAGATGAACAGTATCCCGTGGAGTCCCGTTTTGCGGTGCGCCACACCCCTCCCGATGAACAGGACCCCCGTTTCGACTGTAGGAGGTCCGTTTCGTCCGTTTTGCGGTACGCCACACCCCTCCCGATCAACAGGACCCCTGTTTCGACCGTAGGAGGTCCGTTTCGTCCGTTTTGCGGTACGCCACACCCCTCCCGATCAACAGGACCCCCGTTTCGACCGTAGGAGGTCCGTTTCCTCCGTTTTGCGGTACGCCACACCCCTCCCGATCAACAGGACCCCCGTTTCGACCGTAGGAGGTCCGTTTCCTCCATTTTGCGGTATGCCACACTCCTCCCGATCAACAGGACCCCCGTTTCGACCGTAGGAGGTCCGTTTCCTCCGTTTTGCGGTACGCCACACCCCTCCCCATGAACACGACGCATTCCGTTGCCTCCCCATGAACACGACGCATTCCATTGCCTCCCCATGAACACGACGACGACGCTGTTTCTCCGTTCCGACCCAGCCATGTACACGAGCCCTGGCCGTACGTATGCGTGAGTAGGCGTTCGAGACCCCGCCCGTATGTACACATACGTGGCCGTATTTTCTTTCTTGCACCCTGGCCGCTGTACGTACGTGTACATGCTACGTGCGCGCCTCTACTACGACACGTACGCGCCTCTACTACGACACGTGCGCGCCTCTACATCCACCAGTATATATGTACGTACACGTTCGCGACCAGAATGACAACGCTACGTACGCTTCGACCAGGTGGGGCCCGACTGTTAGGCACTTCCTTTCCTGCGAAGATGTAGCTGGTGGGTCCCAGCAGTCAGGGGGGCGAATCATTTTTTTGCCGGGACGCACTTCCTTGCGTGCGAAGATGTAGCTGGTGGGTCCCAGCAGTCAGGGGCAAACGTTTTTTTTTGCGAAATACGGTGGCCCGTCCGGTGGGTCCCCGCTGTCAGGTGGAGGAATAATTATTTTGCACATAATAAGGAGGCACTTCCTTGCTGCGGCCGTGGACCCAGCTGTCAGCCTCTCCACATACAGTCCACGTCCGATGGAAGCCGTTCCTTGACCACGTTGACCACGCCGCGCCGAGAGCACCAGGGCGGTGGATGAGGGCGAGGCCTAGGAAGGGGACGACGCGAAGCCGGGGAAGACGCGGCACTGGATGCCCACGCGTAGAGGAGTACGAGGGTTCATTGGTTCGCTGCGGTGTGAGGCTGCCGTCGCCGCAGAATAACAGGGGGTGTGGGTGAGTAGAGGGATGGCCTGGCCAGCGGTGGGAGTAGTAGGGGCGGTGAGGCCTCCGCCGCATCACAGCCGGCCACGGGAGGCAGGAGCGCGAGGCACGACCGGCGCTGGTTTGGGCGGCTAGAGCAAGAAGACCAGAGGTTGAAGAAGCACTACGGCCGTTGGATGGACATTGTACGGTCACTGGAGCTAGAATCGTGCATATTGACTAAGTTGCAAAGCCCTCCGTCCCAGTCAACTTAGTAGGCCCACAAGTCAGCCTGCCACTATACTGGGTCCCAGTTAACAGGGGGAGTATTCATTTTTTTGTGCGTAATAAGGAGGCACTTCCTTGCGTGCGAGGATATAGCTGGTGGGTCCGAGCTGTCAGCGGCGGTAACATTTTTTCGCGAAATACAGAGGCCCTTTCGGTGGGTCCCTGATGTCAGGTGGAGGTATCATTATTTTGCACGTACTAAGGAGGCATTTCCTTGCGTGCGGCCGTGGACCCAGCTGTCGGCCTCTCCATGTACAGTCCACTTCAGATGCATGTCGGTCGTTGACCACGTTGACTAGGGCGCGCCGAGAGCACCAGGGCGGTGGACGACGGCGAGGCCTAGGAAGGGAACGACACGGAGGCAGGGAAAACTCGGCAGTTGTTTCCCACACGGAGGGGAGTACGACTGTACGAGGGTTTACTGGTTCGTCTGCCGTCGCCGGAGAATAACAGCAGGTGTGGGTGAGTAGAGGGATGGCTAGGCCAGCGATGGGAGTACGGTGGGGTGGTGAGGCCTGCGCGGCAGCACAGCCGGCCGCGGGGAGGAGGGAGCAGGCAGTCCCGCCGGCGCTTGTTTGAGCGGTTGGAGCAGGAAGAGCAGAGATTGAAGAAGCACGACGGCCGTTCGATGGACATCCAACAGTCACTGCTTGTGCGTCAACCTTTTTTTAGGAAAGCCTCAAATCTGTGGAAAACAGCATACAACCCATCTGCCATTATTTCTAATAATTTACAGCCCATTTGCTAATTCTTAAGGTTTTTTTGGAGCCCATATTCTTTTTGTTAGCATTACAGCCCATATTGTGGCCACGGTTAAAAAATTATACGAAATTTTGCATATTTCGGTGCGGTCCGAACTGTTTTTAATCCCGAAATTTCGACTCACATTCAAACTGATTTTAAAAATAAATGTATATCAATATAAAATCCAACAAATTCTCCATGCATAAAAATTAATGTAATTTAAAATCTCGAAATGAAAAAAAGATATTTGAAACTAATTGCCGGTTTGATGTGTTTTAAAAATGTACAGCCCATTTCTCATTACTGATAGGCCATTTTCTCGGCCAGCCGAATGAAGCCCTCGTCTTGAAAGATTTGCAGCCCAACAGGCCTGACAAAGCGACTTACTTGGCAAATCACAAAAAACTGGGCTGTGGCCATGGACCCAGCTGTCAGCCTCTCCACGTACAGCAATCTTCCGATGGAAGTCGGTCGTTGACCACATTGACCACGCCGCGCCGAGAGCACCAAGGCGGTGGACGACGGCGAGGCCTAGGAAGGGGACGACGCGGAGCCGGGGAAGACGCGGCAGTGGATGCCCACGCGGAGAGGAGTACGAGGGTTCACTGGTTCGGCTGCGGCGTGAGGCTGCCGTCGCCGCAGAATAACAGGGGGTGTGGGTGAGTAGAGGGATACCCTGGGCCAGCGGTGGGAGTAGTAGGGGGCGGTGAGGCCTCCGCGGCATCACAGCCGGCCACGAGAGGCAGGAGCACGCGGCACGACCGGCGCTGCTTTGGGCGGCTGGAGCAAGAAGACCAGAGGTTGAAGAAGCACTATGGCCGTTGGATGGACATCGTACGGTCACTGGAGCTAGAATCGTTCATATTGACTAAGTTGACAAAGCCCTCCGTCCTCGTCAACTTAGTAGGCCCACAAGTCAGCCACCCACTATGGTGGGTCCCAGCTAGCAGGGGGTATTCATTTTTTGGTGCGTAATAAGGAGGCACTTCCTTGCGTGCGAAGATATAGCTGGTGGGTCCGACCTGTCAGCGGGGGGAACATTTTTTTCGCGAAATACAGAAGCCCTTCCCACGTACAGTGCGTAATAAGGAGGAACTTTCCTTGCGTGCGACCATGGACCTCGTGGGTCCCAGCCGTCAGGCTCTCCACGTACAGTCCTCTTCCGATGACTCTCGTATGTTGACCACGCCGCGCCGAGCGCACCGAGGCGGTGGACGACGGCGAGGCCCCAGACTGGAACGACCCGGAGATGGGGAAGACGCGGCAGTGGAGTCGCAGACGGAGAGGAGTGGGAAACTTGACTGGTTCGGGTGCGGGGTGGGCCTACACTCGGCAGAGAATAACAGGAGGTGCGGAGTGGAGGGATGGCCTGGCCGTCGGCGGGGTAGCGTTTCGCTGAGGAGCGCAAAACAACGCCGCTGGACGCCGAAGGCTGGAGCAGGCGGTTCCGGCAGCGCTGGGGGAAGAAGACGAGAGATTGAAGAAGAATGTCGGCCGTTGGATGTAAATCCAACGCCTTCTTAGGCTTCGACCTACTGGCCCACATGTCAGCCAGTCCATTTGTTTTTTAGTCCATTTGGTGGGCTGGGTGAAACAATGATGTAGCATCTATGCAGCCCGTTTAAATCCCATTTGCATTTTTCTCGAAATCCGCGGACTTGCTGGGCTGGGTGAAAATATCATGTTGGGCTAGACGGAGAAATGTTATAAAAACATAAACACATGATTGCACGTCAGTAAAATCTTTGCAAGCTTATGTACGCAATCACTAGGAGTTAACTTGCCAAGTTATATATAAACAATTATTATTATTATTTTGTAAGAACTTTCAACTTACGAAATAAAATATCATTTTAATTTGATGAGTTAATAGTACGTGGGGTATTATTATTTTTTAGGCTAGACGTGGGACAGTTGAGTTGGTTCTAGGGGAAAGTACTGGGAGAAAACTCAGTTTACATCGAAAAAGAAAGTGGGAGAAAATTCAGAGACCTGCTGGGTCCACCTGAGGAGGGGAATATGTTGGGAGGAAGGAGATTCAAAGCACGGCAGCCGAGTGAACTAGTTTTTTTACGGACAAGTGAACTAGTTTACATACATAAGCAAATAGCCACTAAAAAAAGCAATCAGGTTAATGGGTTCTTAAAAGAAATATTTCGGACAAAACAGATAATTACGACACATAGGCTAATGCATGAAACACTCAGATGATAAAGGTGCTTATAAACAGATAAAGTACAACATCTAGACCTTCCTGGCACGCTTGATCATGACGCTGCGGCTGTCCGTGTACTCGTCGGTTACGGGAAGCAGACACGCCCTCATGTCCAAGATCTGCCTGTACATGTCGTAGCATGCGTATGCGTCCTTGGCCGCGTAGGTTATGTAGGCTAGATTCAGAGGTACCTCCCACGTGTTCAGGTCGTCTTCTTTCATGTTGGCGTATCAGGGGTCGATGATGGTCTCAGCGAGGTCAACCACGGAGTCCTTCTCCTGCCCGTTGCTGATGATCTTGTATTGCTTCTGGATGTCGACAAGCTTGTTGCACCAGATGGCCGAATCGTCGCGTTCTTCCTTCTCTCCACCGTAGCGAAGGTGCAGTCGGCGCTGCCGATGAAACGGGCGAATGCTCCAGAACCTGGTGCAGCCATAGGACTGAGGCGAGGCAGAGCTTCACCGAGTCCGTATCGTTGGTGTACATCACATTCAACTTGGTGCAGCCATAGGACTGAACGGCGAACTCAAAGGGGAACTCCTTGCTGAAGTCCATATCCAGCAGGCTCACCCCTCGGATCGCCATTGGAGTCTCTTCGAGTGAACGAGTGTGTAGGCGGCGGCAGCAGTTCGTTTTTCAGCTCTTGGGGAACTGGATTCAACAGTAAGCTGAGTGTGTACAGGCGACAACAGTTACTACCCCTCCCTCGTCCGCTGCACGCCCGGCAGAAGATGCACCCTCGGCCACACGTCGGTTCACGAGCGGGTCTGTATTGGTACTGTAATAACAGGAGTTAGTGGTCACTTTACTTAAATTTAATTAGCTTTAATAGAAATTTATACTTAAAACAAGCAATGCATTCGCTCGTTCTATCAGTGCCACAGGATCAACATGCACAACAATTAGAATTATTATTCTCAGGACGCACACGATCAGCACATTTGTCGCACTTTCACAAAGATAATACTACCAAGTTTGAACTGTTTGTTATGGTTGTTGTCCTCTGCATCATCATGCCGTGTTTCCCAGCTTGCAAGATTCAGAACCAACAAATAAGATCCAAATAATAAGTACAACAAAGATGCCTACACATCTCATTGATTCCCAGCTTGCAAGATTCAGAACCAACAAATAAGATCCAAATAATAAGTACAACAAAGATGCCTACACATCTCATTGATTCCCAGCTTGCAAGATTCAGAACCAACAAATAAGATTCAAATAATAAGTACAACAAAGATGCCTACACATCTCACTGATTCCCAGCTTGCAAGATTCAGAACCAACCCATTAGAGCCTTTTGATAAAGTGAATATCGGGATTAAATCCATCTTGGCTAGCCATGTCATACAATCGAAGAACTTGGCGAATGCTCTTGACCGTCACAACATCTGTAGTTGAGTATTCCTGTTTGCACAGCACAGATAATAAAGAGCATGATTACTATAATACTGGCACTATTGGAAGTCAACCTGCAGCTCCACTCGATGATTCAATTCATGCCACTTTTTCTGCAGTTCACCTGAAATGAAGTAAAAATTGTATCATTCAGCTAGCAAGAAGTACTTGCTCTTGTGAGCTGGCAGGTTCTTCTTTAGTAGTTGCACAAAAATTGAGCAACATTAAGGTTGGCTGTCCGGCTCATGTAAGGTGCAACTATAATTTTCTTATCCTTTTGTGCAGTTCCACTAAAATAAAGTGCCATTGTGGTGACAGTGACGGCTCCATCTTGCAAAGGCTAATAAAATGTTGCACGAGATTACCAGCAGAACTTGACGGAGATTTTGGAAACTCCAATCACCATTTTGTGCAGTTCCACCAAAATTGAGAGATGTTGCCCACGTGACATTTTAGTTGAACTGCACAAGACACTCATTCCAAAAAAAAGTGTTTTGTGCAGTTCACCAAAAGGTCACAATAGCAACAAGGTGAAATGGATATCCCTATCTGCACAAAAAGATAGAAAGTAAACAGTTGCTGGTCAATAAGAATATACGAAACATATACAAAATGAAAAGAAGCATCTTAATTATGTTCATGGCAATCACGCAAGGACAGTAGAAATTTTAAAACGTCAGCAATGCTTCATGTTACCAGAAGCATTACGATCAACAATGAGATTCCTCAAATATGGGATTACTTTAATGGTGGCATTGCTTGTTTACCAGACACAGTAAATCAACAGCAGCTAAAGAGTTGGTTTAAGGGCATGGGACCGTGGGGACACCAGGACACTCAGCAGCGTAAAGGAGCAACTTACTTATCATACTGGGGAAAACAGCAGGAGTGCCATTTGTAACACAGTTTAATTGCATCTTATCACTGGAGGCATTAGATTAACAATAACACTGGTTAGACATGTCCCTAAGGTAACAGTGTGATCGCTTCATTTTACATGCGCCCTTACATTAACAACAGCAAAAGGTTGGTATAAGGACATGCGACAGTGGACGCATCAGCACAATGTACCTACAAGGAGGCATAAAGTGGTGATGCCGAGTTTGTTCATGCTATGTGAGGGCAGCAAACCTAATCCTGGAGACCTTGTACTATGTGAGGGCAGCAAATCTAATCCTGGAGACCTTTTACTATGTGAGGGCAGCAAATCTAATCCTGGAGACCTTTTACTATGTGAGGGCAGCAAATCTAATCCTGAGACCTTTTACTATGTGAGGGCAGCAAATCTAATCCTGAGACCTTTTACTATGTGAGGGCAGCAAATCTAATCCTGGAGACCTTTTACTATGTGATGGCAGCAAATCTAATCCTGGACATACTCTGTTGACTTGTCCACCAGCCGCCACTTTCTATCCTTTTTTCAACCAATAATAGATCTGTTCCTTATCCAGTTTGTACTGCGTTTTCCCATTATTTCCCTTTTCAACCAAGAGACCGGTTGGGTATCCGGTCTCTACTACTTTCACCATATTATTTCCTCTTTGAATCAAGTCCTAGATTCATGCTACAACTTTCCCCCCTTTCTTCGTTGTTTGAACAAAGCCCTAGATTCGAATGCATGAAGTAGCTTTACCTCTAATAATACTAAAAATTTAGGTGGCTTTGGAAGAGCTGATGGGAGTAGAAAAAGATGCACATGCAGACACGTGGGGAGCTGGGGCAGTAGAGCAAGGCCGCTTTCGAAGAACTTATACCTGAGGGTCGCCGGGATGTCGGCGGCGGCAGGTCGGATCTGCGGACAATACGGCAGGGAGGAAGAAGGGTCGGAGGACCTCCCGAGCCGGCGCTGTGTCGGAGAGAACGGCACGGGCAGAGGATCGGGCCCCTCCGGCAGCTGTGGGTTTCCTCCCTCGGCGGCGATGACCGCGTGAACGATGCACCTTTTAGTCCTCTACACACACCGGCCGAAGGGATCCGGCCGGATCTGTGACCAGCGGTGAGCAGAGAGAAAATGTCGCTACCGTTGTCTTGTTTATATCTGGAGAGGATGAGAGAATGAAGAGAGCAACCCTAGTAAAGCAAGCGCTCAGGCCCCTGCGTCCATATATAGTGGAGTGATTATCTTTTTTCTCTCCACAACAAGCGTTTCAATTTGTGTACGTGGCATTAAAGAAAAGAAACTCTCTATTTAAGGTGACTACTGTACGACTCCTACTTACTACTAGTAGTACTACAGTATTGTTCACTTGTGCTCCCCGCCCCTCCATTCATTGAACAACCCCACGGGTGAATAAACATACAGTAAGTACTGTATTTATATAGAACGAACAAGCTCGAACTATTTTCGCGTAGTTAAAAGTTGAGGGCGGGGCTTTTCCCGGGCAGTACGCGCGGCAGTTTTCGGGTAGGCGGTTTGACAGAGAGGCGAGGAGGGTGAGCGAGTGGGGCTGTGCGATTTGACGGCGCGTTACTGCTGGAAAGACTTGTGATATGACCACTCACTATAGTCATGAATTACTGGCGCTCCGACCGGGGTGATGCCCCCCTTCCGTTCCGCGCTCTAATCTGGTGCATGACACGTCGACCCGGATGCTGGCTCTCCCACATGTCGGAGTAGTAAGAAGGAGCAAAGAATGATGCGGTATATACTAGTACTATACTACAGTACTACTCAGGTCGGAGGAGTGCGAACCACGGCAGCCCAGTGAACCAGCAGTGCGAACCACGGTAGCCCAGTGAACCAGCAGTAGAAAACAATGTGGTGATATGGCCATAAAAAACAATGTGCTACGGTCCACACTGTAGCATGTACAGTAACACTCCTCTTTGTTTGGATCCCTGAGTTAGAGCTAGTTTGGGTTGAAATAGCCTCAAATTATCGAAACAAGAGGGGTTAGTTTGAGCTAGTTTGCTCTAACCCAGCTAAAAAAACTAGCCCGGTGGAGAGGTTCTAATTGGGTTAGTTATCCTCGGGCCCACTAAAAGAGAACTAAAAAAATCTCCCCTGCCCGCACCAGATCGCTCCCCCCTCTCGCACGACTCCTCTCTGTTCCCCATAGGGCCGCTCGCCCTCTCTCTCCTCCGGCCGCCCTCTCCTTCCGGCCTCCGCCGCCCTACTCCGGCCGCCCTCTCCCTCCGGCCTTCGAAGGTCGCCCCGCTCCCCCTTCACCAGTCGTTTTTCTCCCTCTGTCGTGCGCGGCGGCGGCGCATCTACCAGGGAGGTCGCGAGAGGGGTGAGTTTGTTCGTTCCTTCTCTGTCTCACGGCCATATCATTGATCTTGCTTGCTCTAGCGCTAATTCTGATTTGGAAAAGTAGATCCTGATCAAACTTGGTATAGATTTGTGGTGCACGCATGGAATTGTTTGATGCTGCTTGAGGAGGTAATAAATCTTTCTAGAGGCCCAAAGATTCAGGTCACCTTTCTAGGTATTTCAATTTCAGGCTTGCATTATTTCTAGAGGCCCAAAGATTCAGTTCACCTTTCTAGGTATTTCAATTTCAGGCTTGCATTATTTCTAGAGGCCCAAAGATTCAGTTCACCTTTCTAGGTATTTCAGTTTCAGGCTTGCATTATTTCTAGAGGCCCAAAGATTCAGTTCACCTTTCTAGGTATTTCACTTTCAGGCTTGCATTATTTCTAGAGGCCCAAAGATTCAGTTCACCTTTCTAGGTATTTCAGTTTCAGGCTTGCATTATTTCTAGAGGCCCAAAGATTCAGTTCACCTTTCTAGGTATTTTAGTTACAGGCTTGCATTATTTCTAGAGGCCCAAAGATTAAGTTCCCAGTCGGCGGCAAGCGGCCCTGCTACCCATGCCGGTGTCGACCTCAACTCGCAAGGGCCGGCGTCGGAGGGGTTCCCGGGGCTTGGGCTCTACAGAGCCTTCCTCCAGAGCGACGATGGCGAGCTCCTCCCTCGGTGCGTGAGGGGCTCCGGGCTCCCTCCCTATCGTGAATGACTTCCGTGATGAGTTAGCTCATTCTTTGTTTCATGAAGTGTTTTTTTTTATTTTGTGAAGCTTGATTGACGACTTGTATGTTTAAGTGGGATATCTCATTTGTATGGACAAAGTAAAAATTATCATGTTTTGCATGCTTGATTTGTATAGATGGTTCGTTTATGTCAATTGTGAGCGGGAGGAGGCCACAGAAGAGCCAGCCACACCAAGAGGGTGCTTGGATCCAAGGGACTTATTTTAGTCTGACTAAAAATAGTCTCTTTAAGAGGCTAAAGTTCCAAGCACCCCTGACTAAAGAGGGGCTAAAACTAGTCTTAATACTAAAAAAATTTAGTCAGGGGTACCCCTACTAAAATGTGGATTAGTCCTCTCTCTCCTCATTTAACTCCTCTCCTTTAACACAGGCGAGTTCTGGATTGGAGGGTTTGGAGGATAATAAATGCTCATTAACTTGATTTTAGTCTCTTTAGTATTTGGATCCAAGCATGGGTGAGGCTAGCAAGTTTTAGTCGGGCGTTGCTAATTAGCGCTCACGCGTCGGAGCGCTCGCTTTCCGACCAGCCTTTGTATTCCAGATTGAAGCGGTTCCATGTGTTGTTTCCTTTTCCTTTATTTCCTTTTTTAATTTGCATGCAAACCGTAAACACAAGTAAGGCCCAGGAAACAAAAGTACGATGCATGCAGCCACCCACCCCCTTAAAATCAGGGGGAGATTAGAGGGAGGAGAGAGAGAGATTAGAGGGAGATCTCAGGGGAAGAGAGAGATTTATTTGAGGAAAGACCCCACGGTTGGATTAGGGGGAGATTTATTAGGAAAGAAAGAGGGGCCCACGGTTCCAACAATTCCCGCATGGGAATCGAGCGTCGCAGCGCTCACTCGCCAAGGAGTAAATCCGGTTTAGTCCCACTACTTTTAGTCATGGAACTAAAATGTATCCAAGCAGCCTCCAAATCCGGCAGGAAATAGGGTCCAAAGTAGTCAAATGATTGAGATAGAGCATTTATTGTCAATCTAACCCTGCCATCCATACACCTCTTTGGTTTAGAGTTGTTGGAGATCGTTGCAGAAATTAAAAAATTTCTACGCATCACCAAGAACAATCTATGGAGTCTTCTAGCAATGAGAGGGAAAAGAGTGCATCTACATACCCTTGTAGATCGCGAGCGGAAGCGTTCAAGTGAACGGGGTTGATGGAGTCGTACTCGTCGTGATCCAAATCACCGATGACCGAGCGCCGAACGGACGTCACCTCCGCGTTCAACACACGTACGGTTGGGGAAGACGTCTCCTCCTTCTTGATCCAGCAAGGGGGAGGGAGAGGTTGATGGAGATCCAGCAGCACGACGGCGTGGTGGTGGAAGCAGCGGGGATCTCGGCAGGGCTTCGCCAAGCTCAGCGAGAGGGAGAGGTGTCACGGGAGGGAGAGGGAGGCGCCAGGGGCTTGGGTGCGTCTGCCCTCCCTCCCCCCCTCTTTATATAGGGCCCCTAGGGGGGCGCCGGCCCTAGGAGATCCAATCTCCAAGGGGGGCGGCCAAGGGGGTGGCTTGCCCCCCAAGCCAAGTGGGGCGCCCCCACCCCTAGGGTTTCCAACCCTAGGCGCAGGGGGAGGCCCAAGGGGGGCGCACCAGCCCACCAGCGGCTGGTTCCCTCCCACTTCAGCCCATGGGGCCCTCCGGGATAGGTGGCCCCACCCGGTGGACCCCCCGGGACCCTTCCGGTGGTCCCGGTACAATACCGGTGACCCCCGAAACTTTCCCGGTGGCCGAAACTGGACTTCCTATATACAATTCTTCACCTCCGGACCATTCCGGACCTCCTCGTGACGTCTGGGATCTCATCCGGGACTCCGAACAACTTTTGGATTTCCGCATACTAATATCTCTACAACCCTAGCGTCACCGAACCTTAAGTGTGTAGACCCTACGGGTTCGGGAGACATGCAGACATGACCGAGACGACTCTCCGGTCAATAACCAACAGCGGGATCTGGATACCCATGTTGGCTCCCACATGTTCCACGATGATCTCATCGGATGAACCACGATGTCGATGATTCAATCAATCCCGTATACAATTCACTTTGTGAATCGGTACGTTACTTGCCAGAGATTCGATCGTCGGTATCCCAATACCTTGTTCAATCTCGTTACCGGCAAGTCACTTTACTCGTACCGTAATGCATGATCCCGTGACCAACACTTGGTCACATTGAGCTCATTATGATGATGCATTACCGAGTGGGCCCAGAGATACCTCTCCATCATACGGAGTGACAAATCCCAGTCTCGATTCGTGCCAACCCAACAGACACTTTCGGAGATACCCGTAGTGCACCTTTATAGCCACCCAGTTACGTTGTGACGTTTGGCACACCCAAAGCACTCCTATGGTATCCGGGAGTTGCACAATCTCATGGTCTAAGGAAATGATACTTGACATTGGAAAAGCTCTAGCAAACGAACTACACGATCTTGTGCTATGCTTAGGATTGGGTCTTGTCCATCACATTCATTCTCCTAATGATGTGATCCCGTTATCAATGACATCCAATGTCCATAGTCAGGAAACCATGACTATCTGTTGATCAACGAGCTAGTCAACTAGAGGCTCACTAGGGACATGTTGTGGTCTATGTATTCACACATGTATTACGATTTCCGGATAACACAATTATAGCATGAACAATAGACAATTATCATGAACAAGGAAATATAATAATAACCATTTTATTATTGCCTCTAGGGCATATTTCCAACAGTCTCCCACTTGCACTAGAGTCAATAATCTAGTTACATTGTGATGAATCGAACACCCATAGAGTTCTGGTGTTGATCATGTTTTGCTCTAGGGAGAGGTTTAGTCAACGGATCTGCTACATTCAGGTCCGTATGTACTTTACAAATATCTATGTCTCCATTTTGAACATTTTCACGAATGGAGTTGAAGCGACGCTTGATATGCCTGGTCTTCCTGTGAAACCTGGGCTCCTTGGCAAGGGCAATAGCTCCAGTGTTGTCACAGAAGAGAGTCATCGGGCCCGACACATTGGGAATAACTCCTAGGTCGGTAATGAACTCCTTCACCCAGATTGCTTCTTGTGCTGCCTCTGAGGCCGCCATGTATTCCGCTTCACATGTAGATCCCGCCACAACGCTTTGCTTGCAACTGCACCAGCTTACTGCCCCACCATTCAAAATATACACGTATCCGGTTTGAGACTTAGAGTCATCCAGATCTGTGTCGAAGCTAGCATCGACGTAACCCTTTACGACGAGCTCTTCGTCACCTCCATAAACGAGAAACATATCCTTAGTCCTCTTCAGGTACTTTAGGATATTCTTGACCGCTGTCCAGTGTTCCATGCCGGGATTACTTTGGTACCTTCCTACCAAACTTACGGCAAGGTTTACATCAGGTCTGGTACACAGCATGGCATACATAATAGACCCTATGGCCGAGGCATAGGGGACGACACTCATCTTTTCTCTATCTTCTGTCGTGGTCGGGCATTGAGCCGTGCTCAATTGCACACCTTGCAATACAGGCAAGAACCCCTTCTTGGACTGATCCATATTGAACTTCTTCAATATCTTGTCAAGGTACGTACTTTGTGAAAGACCAATGAGGCGTCTTGATCTATCTCTATAGATCTTGATGCCTAATATATAAGCAGCTTCTCCAAGGTCCTTCATTGAAAAACACTTGTTCAAGTAGGCCTTTATGCTTCCCAAGAATTCTATATCATTTCCCATCAACAGTATGTCATCCACATATAATATGAGAAATGCTACAGAGCTCCCACTCACTTTCTTGTAAACACAGGCTTCTCCATAAGTCTGTGTAAACCCAAACGCTTTGATCATCTCATCAAATTGAATGTTCCAACTCCGAGATGCTTGCACCAGCCCATAGATGGAGCGCTGGAGCTTGCATACCTTGTTAGCATTCTTAGGATCGACAAAACCTTCCAGCTGCATCATATACAATTCTTCCTTAAGAAAGCCGTTAAGGAATGCCGTTTTGACGTCCATTTGCCATATCTCATAATCATAGAATGCGGCAATTGCTAACATGATTCGAACGGACTTCAGCTTCGCTACGGGTGAGAAAGTCTCATCGTAGTCAACCCCTTGAACTTGTCGATAACCCTTAGCGACAAGTCGAGCCTTATAGATGGTCACATTACCATCCGCGTCTGTCTTCTTCTTAATGATCCATTTATTTTCTATGGCTCGCCGATCATCGGGCAAGTCAGTCAAAGTCCATATTTCGTTTTCATGCATGGATCCTATCTCGGATTTCATGGCTTCTAGCCATTTGTCGGAATCTGGGCCCGCCATTGCTTCTTCATAGTTTGAAGGTTCACCGTTGTCTAACAACATGATTTCCAGGACAGGGTTGCCATACCACTCTGGTGTGGAACGTGTCCTCGTGGACCTACGAAGTTCAGTAGTAACTTGATCCAAAGTACCTTGATCATCATCATTAGCTTCCTCTCTAGTCAGTGCAGGCACCACAGGAACATCTTCCTGAGCTGCGCTACTTTCCGGTTCAAGAGGTAGTACTTCATCAAGTTCCACTTTCCTCCCACTTACTTCTTTCGAGAGAAACTCTTTCTCCAGAAAGGACCCGTTCTTGGCAACAAAGATCTTGCCTTCGGATCCGAGGTAGAAGGTATACCCAATGGTTTCCTTAGGGTATCCTATGAAGACGCATTTTTCCGACTTGGGTTCGAGCTTTCCAGGTTGAAGTTTCTTGACATAAGCATCGCATCCCCAAACTTTTAGAAACGACAGCTTAGGTTTCTTCCCAAACCATAATTCATACGGTGTCGTCTCAACGGATTTCGACGGAGCCCTATTTAAAGTGAATGCGGCAGTCTCTAAAGCATAGCCCCAAAATGAGAGCGGTAGATCGGTAAGAGACATCATAGATCGCACCATATCCAATAGAGTGCGATTACGACGTTCGGACACACCATTTCGCTGAGGTGTTCCAGGCGGCGTGAGTTGTGAAACTATTCCACATTTCCTTAAGTGTGTGCCAAATTCGTGACTCAAATATTCCCTCCACGATCTGATCGTAAGAACTTTATTTTCCTGTCACGTTGATTCTCAACCTCACTCTGAAATTCCTTGAACTTTTCAAAGGTCTCAGACTTGTGTTTCATTAGGTAGACATACCCATATCTACTCAAGTCATCAGTGAGAGTGAGAACATAACGATAGCCACCGCGAGCCTCAACACTCATTGGACCGCACACATCAGTATGTATGATTTCCAATAAGTTGGTTGCTCGCTCCATTGTTCCGGAGAACGGAGTCTTGGTCATCTTACCCATGAGGCATGGTTCGCACGTGTCAAATGATTCGTAATCAAGAGACTCTAAAAGTCCATCAGCATGGAGCTTCTTCATGCGTTTGACACCATGTGACCAAGGCGGTAGTGCCACAAGTATGTGGGACTATCATTATCAACCTTACATCTTTTGGTACTCACACTATGAATATGTGTAACACTACGTTCGAGATTCATTAAGAATAAACCATTGACCAGCGGGGCATGACCATAAAACATATCTCTCATATAAATAGAACAACCATTATTCTCGGATTTAAATGAGTAGCCATCTCGAATTAAACGAGATCCTGATACAATGTTCATGCTCAAAGCTGGCACTAAATAACAATTATTGAGGTTTAAAACTAATCCCGTAGGTAAATGTAGAGGTAGCGTGCCGACGGCGATCACATCGACCTTGGAACCATTCCCGACGCGCATCGTCACCTCGTCCTTTGCCAGTCTCCGTTTATTCCGTAGCTCCTGCTTTTGAGTTACAAATATGAGCAACCGCACCGGTATCAAATACCCAGGAGCTACTACGAGTGCTGGTAAGGTACACATCAATAACATGTATATCACATATACCTTTGGTGTTGCCGGCCTTCTTGTCCGCTAAGTATTTGGGGCAGTTCCGCTTCCAGTGACCACTTCCCTTGCAATAAAAGCACTCAGTCTCAGGCTTGGGTCCATTCTTTGGCTTCTTCCCGGCAACTGGCTTACCGGGCGCGGCAACTCCCTTGCCGTCCTTCTTGAAGTTCTTCTTACCCTTGCCTTTCTTGAACTTAGTGGTTTTATTCACCATCAACACTTGATGTTCCTTTTTGATCTCCACCTCCGCTGATTTCAGCATTGAATATACCTCAGGAATGGTCTTTTCCATCCCCTGCATATTGAAGTTCATCACAAAGCTCTTGTAGCTCGGTGGAAGCGACTGGAGGATTCTGTCAATGACCGCGTCATCCGGGAGATTAACTCCCAGCTGAGTCAGGCGGTTGTGTAACCCAGACATTTGAGTATGTGCTCACTGACAGAACTATTTTCCTCCATCTTACAACTGAAGAACTTGTCGGAGACTTCATATCTCTCGACCCGGGCATGAGCTTGGAAAACCATTTTCAGCTCTTCGAACATCTCATATGCTCCGTGTTGCTCAAAACGCTTTTGGAGCCCCGGTTCTAAGCTGTAAAGCATGTCGCACTGAACGAGGGAGTAATCATCAGCACGTGCTTGCCAAGCGTTCATAACGTCTTGGTTCTCTGGGATGGGTGCGTCACCTAGCGGTGCTTCTAGGACATAATCTTTCTTGGCAGCTATGAGGATGATCCTCAGGTTCCGGACCCAGTCCGTATAGTTGCTGCCATCATCTTTCAGCTTGGTTTTCTCTAGGAACGCGTTGAAGTTGAGGGCAACATTAGGTGGGCCATTTGATCTACAAGACATATTGTAAAATTTTAGACTAAGTTCATGATAATTAAGTTCATCTAATCAAATTATTCAATGAACTCCCACTCAGATAGACATCCCTCTAGTCATCTAAGTGAAACATGATCCGAGTCAACTAGGCCGTGTCCGATCATCACGTGAGACGGACTAGTCAACATCGGTGAACATCTTCATGTTGATCGTATCTTCTATACGACTCATGCTCGACCTTTCGGTCTTCGTGTTCCGAGGCCATGTCTGTACATGCTAGGCTCGTCAAGTCAACCTAAGTGTATTGTCGTGTGTAAATCTGGCTTACACCCGTTGTATTCGAACGTTAGAATCTATCACACCCGATCATCACGTGGTGCTTCGAAACAATGAACCTTCGCAACGGTGCACAGTTAGGGGGACACTTTCTTGAAATTATTGCGAGGGATCATCTTATTTAAGCTACCGTCGTTCTAAGCAAATAAGATGTAAAACATGATAAACATCACATGCAATCAAATAGTGACATGATATGGCCAATATCATTTTGCTCCTTTGATCTCCATCTTCGGGGCGCCATGATCATCGTCGTCACCGGCATGACACATGATCCATCTCATGATCTCCATCATCGTGTCTTCATGAAGTTGTCTCGTCATTATTACTTCTACTACTATGGCTAACGGTTTAGCAATAAAGTAAAGTAATTTACATGACGTTATATGTGACACGCAGGTCATAAATAAATTAAGACAACTCCTATGGCTCCTGCCGGTTGTCATGCTCATCGACATGCAAGTCGTGATTCCTATTACAAGAACATGATCAATCTCATACATCACATATATTCATTCATCACATCCTTTTGGCCATATCACATCACAAGGCATATGCTGCAAAAACAAGTTAGACGTCCTCTAATTGTTGTTGCAAGTTTTTTACGTGGCTGCTATAGGTTTCTAGCAAGAACGTTTCTTACCTACGCCAAAACCACAACGTGATATGCCAATTCTATTTACCCTTCATAAGGACCCTTTTCATCGAATCCGATTCCGACTAAAGTGGGAGAGACAGACACCCGCTAGCCACCTTATGCAACTAGTGCATGTCAGTCGGTGAACCTGTCTCACGTAAGCGTACGTGTAAGGTCGGTCCGGGCCGCTTCATCCCACGATGCCGCCGAAACAAGATAAGACTAGTAGTGGCAAGAGAATTGACAACATCTACGCCCACAACAAGTTTGTGTTCTACTCGTGCATAGAAACTACGCATAGACCTAGCTCATGATGCCACTGTTGGAGATCGTTGCAGAAACTAAAAAATTTCTACGCATCACCAAGAACGATCTATGGAGTCTTCTAGCAACGAGAAGGAAAAGAGTGCATCTACATACCCTTGTAGATCGCGAGCGGAAGCGTTCAAGTGAACGGGGTTGATGGAGTCGTACTCGTCGTGATCCAAATCACCGATGACCAAGCGCCGAACGAAAGGCACCTCCGCGTTCAACACACGTACGGTTGGGGAAGACGTCTCCTCCTTCTTGATCTAGCAAGGGGAGGGAGAGGTTGATGGAGATCCAGCAGCACGACGGCGTGGTGGTGGAAGCAGCGGGGATCTCGGTAGGGCTTCGCCAAGCTCAGCGAGAGGGAGAGGTGTCACGGGAGGGAGAGGGAGGCGCCAGGAGCTTGGGTGTTGCTGCCCTCCCTCCCCCCTCTTTATATAGGGCCCCTGGGGGGCGCCGGCCCTAGGAGATCCAATCTCCAAGGGGGGTGGCGGCCAAGGGGGTGGCTTGCCCCCCAAGCCAAGTGGGGCACCCCCCACCCCTAGGGTTTCCAACCCTAGGCGCAGGGGGAGGCCCAAGGGGGGCACACCAGCCCAACAGGGGCTGGTTCCCCTCCCACTTCAGCCCATGGGGCCCTCCGGGATAGGTGGCCCCACCCGGTGGACCCCCCGGACCCTTCGAGTGGTCCCGGTACAATACCGGTGACCCCCGAAACTTTCCCGGTGGCCGAAACTGGACTTCCTATATACAATTCATCACCTCCGGACCATTCCGGAACTCCTGGTGACGTTCGGGATCTCATCCGGGACTCCGAACAACTTTCGGATTTCCGCATACTAATATCTCTACAACCCTAGCGTCACCGAACCTTAAGTGTGTAGACCCTACGGGTTCGGGAGACATGCAGACATGACCGAGACGACTCTCCGGTCAATAACCAACAGCGGGATCTGGATACCCATGTTGGCTCCCACATGTTCCACGATGATCTCATTGGATGAACCACGATGTCGAGGATTCAATCAATCCCATAAATGGTTATTATTATATTCCTTGTTCATGATAATTGTCTATTGTTCATGCTATAATTGTTGTTATCCGGAAATCGTAATACATGTGTGAATTACATAGACCACAACATGTCCCTAGTTAGGCCTCTAGTTGACTAGCTCGTTGATCAACAGATAGTCATGGTTTCCTGACTATGGACATTGGATGTCATTGATAACAGGATCACATCATTAGGGAAGATGTTGATGGACAAGACCCAATCCTAAGCATAGCACAAGATGCGTGTAGTTCGTTTGCTAGAGCTTTTCCAAATGTCAAGTATCATTTCCTTATACCATGAGATTGTGCAAACTCCCGGATACCATTGGAGTGGCTTTGGGTGTGCCAAACGTCACAACGTACTGGGTGGCTATAAAGGTGCACACGGGTATCTCCGAAAGTGCTGTTGGGTTTGGCACGAATCGAGACTGGGATTTGTCACTCCGTATGACGGAGAGGTATCTCTGGGCCCACTCGGTAATGCATCATCATAATGAGCTCAATGTGACAAAGTGTTTGGTCACGGGATCATGCATTACGGTACGAGTAAAGTGACTTGCGGTAACGAGATTGAACAAGTATTGGGATACCGACGATCGAATCTCGGCAAGTAACGTACCGATGACAAAGGGAATTGTATACGGGAATTGATTGAATCCTCGACATCGTGGTTCATCCGATGAGATCATCGTGGAACATGTGGGAGCCACGTGGGTATCCAGATCCCGGCTGTTGGTTATTGACCGGAGAGTCGTCTCGGTCATGTCTGCATGTCTCCCGAACCCGTAGGGTTACACACTTAAGGTTCGGTGACGCTAGGGTTGTAGAGGTACTAGTATGCGGTAACCCGAAGTTGTTCAGAAGTCCCGGATGAGATCCCAGAGTCACGAGGAGTTCCGGAATGGTCCGGAGGTGAAGAAATTATATATAGGAAGTCTAGTTTCGGCCACCGGGAAAGTTTGGGGGTCACCGGTATTGTACCGGGACCACCGGAAGGGTCCGGGGGTCCACCGGTGGGGGACATCCTAGCCCGGAGGGCCCCATGGGCTGAAGTGGGGAAGGGAACCAGCCCCTGGTGGGCTGGTGCGCCCCCTTGGCCTCCCCTGCGCCTAGGGTTGGAAACCCTGGGGGTGGGGGCGCCCCACTTGGCTTGGGGGGCAAGCCACCCCCTTGGCCGCCGCCCCCCTTGGAGATTGGCATCTCCTAGGGCCGGCGCCCCCCAGGGGACCCTATATAAAGGGGGGGGAGGGAGGGCAAGCCGCACCCAAAGCCCCTGCGCCTCCCTCTTCCTCTCGTGACACCTCTCCCTCTCGCTGAGCTTGGCGAAGCCCTGCCGAGATCCCCGCTACTTCCACCACCACGCGTCGTGCTGCTGGATCTCCATCAACTCTTCCCTCCCCCTTGCTGGATCAAGAAGGAGGAGACGTCTTCCCAAACCGTATGTGTTTGACGCGGAGGTGCCGTCCGTTCGGCGCTCGGTCATCGTGATTGTGGATTCACGACGAGGACGACTCCATCAACCCGTTCTCTTGAACGCTTCCGCTCGCGATCTACAAGGGTATGTAGATGCACTCCTCTCTCTCATTGCTAGATGACTCCATAGATTGATCTTGGTGATGCGTAGAAAATTGTTAAATTTCTGCTACGATCCCCGACAGTGGTATCAGAGCCCAGGTCTATGCGTAGTTTCTATGCACGAGTTAGAACACAAACTTGTTGTGGGCGTAGATGTTGTCAATTTTCTTGCCACTACTAGTCTTATCTTTGTTTCGGCGGCATCGTGGGATGAAGCGGCCCGGACCGACCTTACACGTACGCTTACGTGAGACAGGTTCCACCGACTGACATGCTCTAGTTGCATAAGTGGCTAGCGGGTGTCTGTCTCTCCCACTTTAGTCGGATCGGATTCGATGAAAAGGTCCTTATGAAGGGGTAAATAGAAATTGGCATATCACGTTGTGGTTTACGTAGGTAAGAAACGTTCTTGCTAGAAACCTATAGAAGCCACGTAAAAACATTGCAACAACAATTAGAGGACGTCTAACTTGTTTTTGCAGCATATGCCTTGTGATGTGATATGGGCCAAAAGGATGTGATGAATGAAATATATGTGATGTATGAGATGTATCATGTTCTTGTAATAGGAATCACGACTTGCATGTCGATGAGTATTACAACCGGCAGGAGCCATAGGAGTTGTCTTTATTTTTTGTACGACCTGCGTGTCATTGAATAACGCCATGTAAATTACTTTACTTTATTGCTAAACACGTTAGCCATAGAAGTAGAAGTAATCGTTGGCGTGACAACTTCATGAAGACACGATGATGGAGATCATGATGATGGAGATCATGGTGTCATGCTGGTGACGAAAGATGATCATGGGCGCCCCGAAGATGGAGATCAAAGGAGCAAAATGATATTGGCCATATCATGTCACTATTTGATTGCATGTGATTTTATCATGTTTTACATCTTATTTGCTTAGATCGACGGTAGTAAGTAAGATGATCCCTTCGCAATAATTTCAAGAAAGTGTTCCCCTAACTGTGCACCGTTGCGAAGGTTCGTTGTTTCGAAGCACCACGTGATGATCGGGTGTGATAGATTCTAACGTTCGCATACAACGGGTGTTGACGAGCCCAGACATGCCTTGGACACACGCAATACACTTAGGTTGATTGACGAGCCTAGCATGTACAGACATGGCCTCGGAACACGGAAGACCGAAAGGTCGAGCATGAGTCGTATAGAAGATACGATCAACATGGAAATGTTCACCGATCTTGACTAGTCCGTCTCACGTGATGATCGGACACGGCCTAGTTAACTCGGATCATGGTTTCACTTAGATGACTAGAGGGATGTCTATCTGAGTGGGAGTTCATTGAATAATTTGATTAGATGAACTTAATTATCATGAACTTAGTCTAAATCTTTACAATATGTCTTGTAGATCAAATGGCCCCACGTTGCCCTCAACTTCAACGCGTTCCTAGAGAAAACCAAGATGAAAGATGATGGCAGCAACTATACGGACTGGGTCCGGAACCTGAGGATCATCCTCATAGCTGCCAAGAAAGATTATGTCCTAGAAGCACCGCTAGGTGACGCACCCATCCCAGAGAACCAAGACGTTATGAACGCTTGGCAGCAGCGTGCTGATGATTACTCCCTCGTTCAGTGCGACATGCTTTACAGCTTAGAACCGGGGCTCCAAAAGCGTTTTGAGCAACACGGAGCATATGAGATGTTCGAAGAGCTGAAAAATGGTTTTCCAAGCTCATGCCCAGGTCGAGAGATATGAAGTCTCCGACAAGTTCTTCAGTTGTAAGATGAAGGAAAATAGTTCTGTCAGTGAGCACATACTCAAAATATCTGGGTTACACAACCGCTTGACTCAGCTAGGAGTTAATCTCCCGGATGACGCGGTCATTGACAGAATCCTTCAGTCGCTTCCACCAAGCTACAAGAGCTTTGTGATGAACTTCAATATGCAGGGGATGGAAAAGACCATTCCCGAGGTATACTCACTGCTGAAATCAGCGGAGGTGGAGATCAAAAAGGAACATCAAGTGTTGATGGTGAATAAAACCACTAAGTTCAAGAAAGGCAAGGGTAAGAAGAACTTCAAGAAGGACGGCAAGGGGAGTTGCCGCGCCCGGTAAGCCAGTTGCCGGGAAGAAGGCAAAGAATGGACCCAAGCCTGAGACTGAGTGCTTTTATTGCAAGGGCAAGTGGTCACTGGAAGCGGAACTGCCCCAATACTTAGGCGGACAAGAAGGCCGGCAACACCAAAGGTATATGTGATATACATGTTATTGATGTGTACCTTACCAGTACTCGTAGTAGCTCCTGGGTATTTGATACCGGTGCGGTTGCTCATATATGTAACTCAAAGCAGGAGCTGCGGAATAAGCGGAGACTGGCAAAGGACGAGGTGACGATGCGCGTCGGGAATGGTTCCAAGGTCGATGTGATCGCGTCGGCACGCTGCTCTACATTTACCTACGGGATTAGTTGTAACCTCAATAATTGTTATTGTAGTGCCAGCTTTGAGCATGAACATTGTATCAGGATCTCGGTTTAATTCGAGATGGCTACTCATTTAAATCCGAGAATAATGGTTGTTCTATTTATATGAGAGATATGTTTTATGGTCATGCCCCGCTGGTTAATGGTTTATTCTTAATGAATCTCGAACGTGATGTTACACATATTCATAGTGTGAATACCAAAAGATGTAAGGTTGATAATGATAGTCCCACATACTTGTGGCAACTGCCGTCTTGGTCACATTGGTGTCAAACGCATGAAGAAGCTCCATGCAGATGGACTTTTGGAGTCTCTTGATTACGAATCATTTGGACACGTGCGAACCATGCCTCAATGGGTAAGATGACCAAAGACTCCGTTCTCCGGAACAATGGAGCGAGCAACAACTTATTGGAAATCATACATACCTAATGTGTGCGGTCCAATGAGTGTTGAGGCTCGCGGTGGCTATCGTTATATTCTCACTCTCACTGATGACTTGAAGTAGATATGGGTATGTCTACCTAATGAAACACAAGTCTGAGACCTTTGAAAAGTTCAAGAATTTCAGAGTGAGGTTGAGAATCAACGTGACAGGAAAATAAAGTTCTTACGATCAGATCGTGGAGGGGAATATTTGAGTCACGAATTTGGCACACACTTAAGGAAATGTGGAATCGTTTCACAACTCACGCCGCCTGGAACACCTCAGCGAAATGGTGTGTCCGAACGTCGTAATCGCACTCTATTGGATATGGTGCGATCTATGATGTCTCTTACCGATCTACCGCTCTCATTTGGGGCTATGCTTTAGAGACTGCCGCATTCACTTTTAAATAGGGCTCCGTCGAAATCCGTTGAGACGACACCCGTATGAATTATGGTTTGGGAAGAAACCTAAGCTATCGTTTCTAAAAGTTTGGGGATGCGATGCTTATGTCAAGAAACTTCAACCTGAAAAGCTCGAACCCAAGTCGGAAAAATGGCGTCTTCATAGGATACCCTAAGGAAACTATTGGGTATACCTTCTACCTCAGATCCGAAGGCAAGATCTTTGTTGCCAAGAATGGATGCTTTCTGGAGAAGAGTTTCTCTCGAAAGAAGTGAGTGGGAGGAAAGTGGAACTTGATGAGGTGATAGTCACCCCTTCCGAACCGGAAAGTAGCGGCAGCGCGGGAAGATGTTCCTGTGGTGCCTACACCGACTGGGGAGGAGTTAATGATGATGATCATGAAGCTTCAGATCAAGTTACTGCTGAACTTCGTAGGTCCACAAGGACATGTTCCGCGCCAGAGTGGTACGGCAACCCTGTCCTGGAAATCATGTTGTTAGACAACGGTGAACCTTCGAACTATGAAGAAGCGATGGCGGGCCCGGATTCCGACAAATGGCTAGAAGCCATGAAATCCGAGATAGGATCCATGTATGAAAACGAAGTATGGACTTTGACTGACTTGCCCGATGATCGGCGAGCCATAGAAAATAAATGGATCTTTAAGAAGAAGACAGACGCGGATGGTAATGTGACCATCTATAAGGCTCGACTTGTCGCTAAGGGTTATCGACAAGTTCAAGGGGTTGACTACGATGAGACTTTCTCACCCGTAGCGAAGCTGAAGTCCGTCCGAATCATGTTAGCAATTGCCGCATCTATGATTTGAGATATGGCAATGGACGTCAAAACGGCATTCCTTAACGGCTTTCTTAAGGAAGAATTGTATATGATGCAGCCGGAATGGTTTTGTCGACCCTAAGAATGCTGAATAAGGTATGCAAGCTCCAGCGCTCCATCTATGGGCTGGTGCAAGCATCTCGGAGTTGGAACATTCGATTTGATGAGATGATCAAAGCGTTTGGGTTTACACAGACTTATGGAGAAGCCTGTGTTTACAAGAAAGTGAGTGGGAGCTCTGTAGCATTTCTCATATTATATGTGGATGACATACTATTGAATGGGAAATGATATAGAATGCTTGGGAAGCATAAAGGCCAACTTGAACAAGTGTTTTTCAATGAAGGACCTTGGAGAAGCTACTTATATATTAGGCATCAAGATCTATAGAGATAGATCAAGACGCCTCATTGGTCTTTCACAAAGTACGTACCTTGACAAGATATTGAAGAAGTTCAATATGGATCAGTCCAAGAAGGGGTTCTTGCCTGTATTGCAAGGTGTGCAATTGAGCACGGCTCAATGCCCGACCACGGCAGAAGATAGAGAAAAGATGAGTGCCGTCCCCTATGCCTCAGCCATAGGGTCTATTATGCTGTGTACCAGACCTGATGTAAACCTTGCCATAAGTTTGGTAGGAAGGTACCAAAGTAATCCCGGCATGGAACACTGGACAGCGGTCAAGAATATCCTGAAGTACCTGAAGAGGACTAAGGATATGTTTCTCGTTTATGGAGGTGACGAAGAGCTCGTCGTAAAGGGTTACGTCGATGCTAGTTTCGACACAGATCTGGATGACTCTAAGTCACAAACCGGATACGTGTATATTTTGAATGGTGGGGCAGTAAGCTGGTGTAGTTGCAAGCAAAGCATTGTGGCGGGACCTACATGTGAAGCGGAATACATGGCGGCCTCAGAGGCAGCACAAGAAGCAATCTGGGTGAAGGAGTTCATTACCGACCTAGGAGTTATTCCCAATGCGTCGGGCCCGATGACTCTCTTCTGTGACAACACTGGAGCTATTGCCCTTGCCAAGGAGCCCAGGTTTCACAGGAAGACCAGGCATATCAAGCGTCGCTTCAACTCCATTCGTGAAAATGTTCAAAATGGAGACATAGATATTTGTAAAGTACATACGGACCTGAATGTAGCAGATCCGTTGACTAAACCTCTCCCTGAGCAAAACATGATCAACACCAGAACTCTATGGGTGTTCGATTCATCACAATGTAACTAGATTATTGACTCTAGTGCAAGTGGGAGACTGTTGGAAAATATGCCCTAGAGGCAATAATAAAATGGTTATTATTATATTTCCTTGTTCATGATAATTGTCTATTGTTCATGCTACAATTGTGTTATCCGGAAATCGCAATGCATGTGTGAATACATAGACCACAACATGTCCCTAGTGAGCCTCTAGTTGACTAGCTCGTTGATCAACAGATAGTCATGGTTTCCTGACTATGGACATTGGTGTCATTGATAACGGGATCACATCATTAGGAGAATGATGTGATGGACAAGACCCAATCCTAAGCATAGCACAAGATCGTGTAGTTCGTTTGCTAGAGCTTTTCCAAATGTCAAGTATCATTTCCTTAGACCATGAGATTGTGCAACTCCCGATACCATAGGAGTTCTTTGGGTGTGCCCAAACGTCACAACGTAACTGGGTGGCTATAAAGGTGCACTACGGGTATCTCCGAAAGTGTCTATTGGGTTGGCACGAATCGAGACTGGGATTTGTCACTCCGTATGATGGAGAGGTATCTCTGGGCCCACTCGGTAATGCATCATCACTAATGAGCAATGTGACCAAGTGTTTGGTCACAGGGATCATGCATTACGGTACGAGTAAAGTGACTTGCCGGTAACGAGATTGAACAAGGTATTGGGATACCGACGATCGAATCTCGGACAAGTAACGTACCAATTGACAAAGGGAATTGTATACGGGATTGATTAAATCCTCGACATCGTGGTTCATCCGATGAGATCATCGTGGAACATGTGGGAGCCAACATGGGTATCCAGATCCCGCTGTTGGTTATTGACCGGAGAGTCGTCTTCGTCATGTCTGCATGTCTCCCGAACCCGTAGGGTCTACACACTTAAGGTTCGGTGACGCTAGGGTTGTAGAGATATTAGTATGCGGAAATCCTAAAGTTGTTCGGAGTCCCAGATGAGATCCCGGACGTCACGAGGAGTTCCGGAATGGTCCGGAGGTGAAGAATTGTATATAGGAAGTCCAGTTTCGGCCACCGGGAAAGTTTCGGGGGTCACCGGTATTGTACCGAGACCACCGGGAGGGTCCCGGGGGGTCCATCGGGTGAGGCCACCTATCCCGGAGGACCCCATGGGCTGAAGTGGGAGGGGAACCAGCCCCTGTTGGGCTGGTGCGCCCCCCTTGGGCCTCCCCTGCGCCTATGGTTGGAAACCCTAGGGGTGGGGGGAGCCCCACTTGGCTTGGGGGGCAAGCCA